>NC_091986.1:114588790-114888790 GCF_044704955.1 Pristiophorus japonicus
AGAGAGAGAGAAAAAGAAAGAGAAAAAGAGAATCGGACCGGACAGCCTTCGGGCAGGGTTGGAGGTATGGTGGTGCTATGTGTTTTTCAATTCTTTTAATGTGTTGGGAGGTTGCTGCAAGCTTCACTTTGCAGCCTCAGTTCACATTGTGTCCCTGGTTACCATGGCAGTCAATCTTTTTGCCGCAGATCAAGGCTCCACCTCCTCGGGTTAGGCCACACCAAAATGAAGAGATCCAATGGGGACACTTGCAACACCTTTTTTTGGCATACTTGGGCCACAAAAAAAAAAAATTGGGCATAACTCTTCAAGTGTGCCAAAAAAATGCTTTGGGGAAAATTGAGCCCTATGTCAGCACAGTGATCAAAAATATGCAAGTGTGTTTAGAAAACAAAAATAAATCTTTCCCAAGTATTTATGGTGGTGGCAGTACATAGGTGAACTAAGACCCGCGATCTGATTTCACTGCAATAGATATTGGCCCAGAAATCCCGGTTTCTCCTTCCCGCGAGCATTCGACTGGATTCTAGAAAAAAAAGCGCACCTCCCTGAAGCTGCTGCGCCCACGCGAGATCCTGGTCCTGAGGCCTCTCCTGACTGTGCGTCGCAGCGTGTGCACATCAGGACTTGCGCAGGCCTGGAGCTGGAGTCATATGGCTCTGGGCAGCCAATCAGGTAAAGTATGTTCTCATTCATAATAATGGGAAGTCCTTAAGTTGGAGTTCTCATTATTATGAATGAGAAACAGCCCCCAAAGCATACACAAGCAATAATAATAGAAAAAAAATGCACAACATATTTTTATTAGTTTAAATTAGTTATTTATGTATTTAAAAAATATATAGTCCCATTTTTAAAAGTTTTTTTTAATTATGGTTTAAAATAAACTTACCATAGTGGGGAGGGTTTTTAAAACAATAAAAAGTGTGCTTAAATTTTATTTTATAATGTTT
This sequence comes from Pristiophorus japonicus, assembly GCF_044704955.1. NCBI lineage: Eukaryota > Metazoa > Chordata > Chondrichthyes > Pristiophoridae > Pristiophorus > Pristiophorus japonicus. Next base: position 114,589,744 of record NC_091986.1, read on the forward strand.
GTGTTTATTAAAACTCTTACGCCTGTACAAGTAGGCTGTGCACCTTCTTTTATCAGGCGCAAGAATTTTGAGGACATTTGCTGGGCAAGATATGGGAAAATCCCACAATCTTGCCCTTGCAAATGTCCTCGCTCCCGAATGCTGGAAAAGCCGGTTTTCAGTACATGCGCATTGTGCGCTGAAAACCGGCTTTTTCGATGCCTTCCCGGGTCTGTAGAAACTCCGTCCAGACCCAGGGAAGTCAGAATTTTGGGGCCATTGAAACAAACTTGCATAAATGCCAGCTTATTAAAATATACCTGGTCTGTAGTTTTAGAATTTCTTTTGTACATCTTTAAGATTCTTTATTGCTCAACATTTCAGAACTGTTACTTAGTTTGAAAATTTTACCTGCCATTTCTAAATAGTCTGACCTTTCTTTTGTTCTGATGAATGGTCATCAATCCGAAACGTTAACTGTTTTTCTCTCCACAGAAGCTACCTGGCCTGCTGAATATTTCCAGCATTTTCGGGTTTTGTTTCAGATTTCCAGCTTCAGCAGTATTTTGCTATTGATCTTTCCTTTCGTTATTCGCAAAATACTTCAGAAAATCATAAATTCACTACTTTCAGTTGTTATTTGTTTTGTCACTAGTCTTGATTGACTTTAATTAAATTGCAACCATTCAAATCAACAGTATCAAAACAGGCCTCAATGACAATGGAATCGGTGTTGATTTTTACACAAAGTTGAAGCAAATGTGTATGTGGAGTAAATTAACATTTCGTTTAATACAACAAAATTCAACATTACTCACTAATATACATATACAATGAATTACTACGTCATTCAAATGAAGCTTGCAGCAAATCTTCTCCCTCCCTGACTCTCTCTCCTAAAGTCAATGACTCAAGTTAAAGTACTGTTCCACAGGCACAACCAGCCCTCTAGTACTTCACCCAAGTGGTCATGTGTGTAAGACCACAACCTATTATTTCGAAAGTACCTTTAATGTAGAAAAATGGCCAAAAGCACTTCACAAAGACACAATCAACAAAATGAAGAGAACCATAGAAGGAGTGGCCAAATGCTTAGTCAAAGAAGTGGGTTTTAAGGAAGGACACAAAGCTGGGATTTTATACTTCAGTGCTCACCAGCTGTGATTTTCTGCACATTAAAGCGAACAGCCTGAAAGTCACAGGCTAGCAAGCGAAGAAAGAGAAAACCTTGGCTAGTGTCGACAAGTTGTTCAGTCACAGGAGGCATCACAACTGCTCCCCATCCTGCCTCACTCAGCATCCACACACACACTCTTGATATTATAAGCTAACAGTCAGGAGCTGATGTTTCCTTATATCTCTCCTCTATAGCCCCATGTGCAGAGGCCAATTGTAATGGACCCATCACTGTCCCTGCTAATTTGCTTCAGGAAGGGAGGGAGGCTAAATTATGCAGTCAATTTCCCCAGTCTGTTCTTGCCAGCAACCAGGCAGATTCATAAGAGCAGGTCTCTTGTCAGAGAAACAGTGTTATGCTGAGTGATTTCAGGAAAGAAAAGAAAAGTACTTAAAAGGTGGCACAGAGTTTCGCTACCGTAGAGTGTGTTGAGGAGGAAAGAGACGTCACCACAAAGAGAAAATAAAACAGAGCAAGAGTCACTGAATGCTATACTTGCTAGTTACAGATCACTAAGGTCTAGGATCTGTATCAATTTCTCACCCTCTCAAAAAAGGAGATTAATTTTCTTTTTTTTTTGAGAAAGGAATTCCAAGGCATCATGACACTATTTTGCCTTGATGTCAATATGCCATGTCAGAGATTAATTGAATGTCAGTTTCTGCCTGCAATTCCAAAACAAAGCTTTCAATCTAGACTTGGCCATCACAAGTGCCAGGCAATGTGCATCTCCAACAAGCGAGATCTCTCACCATCAACATCCTGGGGGTCACCATTGACCAGAAACTTAACCGGACCAACTACATAAATACCATGGCAACAAGAGCAGGTTAGAGGCTGGGTATTCTGTGATGAGTGCCTCACTTCCTGACTCCCCAAAGTCTTTCCACCATCTGTAAAGGCACAAGTCAGGAGTGTGATGGAATACTCCCCACTTGCCTGGATGAGTGCAGATCCAACAACACTCAAGAAGCTCAATACCACAACAAAGCAGCTCGCTTGATTGGCACCCCATCCACCACCTTCAACATTCACTCCCTCTACTACCGGTGCACCATAGCTACAGTGTGCACCATCTACTATGTTCCCACATAATGGAAACTTGCACTAGTTACTCCCTTCCCCCAGGGGGACCATAGTTACTGCAGCAATTCGCCAAGGCTTCTTCTGCAGCACCTCCCAAATCCATGACCACAGCCCCCTAGGACAAGGGCAGCAGGTGCATGGGAACCCCATCACCTGCAAGTCCCCCTCTATGTTACACACCATCCTGATTTGGAAGTATATCGCTGTTCCTTCATTGTTGCTGGGTCAAAATCCTGGAACTCCCTCTCCAACAGCACTATGGGAGTCCCTTCACCACAAGGACTGCAGTGGTTCAAGGCGGCGGCTCAAGGGCAATTAGCGAAGGGCAATAAATGCTGACTTTGCCAGCGATGCCCACATCCAAGAACAAAGAAAAAAAAAGAGAGGAGCCTCCCCATAGGGAAGGAAAACAGGAAAATCAGATGGCAGCTCAACCCGTGCTGATAGACAGCAAGATCAAAAGCAGGAGACCACAGATTAGGTTGGTTACTTTAATTTTGGTTAGGGAAGTGTGGATGGCAGAAGAGTGGGATGGGTGTAATAACGAGAAGATAATTTCAAATTACATTAGTTATTTCTTCTTCAGCTAAATGCCAGTCAATCGGCTGTAGTGCTGCATACCAGGGAGTCGAGACTTTGTCTGATTATGCCTCTGTCGCGTGCAAATACAAGTTATTGTTGCTGACCACATTTATATTGGAACAAGCCGATGTAAACTGGTCATGATAAAATGATGCCCTCTCACCACTGGGGGCACTGCCTTATCTCCCCCTGGGGTAAGGGAATAACTAGTTGTTCAAGTTTCCAATATGTGGGAACGTAGTTATTTAGAATGGGAAAGGAAGTGCATGCAGACAATATATTTTATATATATTTTTTAAAACGCTTAAGTGCTTCAAACAAACAGCCAATAACAAAAGGAGTGTATAAACATAAGGAATTAACTTTTGTTTTTTTTTTGTTTTTGAACAAGCCTCAGTTAAATATGCCTCCAATAAGCCTGCCAATTAAGAATCTGATTATGCAGAGTACTATGGAATCACCATGTTTAAGTTAATCCTTGCATCCGCTTTCACTGCATCCTACCCTTTCCACCACGGCCCATCCCCTCCCCAGTCTCCTATGCAATTTAACCCCATCACTTTGCAACTGCTCCCTCCTCTCTGTCTCTCTCCCGCCACCCACCCCCTCATATTATTCAAGCTCATCTCATCCATGAGACTCACCTCCTGCCCCCACAATCTTCTTCCGCACAACTCTAGCTTCTTGGTCCCAATGCTAGTTGACATTCCTTTCAAAACTACTGTCATCATCCCCATCTCAAAAAACCCACACGCTACTTCCACCCATGTCAATTACCACACCCCCTCCAACCTCCCTTTCCATGGTCCTTGAACATGTCATGCCTTCCCATCTGTGCCCATTCATATAACTCTATGTTTGAATCACTCCAGCCAGCCTTCACCCTTCTCATAGCATTGAAACAGCCCTAACCACCACCATGAAACACACTCTGTGACTGATGCTCTAACCCTCCTTGACCACTCCAGCATTTGACATGACTGACTACACCATCCTCCTCTATCAAGCTTTGTCGGACCACCCTCAAGTGGTTCCATTCTTACTTATCCAAACATATCCAAGTGTACCTCCAGAGTGTCTTCCGGGATCTATCCCTGGTCTCTTCTGCTCTCAAAATCATCCATGGTCATGGAGTCAACTTTCACAGGTAAACCGATGACATTCAGCACCATCTCTCCATCAACTCCCTTGATATCTCAGTGATATCTATGTGTCTGACCTGTCTTTGCTATCATAACTTCCTCCAGGTCAACATTGGGAAGACCAATGCCAGTCTTTGGTTCCCACCACCATCTTCATTTCCTCACTACTAAATCCTTCCCCTCCCAGCCACTGGTTTGAGTTGAACTAGACCATTTGCAACCTTTAGTTTCAGATCCCATACTAGTCATGTATCCAGACATGTTTACTGCTTGTATTATTACATATGTGCCACCAGAGGGCACTACTATGGGAAACTTGTACACCAGCCGTATGGTCACTAAGGTGTGCCACCAGAGGGCACTGCAGTGGGAGACTTGCAAGTTACCTGCACAGGTGTGCCAGGCGTAGTATAAAAGGCAGGCCACCATGTGTGATCATCACTCTGGAGTTATATTAAATGGACTAAGGTCATTACAGTTCAAGTGCAATACATTGCCTCATGGAGTCATTATCAGAGCATCTAAAGACATAACAATATCCTTTCCACAAGAAAGGCCACTTACTTCCACCTCTGGCTCTCCACAGCTAAAAGCTTTATTCCTTTCTTTAAATTTCTCAATGACCTCACCCCAACTCCATCTCTGCAATTTCATCCATCCCACACATGCCCTGGTCACAATTTTCCGGTTTTGTGCTAGATATTCTCTATCAGAGATATTGGTCGCTCTAATAAACAAACCTCTCATTTCTACAATCTGGAGAATGCTCACTGTGCTGGTATGACCTAAGGATCATAGAGTCCTTGCTCCATATACTTGTTACTGAAATATCACCATGTACATGCTCTTCTATCTGCAGAAGGTGGACTGAAAAGCATTCGATTAAAGTGAAGCACGACTGCAAAACAACAAACTGAATGAACAGAAAACCATTTTCAGAGAGATCAGTCAATTTCCTATGCTAATTTCATGGGAACATTCACAAGCCCAGCCTTAATGCTATCAGCTCAACTCAGTGGTAGCACTCTTGCCTCTGAATCAGAAGGTTGCGCGTTCAAAACCCACTCGAGATTTGAGCACATAATCTAAGCTGACATTCCAGTGCAGTCAGAAATGTGGTCTCTTAGATGAGATGCTAAATTGTTGCTCGGGTAGCTGTAAAAATCCCTCAACACTATTCGAAGAGCAGGAAATTTCTCCCCATGTCCTAGCCAAAGTTTATCCCTCAAACAACACTTTTAAAAAGTTATCTGGTCATTTATTGCATCACTGTTTGTAGGACCTCATGTGCGCAAATTGGCTGCCATGTTTCCCTACATTACAAAGGATATATGGCACAGAAACAGGCCATTCGGCCCAAGTAGTCCATGCCGTCGTTTATGCTCCACTCGAGCCTCCTCCCATCTTTTCTCATCTAAATCCATCAGCAAAACCCTCTATTCCCTTGTCCAGCCTCCCCTTAAATGCATCTATACTATTCGCTTCAACCACTCCCTGTGGTAGTGAGTTCCACATTCTCACCACTCTTTGGGTAAAGAATTTTCTTCTGAATTCCCTATTGGATTTCTTGGTGACCTCTAGTTATGCTCTTCTCCACAAGTGGAAATATGCTCTCTCTATCCACACTATCAAAATCTTTCATAATTTTAAAGGCCTCTATTAGGTCACACCTCAGCCTTCTTTCACCAAGAGAAAAAAGAGACCCAGCCTGTTCATCCTTTCCTGATATGTATACCCTCGCATTTCTAGTATCATCCTTGTAAATCTTCTCTGCACCCTCTTCAATGGCTCTATCCTTTTTGTAATATGGCGACCAGAACTGTACAGGTTGTCTAACCAAGGTTTGATACACGTTAAACATAACTTTTGTACTTTTCAATTCTATTACAACAGTGACTCCACTTCAAAAGTAACACATTAGCTTTGAGGCGCTTTGGAATATCCAGTGTTCATAAATGGCGCTATGTAAATGCAAGTTAGTTCTTTGTTTCTTTAATGGCTGCTTAGGCATAGGCTCACTTTCAAGCTAGCTATCACAAAACTAACTGGCCTTGCGCAGTCTGTTACAAATGGCTGAGTTCATTCATCAATTCCCATGTTGAACACAGAGAAAGGTCTCCGTCCCTTAAGAATGTGTTATCAAGGGTTTGGCTCATCAAGCTATCCATCAAGAGTTCCCAATTAGGTCCATCCTTAGAACTGTGGGGAAACAATAGTGCGGGAACAGTAGCATAGTGGTTATTTTACTATTATTATCATCTCGATTACTCATGAAAAAATCTGGCTAAAGTTTGCTTCACTTTCTAAGATATATGAGGTGATGGACATACAATTAAAAACACAACCAAATTATACCGTCAGTTCCTTTACAATCTACAATTTGCTATTTACAATCTATATTAATGAAGGGACTGAGTGCAATATATCCAGGTTTGCTGACAATACAAAGCTAGGTGGGAAAGTAAGCAGTGAGGACACAAAGAGCCAGTAAAGGAATATAATCAGGATAAGTGAGCAAGCAATAATGTGGGGAAATATGAGGTTATTCACTTTGGTGGTAAGAATAGAAAAATATTTTTTTTTTTCATTTAATTTTTTTTTTTTTAAAAAGAGTGAGAAACTATTACATTTGGAGAAAAAGAAATAAAGACAGACTTATAGTTATATAGCACGTTTCACAACTACCAAATGTCTCAAAGCATTTTACAGCCGATGAAGCATTTTTGGAGTGTAGTCACAGGGCCTCGGTTTAAGGATGCGTCTATTTGTACTAACTGAAATGCAGCCATTTCTCTGATTGGTCCCCTTGGAGGATAAGCCACACACTGAAGTTCCTCTGGAATGTGAAAATTGGAACCACCCAGCCCAAGTTCTGAGCGACTCTCCAATTTGTAAATCGATCCATTTTGACTTCAGAAGCCAGAGAGAAGTCCATTACCCGAGTGCAATGCATCCTTCCGCCAGCTGAAGACCCTTACCCCAGCAAACCCTCCTCCAGCTGAAGACTCTTACCCCAGCACATGTGCTGCCTCCCACAGCCAAAGTCCATTACCCCAATGTAAGTGCACCCCTCCGCCAGCTGAAGAACCTTACCCCAGCAATCCCTCCGCCAGCTGAAGACCCTTACCCAAGCGCAAGACCTTACACCCTTCCCCCAAATAGATGGGGTATTGTGTGCGGATTGGTAGCATGTTTGTTGGGTATGAAGTGAATAGTGACAGTGTCGTGACGACTGGATTTTATCCACCCCAACGATGTCCCTTGTAACACACGCAGCAAGCTTGCACACACCAGGGGGTAGGAAGAACATGATCAGTCTTCTCAGAATTCCCTCTCTCCCCTCCGATCCCTCCCACCCCCCTCGTCTCTCTCTTTCCCTCACCCCCCCACGTCTCTCTCTTTTTCTCCCCAGCCTTCCAGGCTCTCTCTCCTCCTCCCTTTCACCTCACCCCCCCTTCAAGCTCCCTCTCTCCCCCCTCCAGCTCCTTCCACCACTACAAGCTCCATTCCACCCGCACCCCCCCCTCAAGCTCCCTCTTCTCTCCATACCCCCAACCCTTTCAAGCTCCCTCTCCTCTTCCCCCGCCTTCAAGCTCCCTTTCCCCCCCCACCTTCAAGCTCCCTCTCTTCTTTCGTCCCCGCCGCCCTCTCCAACTCCCACCCACCCCCCTCCCCACCCTCCAAGCTCCCTCTTCTTCTCCCCCCCCCCCCCCCCCTTCAAGCTCCCTCTCTTCTTCCCCCCCCAAACTCCCGCTTCCCTCCCTCCCTTCCCCCCCACCCAGCTCCCTCTCTTACTACAATTGTACAGGGCTTTGGGGAGATCACAGCTGAAGTACTGTGCACAGTTCTGGTCTCCTTATCGGAGGAAGGGGCACACATGTCTTAGAAACGGTGCACCAAAGGTTCACTTCATTCATCCCTGGGATGTGAGGGTTGTCCTATGAGGAGAGATTGAGTAAATTGGACCTATACTATCTGGAGTGGAAAAGAATGAGGTGATGATCTCATTGAAACATAAAAGATGTGAAATGGCTTCAGTTTTAAATTAAAAAGATTAGCAGCTATACTTCACAATTTTGTAATAAATAAATTGAGGAACTTGCATTTATAGACTGCCTTACCACATGTTCCAAAGTGTTTTACAACAAATTGAATTCTTGCAGTTACCAATGCTTTGTAGGCAAACACAACTTGCACATTACAAGTTCGCACAAAAAGCAAATGAATGAATGGTCAGATCATTTTTTCTGTGCCGTTGGTTAATGAAGGAATTTTCACCAGGACACTGGAAGTACTCCTTGTCCTTCTGTGACAGGGTCTTTCACATCCACCTGGTCAGGCAGATAGGGCTTCAATTTAACTTCCGAGAAGTGGCACTTTTGATAATGCAGCACACACTCAGTACTGCAGTCAGTCTACATCATGCACTGAAGTGGAATTTGAACCCACAACCTTTACATTCAGGGATGAGGATGATATAAACTGACAAATAAAAAAAGGTACAAATGATCCACTCACATGAAACAAATAATTTATCAGCTTCTAACAATGATAATTGGTGCAAAGAAAGATGTTTGCATTCAGAGAAAAAACAAAGTATAACACTACGAAATGTATAAGGCTTAGACTGGGCCTCATTTAGAATACGGTATCTGTTTTGGTCCCTTCACATGGTAGCTGATAGAGATCCTGGAAATGGCTCTGAACAGGCCCATTAGATTAATAACAAATGTAAAGTCACTTAGTTACCATGATAGACTTAAAGAACTGTGGCTTTTTAACCTTAGAAAAGTGTAAAATTCGAGAAGATTTGATTTGAGTTCCTTAAAATAATGATTCAGTCCATGTGGATAGGCTATTTGTGTTACAATTGGTAAAGGAGGACCAAGGGACAAGAATATAAGTTAGGCAAACATAGAGCTAGATTAGATGTCATGAGGTATTTCTTTTCACAATGATGTCGGACTTTGGAATAAACTGCGAGCTCATGTAATGAATGTGGGTTCACTGCAAACATTCACAGCTGGTTGCATTCCTGAGTGTGGCTGACAACCACATAGAAAATCGGTGGGTATTGGGAGGTCATCTCCCAGTCATTATAGTCTTCAGTAACTTGTTTCATCACCTTTCATGGGCAGAGAGGAATTTCCCAGGGGTTTATTTTCCTAAATTAGTGGAAGGGTTTTTGCCTCTCCCAGATGGCTTGGCTGGTGATGGAGGTAACGTTGGGGGAAGAGGGGCTTGATGGGATTTATGTTGTGCATAAGCTGCATCATGACTGTATGGGACAGGATCAATGAATCAGTGGTCTTTTCCTGTCTTTTTGTTTATAAGTTCATTTAAAGAAGAATGTTGATGGCAATTTAAATGATGTGTTATTCACTGGCAGTATACTGGAACACCAACACATTGTGCCACAGCCAGAGTTCAATTTCCTCAGTAACTTCCTGTTTGCAGTTACCTCAACGGGAAGATGCTCGGCACAGATACAAGAAGACTGAAGAGGACTCACCCCAAAACTTTCTTGCATGCCTTCTAATAGCCAGTTACAAACCAGGATTAAGAGAATGCCAGAGAGTAAATCACCAACCTCTTCACTCTTGGGCAGGGAATGTTGGACAAAGCAGGGATACCTAAAGTAATAAAGGGGGAATAAACAATACTAACCAGCTAAACATAAATTGTATGGAGCAATTACATGGTGAGAAATTACAAGAAAGCAAGACTAAGGTCACACGCAGGACGCAATAGACGGTTTCAATGTCGGTCGCTCCAGTCCAAAGACTGGGAAATGTTGTGCTTTAGAGAATGTAATAATCAAAGGTACCTGTGTCAATGTAATGTACCCAACGTATATATAATGCTGAATTTATATACATGGAGTATACGGATTCAGTAACTAACCAGCTCTTACCACACTATGACCATGTGTAGCAAATGCAGAATTTTGCATTTGAGTGCAGGAAACACAGAGCAGCATTATGATTGAGAAGAATGTTGGCAGATTATGTAGCCTAAAGTAGTGCCTAATAGGAACTTTTCATTATTTGCAAACAAATTCAGCATTAATGCAATGTTTAAAATTTTAATTGTGCTTAAAGCTGGAATTTTTTGTATTTGAAATATTTCAAAGTGAAGATCATATGAGATCATGCATTTAGAAATAAGCTATTAACTGGTCTCAAACTAGTTCAACCAATTGAATTAATACGTGGATTAATGGAGGGAGGGGGAAAATCATGAGCTGAAAAAAGTATTATAATTGAAATATTCATATATAGCTGCATTCTTGGAAGTGCTTTTCATTGGTCAAAGGAAAAATTCCAGAGAGTGATAGAATTGTTCTTGTCAATACTCGTTTACTTAACTATCATGGACTTTGGCACAATTCAGTATTTCCATTGCAAATCAGGTCACGAACTTACGTTGCACATAAGTAAACACACACTTACTTTAGCACAGCAAACATTTGTGCTGCCCAGCAAACAAGACTTCATTCAACTCAGTAATGAAAAATGGTAAACATACTTCGCCTCCCTCCCAAAAAAAAGCCTACATTTTATTCTATATTACTTGTTCATCCATGATGTTGCCCAAGGAAAACTAAATAACAATGCTGCATCTTGTTTGCAACTATCTCTGCTTGTCTTGTGCTCTTAAATTGGCCGTTTTAATCAGTTACTCTTTCAATATTCCTCTTTTTCCCTTTCATTCCTTATGGCTAACACACACTGTCTCTCACAGTTCTCCATTATCTGTAAAGCCATTCTTTTCCCGGTCTCCTCTCCTCCCTTTTTGTAAATCGCTGATCAGTTCCTCTCACCTCATGGAAAACAGGAGCTAGATTTGGGGTGCCCAACCTCTTGCTGCCAGAGGGATTACCTTTTCCCTCAGTGGGTATAAAGCTTCACTCTCCTGTCGGCTATCAGCCTAATCGTCCAAATTTCTGTGGCTACCACCTGGACATCATGTTCACACACACCCAGTCAGGGCAATTGTGTGTGACCATTGCTGCGACTAAAGAATGAGGCCTGCAGCAGCTAACCACATCTTCAGCACTAAACCATTCTGAGGTACAATAAATATTGGCATCTTTTAATGGACCCGAGGAACTTTCTATCAATAACCAGTTTAATGTTAATCAGTTACTTCTAAAATACACCGATAGTTGGTCCCTGTTAACTATGCACCCAAGTGCCAGAAATGGAATAATCTTTCAATGCTATAGAAAATTGCATAGATTTGGCTGAAATATGCATTATTTCCATTCAGAGAACAGAAAACTTAAGCCATAACAGGAAGTTATGAGAAAAAGAAAATCAAAGTTCATGGTGTGGGCTGAGGGTGAAGAAGCAAGAGAATAGAGTTATCTTATCAAACAAAGTTGATTAGGTACACCTTACTTTATCCAGATGTTTCAGTGCAAATTTTTGGTACAGGTGTGTCATCCGAAATCCGGAACCCTTGGGACCGAGGCCGGGTATTTCCGGATTTCGGAACGTCTTTGCCTGGGGAGGGGTCGGGGAGTCCGGATTTAGGAACATTTTCCGGTTTCCGGACAACCCCGCCACGGATTGGCCCGGTGTCCGGATTCCAAAACTCTGGATTTCGGACGCTCAATCTGTACTGTCAAAGAACCTCCTGCTTCAAACGTAGTTTTTTTTTTTAAATCAACTTCAGCTAGCAACAAAATTTACCTGAAATGTTTTACACTTTAGATAGTTTTCTTAAAAGGTTATTTTGCTCATTAGTTCATTCTATAAATACCTCCCCAGTGGTTTAAAAAAAAAGATAAATCCAAAGCACAGTTGAGTGAGTGATTGGGAATTTCATACTAGCAGTGACATCAGGACCAGGAAGCAGTAAAGGTTGGTGCTGGGAGCATTATTGGGAGATTGGCAGCGCATGCTAGTCATCATCAGGTGGGCAGGAAGATATGACCAAGGGTAAATTGTCAGGAGGCTGGTCACTAAAATGCAATCCCATTGAAGATGGAGTCAGGCAAGGAAGCACTGAAACACCAAGAGGCAACCCAGAGGCGCTGAGCCAACAGAGACCGGGAGATAGTTGCAAGGAAGACTGTAATGATGACTTGCAGATCCAGAACTGATAACTAAAAGTTTGGGGACCAGACCTTTTGATATATCTTTATAAGAACATAAGAACATAAGAAATAGGAGCCAGAGTAGGAGTAGGCCATCCTGCCCCTTGAGCCTGCTCCACCATTCAATAAGATCATGGCTGATCTGATCATGGACTCAGCTCCACTTCCCTGCCCGCTCCCCATAACCCCTTAACGTTTAAGAAACTGTCTATTTCTGTCTTAAATTTATTCAATGTCCCAGCTTCCACAGCTCTCTGAGGCAGCGAGTTCCACAGATTTACAACCTTCTGAGAAGAAATTTCTCCTCATCTCAGTTTTAAATGGGCAGCCCCTTATTCTAAGATTATGCCCCCTAGTTCTAGTCTACCCCATCAATGGAAACATCCTCTCTGCATCCACCTTGTCAAGACCCCTCATAATCTTATACGTTTCGAAAAGATCACCTCTCATTCTTCTGAATTCCAATGAGTAGAGGCCCAACCTACTCAACCTTTCCTCCAAGATTGTACCTCCAAAGCAAGCATACCCTTTCGTAAATATGGAAACCAAAACGGCACGCAGTATTCCAGGTGTGATCTCACCAATACCCTGTATAGCTGTAGCATGACTTCGCTACTTTTATACTCCATCCTCTTTGCAATAAAGGCCAAGATTTCATTGGCCTTCCTGATCACTTGCTTTACCTGAATACTATCCTTTTGTGTTTCATGCACAAGTATCCTCAGGTCCTACTGTATTGCAGCACTTTGCAATCTTTCTCCATTTAAATAATAACTTGCTCTTTGATTTTTTTCTGCCAAAGTGCATGACCTCACACTTTCCAACATTATACTCCATCTGCCAAATTTTTGCCCACTCACTTAGCCTGTCTATGTCCTTTTGCAGATTTTGTGTTCTCCTCACACATTGCTTTTCCTCCCATCTTTGATTCGTCAGCAAACTTGGCTATGTTACACTCAGTCCCTTCTTCCAAGTCGTTAATATAGATTGTAAATAGTTGGGGTCCCAGCACTGATCCCTGTGGCGCCCCACTAGTTACTGATTGCCAACCAGAGAATGAACCATTTATCCCAACTCTCTGTTTTCTGTTAGTTAGCCAATCCTCTATCCATCAAATATATTACCTCCAAACCCGTGAACTTTTATCTTGTGTGGCACCTTGTCAATGGCTTCTGGAAGTCCAAATACACCACATCCACTGGTTCCCCTTTATCCACCCTTTTCATAAGCTACTTGACCAATACCCAAAATACTACAATAATATCCAGAATTAATTGTATGAACTTTTACATCTTTTTTGTACTTAACATTTATCAGATATGGTATGTGAATTAGTCCTTTGCAGGTGTAAAGAGTTTCACTAACTATAAAAAAGACAGAACACGTGATTTGGTACCAGGAACAGTAAAGCACCTGCCAACATATACAATAGTAAAGTTTCAAACAAAGTATTGCAGATTCAAACTCCAAATGAGTTGGACTCAAAAAGACTCTGGGGAAAGAATTGTTAATGCAGGAGCCTTTGAAAATGTTTAAAAAGTACAAATGTGATTATGTAAAAAAAGTCAAAGTAAACCAAAAGTTCATTTGTGCAAGAGGTATAAAGAACACTTAATACAGCAATGCTTTGTGATAGATATATAAGATTTTGATGTTTAAATTATCTTCAGAAGTTTCATTGTAAAATGCAATCCAAATACACTGCATAACAGTTACCATCTCTCAAATATCACAACATTCAAACAAAAGCAAAATACTGCAAAGACTGGAAATCTGAAATAAAATCAAAAAATGCTGGAAACGTTTAGCAGGTCAGGGAGCATCTGTCAAGAAAAGAAAAAGATTAACCTTTCATGTCTTCTCAGAACCAGTTCTGACAAAGCGTCGGAAAACCTGAAACGTTAACCTTTTTCCTTTCTCCAGAGTTGCTGACTGACCCGCAAATTGCCCAGCATTTTCTAATTGCTCATTATATTCAACAACAACTACTTGTATTTATACAGCGCCTTTAACGTGGTAAAATGTCCCACGGCACTTCACAGGAGCGTTATCAAACAAAACTTGACACCGAGCCACATAAGATAGTAGGGCAGATGTCCAAAAGTTGTGTCAGAGAGGTAGGTTTTAAGCAGTGTCTTAAAGGAGGAAAGAGGTATAGAAATTTAGAAGGAATTCCAGAGCTTGGGGCCTTGGCAGCTGAAGGCATGGCCACCAATGGTGGAGCAATTAAAATTGGGACTGCTGAAGAGGAACACAAGAATTAGGAGGAGGAGTAGGCCATTCAGCCCTTCATCCTGTTCCGCCATTCATTATCATGGCTGATCATCTACTTCAACTCCAACTTCCCGTATGATGCCCATATCCCTCGATTCCCCTAGGATCCAAAAATCTATATCTCAGCCTTGAATATATTCAACGAGTCAGCATCCACAGCCCTTTGCAGTAACGAATTCCAAAGATTCACAACCCTCCGAGTGAAGAAATTCCTCCTCATCTCCGTCGTAAATGGCCGACCACCTATTCCTGAGACTATGCCCCCTAGTTCTCGACTCTCCAGTCAGGGGAAACAACCTCAGCATCTACCCTGTCAATCCTCCCTCAGAATCTTGTATGTTTCAATGAGATCACCTCATTCTTCTCAACTCCAGAGAGTATAGGCCCTATGTACTCAACCTATCCTCTTAGGACAACCTTCGCATTCCAGGGATCAATCTAGCGAACCTTCGTTGCACTGCCTCTAAGGCACGAAAAACTTTCCTCCAATAAGGAGACCAAAACTGGGCACAGTACCTCAGGTGCCCTGCACAATTGTAGTAAGACTTGCTTACTCTTGTACTCCAACCCCTTTGCAATAAAGACCTACATGCCATTTGCCTTCCAAATTCCTTGCTGGAGACCAGGAGCTATTAAGCTGCAAGCGCAAGGCATTTCTGAACTTAAAGCAACAACCCAATTCAGGAGTAGCAAAGCAGCTCTACAGGCGGCTGAAAGCCGAGGTCCAACAAAAAACCTACAACCTAAAGAATAGATGGTGGGTGAAGAAATCACAGGAGATCCAGCATCTGGCCTACAACCATGACGTGCGAGAATTCTTCAGCGCAGTCAAGACCACCTATGGCCCAAGCACCCAAGGCCCCACCCCAGTGCTGGCCAAGAACGGAGAGGCACCCATTAAGGACACCGAGGTAGTCAGGGCCCGCTGGAAGGAGCACTTCGAAGATCTCCTTAACCGAGACTCTGCCTTCAGCAAGAGTGTCCTCGACCCCATCCCGCAGCATGCTACCCACCACCATCTTAGCAAAACCCCAACCCTAAACGAGGTAGAAAAGGCCATCCGTCAGCTTAAGAACAAGGCATCAGGAGCAGATGGAATTCCCGCTGAGGCACTAAAGTATGGCGAAGAAGCACTATTGGCAGGAATGCATGACCTCATCTCTCTTATCTGGAAGGAGGAAATTATGCATTGAGATCTCAGATGCTGTAATCGTGACCATCTTCAAAAAAGGGGACAAGTCCGACTGCGGCAACTACAGAGGAATCTCCCTGCTGTCAACCACTGGGAAAGTAATTGCAAGAATCCTCCTCAATCGTCTTCTCCCTGTGGATGAAGCGTTCCTCCCAGGGTCATAATGCGGAATCCGTCCACTAAAGGGGTACAACGAACATGATCTTCACCGCGCAACAACTACAAGAGAAATGCAGGGAACAGCACCAACCCTTGTACATGGCCTTCTTTGATCTCACAAAGGCTATTGATACCGTCAACCGTGATGGACTATGGAGTCCTCCTCTGTTTCGGCTGCTCCCAAAAGTTGGTCGTCATCCTCCACCTGCTCCACGATGACATGCAAGCCGTGATCCTGACCAACGAATCCACCACAGACCAAATCCACATCCGGACTGGGGTCAAGTAGGGCTGCGCCATCGCACCAATGCTCTTCTCGATCTTCCTCACTGCAATGCTCCATCTCACTCAACGAGCTACCACCTGGAGTGGAACTAAACTATAGAACCAATGGGAACCTGTTCAACCTTCGCCACCTCCAGGCTAGATCCAAGATCGTCCCATCTTATGTCATCGAACTACAGTATGCGGACAACACTTGCGTCTGCGCACACACAAGAGGCCATACTCCAAGCCATCGTCAACACCTTCAGGGAGGTGTACGAATGGATGGGTCTTACATTAAACATCCGTAAGACAAAGGTCCTCCACCAACTTGACCCCGCCACACAGCACTGCCCCCCGGTCATCAAAATCCACGGCGTGGCCTTGGACAACGTGGACTATTTTCCATATCTTGAGAACATACTACCAGCAAGGGCAGACATCAATGATTAGGTCCAACACTGCCTTCAGTGTGCCAGCGCAGCCTTCGGAAGAGTGTTTGAAGACCAGGATCTCAAATCTGGAACCAAACTTATGGTCTACAGGGCAGTAGTGATACCCAACCTCCTATATGGCTCAGAGACATGGATGATATACAGCAGACATCTCAAAGCGCTGGAGAAGTATCACCAGCACTGCCTCCACAAGATCCTGCAAATTCACTGGGAGGATAGACACACCAACGTCGGTGTTCTCGATCAGGCCAACATCCCCAGCATCGAAGCACTGACCACACTCGACCAGTTCCATTGGGTGAGCCACATCGCCCGCATGCCTGACACGAGAATCCCTAAGCAAGCACCGACACAACAAGCGAGCCCCAGGTGGGTAGAGGAAATGTTTCAAGGACACCCTCAAAGCCTCCTTGGTAAAGTGCAACATTCCCACCTGGGACTCCCTGGCCCAAGACCGCCCAAAGTGGAGGAAGAGCATCCAGGAGGACGCTGAGCACCTAGAGTCTTGCGCTGAAAGCATGCAGAAATCAAGCACAGACAGCGGAAGGAGCAAGCGGCAAACCAGGCTCCCCACCCACCATCTGCCTGTTACAAAGACTGTAATTCCCGCATTAGACTGTACAGCCACCTGAGAACTCACTTTTAGAGTGGAAGCAAGTCTTCCTTGATTTCGAGGGACTGCCTATGATGCTTGCTGCACCTGCATGCTAACTTTCTGGGTTTCTTGTACGAGGACACCTGAATCTCTCTGAACACCATTTAATTGTTTCTCTCCATTTAAAAAATACTTTGTTTTTTCTATTCTTCCTACCAAAATGAATTAGCCTCACATTTCCCCACATTATACTCTGCCACCTTCTTGCCCACTCACTTAATCTATCTATATCCCTTTGCAGGCTTTGCGTCCTCCTCACAGCTTGCTTTCCCAAGCGCAGATATCTGAGGGTTTATGGGGCTGGAGGAGATTACAGAGATAGGGATGGACGAGGACATGAAGGGATCTGAAAATAAGGATGAGAATTTTAAAAATGGAGGCATTGCTTAACCGGGAGCCAATAAAGATCAGGGAGCACAGGAGTGATGGATTAACGAGACTTGGTCCAAGTTAGGACACGAGCAGCAGTGTTTTGGATGACCTCAAGTTTACGGAGGCCAGAAGGTGGGAGGCCAGCCAGGACTGCGTTGGAATAGTCAAGTCCAGTGGTAACTAAGGCATGGGTGAGGGTTTCAGCAGCAGATGAGCTGAGGCAGGGGCAGAGTCATGCAATGTTACGGAGGTGGAAATAATCGTTCTTAGTAACGGCGTGGATATGTGGTCGGAAGCTCATCTCAAATAGGACATCAAGATTGCTAACAGTCTGGTTCTGCTTCAGACAGTTGCGAGGGAGAGAGATGGAGCTGGTACCAAGAGAACAGAATTTGCTGCAGGGACCGAAGACAATGGCTTCGGTCTTCCCAATATTTAGATGGAGGAAGTTTCTGCTCATCCAGTACTGGAGTACTTGGAGACAATGGAGGGGTCGAGAGGGATGCTGGTGAGATAGAGCTGGGTGTCATTAGTGTACATGTGGAAATTGACGCAGTGTTTTTGAATGATGTGCCGAGGAGCAGCATGTAGATGAGAAATAGGAGGACATGGACACTCTTAGATGGAGATTATTTAAAATATTTAGATGTAAAAACATTTTGAACAGAAATACTGTCCCAATCAAATACATATTTTATGGTCAACACACTAAAATAAAATCATGTAATTATTTAATATTGTAAATATTTTGTAAATATGGAGATTTTAGTAAGCATTTGTTAATCCACAATCATTTAATAAGGAGCTAACAAAATATCAAAATGTCAATGAACATCACTTTGCCGTTAAGGTCACTAAAAGCACATCTACAAACTGCAGCAACAATATACTTTCTCTCAAAAACCTCTTCCCATATAAAACATATACACAAATCTGCATAAATGTGTGTGCAGTTGTTTGAAAGTTGCAAATATTTTCCTGGAGAGTGTATCTTCCACAATGACCAGTCAAATCTGACTAAATGATAATATCCACCAGAGGGTTCTCAAGGAAATGGGACAGGTGGTGCAAGAGACACTTCCCCATTATCTTCAATAGCTCGCTGAAGTCGGGGACTGATCCTTCAGACTGGAAAGAGGGTAATGTAACTCAGTTCTTTAAAAAGGGAGATAAGACAGATCCAGGTAACTATAGGCCCATTAGCTTCATAGAAACATAGAAAATAGACTCAGGTGTAGGCCATTCGGCCCTTCGAGCCTGCACCGCCATTCAATAAGATCATGGCTGATCTTTTACCTCAGTACCCCTTTCCTGCTTTCTCTCCATACCCATTGATTCCTTTAGCCATAAGGGCCACATCTCACTCCCTCTAAAATATATCCAACGAACTGGCATCAACAAAACTCTGCGGTAGGGAATTCCACAGGTTAACAGCTCAGTGAAGAAGTTTCTCCTCATCTCCATCCTAAATGACTTACCCCTTATCCTTGGACTGTGTCCCCTGGTTCTGGACCTCCACAACCTCGGGAACATTCTTCCTGCATCTAACCTGTCCAGTCCCGTCAGAATTTTATATGTTTCTATGAAAACCCCTCTCATCCTTCTAAACTCCCTGAATAAAGGCCCAGTCGATCCAGTCTCTCATCATATGTCAGACCAGCCATCCCGGAAATCAGTCTGGCGAACCTTCGCTGCACACCTTCAATAGCAAGAATGTGCTTCCAGAGATTAGGAGACCAAAACTGAACACAATATTCCAGGTGAGGCCTCACCAAGGCACTGCACAACTGCAGTAAGACCTCCCTGCGCCTAGACTCAAAAGCCCTAGCTATGAAGGCCAATATACCATTTGCCTTCTTCACCGCCTGCTGTACCTGCATGCCAACTTTCAATGACTGAAGTACCATGACACCCAGGTCTCGTTGCACCTCCCCTTTTCCTAATCTGCCGTTATTCAGATAATATTCTGCCTTCGTGTTTTTGCCCCCAAAGTGGATAACCTCACATTTATCCATATTATACTGCATCTGCCATGCATTTGTCCACTCACCTAACATGTCCAAGTCAGCCTGCAGCCTCTTAGCGTTCTCCTCGCAGCTCACAACGCCACCCAGTTTAGTGTCATCTGCAAACTTGGAGATAATACACTCAAGTCCTTCATCTAAAATCAATAATGTATATTGTAAATAGCTGGGGTCCCAGCACCGAGCCCTGCGGCATCCCACTAGTCACTGCCTGCCATTCTGAAAAGGATCCAATTATCCTGACTCTCTGCTTCCTGTCTGCCAACCAGTTCTCTATCCACATCAGTACATTACCCCCAATACCATGTGCTTTAATTTTGCACACTAATCTCTTGTGTGGAACCTTGTCAAAAGCATTTTGAAAGTCCAAATACACCACATCCACTGGTTCTCCCTTGTCCACTCTACTAGTTACATACTTAAAAAATTCCAGAAGATTTGTCAAGCATGATTTCCCTTTCATAAATCCATGTTGATTTGGACCGATCCAGTCACTGCTTTCCAAATGCACTGTTATTTCATCTTTAATAATTGATTCGAACATTTTCCCCACTACTGATGTCAGGCTAACCGGTCTATAATTCCCCGTTTTCTCTCTCCCTCCTTTTTAAAAAAAGTGATGTTACATTAGCTATCCTCCAGTCCATAGGAACTGATCCAGAGTTGATAGACTGTTGGAAAATGATCACCAATGCATCCACTATTTCTAGGGGCACTTCCTTAAGTACTCTGGGATGCAGACTATCAGGCCCCGGGGATTTATCGGCCTACAATCCCATCAATTTCCTTAACACAATTTCCCACCTAATAAGGATATCCTTCAGTTCCTCCTTCTCACTAGGCCGTCGGTCCCCCAGTACTTCCGGAAGGTTATTTGTGTCCTCCTTCGTGAAGACAGAACCAAAGTATTTGTTCAACTGGTCTGCCATTTCTTTGTTCCCCATTATAAATTCACCTGAATCTGACTGCAAGGGACCTACATTTGTCTTCACTAATCTTTTTCTCTTCACATATCTATAGAAGCTTTTGCCGTCAGTTTTTATGTTCCCGGCAAGTTTCCTCTCAGACTATTTTTCCCCTCCTAATTAAACCCTTTGTCCTCCTCTGCTGAATTCTAAATTTCTCCCAGTCCTCAGGTTTGCTGCTTTTTATGGCCAATTTATTTGCCTCTTTCTTTGATTTAACACTATTCTTAATTTCCCTTGTTAGCCACGGTTGAGCCACCTTCCCAGTTTTATTTTTACTCCAGACAGGGATGTACAATTGAAGTTCATCTCTGTGATCTTTAAATGTTTGCCATTGCCTATCCACCATCAACCCTCTAAGTATCCTTTGCCAGTCTATTCTAGCCAATTCACGTCTCATACCATCGAAGTTACCTTTCCTTAAATTCAGGTCCCTAGTCTCTGAATTAACTGTGTCACTCTCCATCTTAACAAGGAATTCTACCATATTATGGTCACTCTTCCCCAAGGGGCCTCACACAAGATTGCTAAATAGTCCTTTCTCATTACACATCACCCAGTCTAGGATGGCCAGCCCTCTAGTTGGTTCCTCAACATATTGGTCCAGAAAACCATCCCCAATACACCCAAGAAAATCCTCCATCGTATTGCTACCAGTTTGGTTAGCCCAATCTATATGTAGATTAAAGTCGCCCATGATAACTTCTGTACCTTTATTGCATGCATCCCTAATTTCTTGTTTGATGCTATCCCCAACCTCACTACTACTGTTTTGTGGTCTGTACACAACTTCCGCCAGCGTTTTCTGTCCTTTGGTATTCTGCAGCTCCACCCATACAGATTCCACATCATCCAAGCTAATGTCTTTCCTTCCTATGGTGTTAATTTCCTCTTTAACCAGCAACACCAGTCCACCTCCTTTTTCTTTGTCTATCCTTCCTGAATGTTGAATACCCCTGGATGTTGAGTTCCCAGCCTTAGTCACCCTGGAGCCATGTCTCCGTGATGCCAATGATATCATATTCATTAATTGCTGCCTGTGCAGTTAATTCGTCCACCTTATTACAAATACTCCTCACATTGAGGCATAGAGCCTTCAGACTTGTCTTTTTAAACACACTTTGCACTTTTAGATTTTTGCTGCAATATGGCCCTTTTTGATTTTTGCCTTGGGTTTCTCTGCCCTCCACTTTTACTTTTCTACTTTCTATCTTTTGCTTCTGCCCCTATTTTACTTCCCTCGGTCTCCCTGCATAGGTTCCCATCCCCCTGCCATATTAGTTTAACTCCTCCCCAACAGCACTAGCAAACTCTCCCCCTAGGACATTGGTTCTAGTCCTGCCCAGGTGCAGACCGTCCGGTTTATACTGGTCCCACCTCCCCCAGAACCTGTTCCAATGTTCCTGGAATTTGAATCCCTCCCTTCTGCACCACTCCTCAAGCCATGTATTCATTCGAGCTATCCTGCGATTCCTACCCTGACTAGTACGTGGTACTGGTAGCAATCCTGAGATTACTACCTTTGAGGTCCTACTTTTTCATTTAACTCCTAGCTCCCTAAATTCAGCTTGTAGGACCTCATCCCGTTTTTTTACCTATATCGTTGGTACCTATATGCACCACGACAACTGGCTGTTCACCCTCCCTCTTCAAAATGTCCTGCACCTGCTCCGAGACATCCTTGACCCTTGCACCAGGGAGGCAACATACCATCCTGGAGTCTCGATTAAGGTCATAGAAAAGTCTACCTATTCCCCTTACAATTGAATCCCCTATCACTATAGCTCTCCCACTCTTTTTCCTCCCCTCCTGTGCAGCAGAGCCATCCACGGTGCCATGAACTTGGCTTCTGCTGCTCTCCCCTGATGAGTCATCCCCCTCAACAGTACCCAAAGCGGTGTATCTGTTTTGCAGGGGGATGACCGCAGGGGACCCCTGCACTACCTTCCTTCCATTGCTCTTCCTGTTGGTCACCCATCCCCTATCTGGCTGTGTACCCTTTACCTGCGGTGTGGCCAACTCACTAAACATGCTATTCATGTTATTCTCAGCATCGTGGATGCTCCAGAGTAAATCCACCCGCAACTCCAGTGCCGCAATGCGCTCTGTCCGGTGCTGCAGGCGGATACACTTCCCGCACATCTAGTCGCCAGGGACGCTGGAAACGTCCGAGTTCCCACATAGCACAGGAGGAGCATAAGTAATAGGGATGATGCTGGAAGGAATCATTAGGGATGCACTATGTGACTACTTAGATAGGGAAGGACATATCAGGGACACCCAATATGAAAAGAGATCCTGCTTACTAATTTGATTATATTTTTTCAAGTCATCAAAATAGTGGATTAGGGAAACTCAGTAGACATTTTCTACCTAGACTTTCAAATAGCTTTTGATAAGGTACTGCACAAGATACTTCTCTACAAAAGTGAAGCTTGAGGTATTAGCAGCAATCTACCGCTCAGGTTTGAGAACTGGCTGAAAACCCATAGGCAGAAAGTAGTTGTACATGGATTTGTAGATGATTGGGATCAGTGTTTGGATCGTTGCTATTTACGATTTTCATTAATGATCTCGAAGCTGTTGGGGGAATGATTGCAGATGATATCAAGATATATGCATGATGCTCCACTACTACAGGCAGATATAGATGCTCTGGGGATTAAGCCCATGAGTGGCAAACAATGTTTAACTCAGAAAAGTTCAGTGTTATACAGGTAGGCAGGACGAATGCTGAATATACATACATTCTTCGTGGAGAATGAGATCTGGGCACTCTAATGCATAAAGCTTTAAAGGATCATGATTAATGCCGTGATGTAGTAGCTAAAGCAAATAGGAGTGCTAGGTTGTATTTACAGGACAATTCACTATAAAACAAAGCATACTATTTTGTCTATATATGAGACCTTGGTGAGCCCTGTTGATATACGTGATCAGTTTTGGTCTGCTCACAGGGTGGGCGATATTCAGGCTTTGGAATGGGTGCAGAGAAGGGCCATGAGAATAATTCGGAGTTAAAAGCATCTTAATTACCAAGATAGGCTCAAAGAGCTGGAATGCACAATTTAGATAAGCTATAAATTTGATCGAGGTTTACAGGTGATGAAGGAATTAAACTATGCCAGTGCTGACAATTTATTTCAACTTAACAGGCCAGAGAGGACCTGGTGTCACAATCGCAAGTTATTTAAAGACAGAACTGTTATATGTTAGGAGGTGGCTCTTTTCCCAAAGAATAGTGAACCTGTAAAACAGGCTGCCGACTCAAGCAGGGAACATTGATTTGCTGAATTCCTTCAAGCAAGAACAGGACCTGTTTCTGGCTGGGGTGGAGATCACCTATACAAGAGGTAGCATTAATATTAATCAGGGACAGCGTGTAGTCTCCTGGACAAGTTGATTGTCCAAGGGTGTCAGAGTGGAATTTTCCAGATTTTTTTCTCTAATTAACCTGGATTATCTGTTTTTTCGCCTCTCCCAAGAGATTACCTGGCTTCCGGGTTGGATGGTGTGGGGACTTTATGTATTGTGATACGCAAAACATCACAATTTTGTGGGACAGGCTGGATGGACCAGTTGGTCTTTTCCTATCCAGCATTTTTCACATGTTTGTAATACAGGCCAGCGATTAGAGATAGTTTTATTTCCTTATAAAGGTGCTTTTATTTCTTTATAACGTACTTTTATTTCCTATTACTTCTGTCTGATAATTAAATTTGTTTTTAAATGACAAAAACAATTACTCCTTAAAAAGGAACCCAGAATTTGAGCAGTTTGTTTTTGCTAAGTAAACTGAGGAACAGTATATTGCAATATAGCTGTTCAGTATTCATTAAATCCCTCAAGAGATTGCGACGTTGTTAAGATGGTAAATTAGTAGAATTCTATGTTTGCTGTTCAATATTTTAGTTTTGGCTCATTCCATAATCACACTCGGGCATCTCAGACTCAGCCAACATATCATCTCCCCTTGATCCTCCTCCATAGGTTCCCTTAGCCACAAATATATTCCTTGGAGATAAAAAAAAAGGAACAGAGACTGAAAATGCTGGAAATCTGAAATAATCAAAAAATAGAAAATGCTTGAAACACACTGTAGATTCATCAACATCTGACGGGAGAAACGATCGGTCAACTGGTCGGTTGTGTATTTCTTAGCATTTGTTGTTTTTAATTCCTCACCCTGCTGCATGGTCCAGGCAAGGCTGATTATCACTAATCAAAAGTATGGTGTGTGCTCATCAAGATTTAAATTAAAAATATAATTCCAGCCTAGTCTTGTAATTATAACGTGTTAACAACTTCTCTGTCGTCTCTCTTCCCCAAAATAGGTACACGGCATTTAAAACATTTTTAAAGTAACAAATTAGCATCTGCAGACTAATGTGCTATAAAACATTTCCTGCGCCATGCTCACCTGACACAATTAGAAATGCAACAGTAGCTTTGAAATCAGTAGAACCTATATAGTTGAAAGTGTTTTTTTTTAAAAAGACAGTGCAAGCCTCCATTTCTCCCATCATTCTCAACAACTAATTATGAGTATTATTTTTGATGAGTGAGACATACCACTTCACTCTGCACATGTAACATTAATAAGTTTCCATAAGCACGCACCCAAAAAGCCACCAACTTTATTATAGTCACTTTTTAACAGCAATCTTTTTTAAAATAGTTAATGTGCATATAACACATTTACCTGGGAGGCAGTGGAGATGCCTTATCCAGCACAAACATTTCAGTCACAAAACTAATACTGTGTTTATACTAGAGAACCACTTCCTGAAATAGTCCTCCATTACTGGCTACTGCTCCTGTAAAAAGTACTAAATTTATATTGCAGGGCAATTTCTACAATAGCTCAATATTCTTCAATATGACTGCATAAGTTTATACATGTGCAGTTGTTTGAAAGAAGGTACCAATGACCAGATACAGGCCAGTGATAGCAAACATAAGAACATAAGAACAGGAGTAGACCATACGGCCCCTCAAGTCTGCTCCGCCATTCAATAAGATCATGACTGAACTGATCTTGGCCTCAACTCCAATTTCCTGCCTGTTCCCCATAACCCTTGACATTTCTATATCTCAAGAATCTGTCTATCTCAGCCTTGAATCTATTCAATGACTCAGCCTCCACAGCTCTCTGGGGTAGAGAATGCCAAAGGGTTAGGGTTAGGGTTCTGAGAAGAAAAAATCCCTCCTCATGTGTCTTAAATGGGCAATC
The DNA here is from genome assembly GCF_044704955.1 of Pristiophorus japonicus. Lineage (NCBI taxonomy): Eukaryota > Metazoa > Chordata > Chondrichthyes > Pristiophoridae > Pristiophorus > Pristiophorus japonicus. The sequence continues at coordinate 114,615,407 of NC_091986.1, forward strand.
CCTTATTCTGTAACTGTGCCTCCTAGTTCTGGAACCTACATTCGGTCCCTTCAGCCAAGAGACTAATATAGTCATGTAAATAGATGAGGCCCCAGCACAGATCCCTGTGGCATCCTACTTGTTAGTTTGCCAACCTGAAAATTACCAATTTATGACGACTCTGTTTTCCATTAGTTAGCCAATCCTCTATCCATGTTAATATATTACCCCTAACACCATGAGCTCTTATCTTGTGTAGTAACCGGTTATGTGGCACCTTATCAAATGCCTTTTGGAAACCCAAATACACTACATCTACTGGTTCCCCTTTTTCCACCCTGTTCGTTACATCCTCAAAGAACTCCAGCAAATTTGTCAGACATGATTTCCCTTTCATAAAACCATGCTGACTCTGCTTGATTGTATTATGATTTTTTAAATGTCCTGCTACTATTTCCTTAATAATGGATTCCAGCAGTTTCCCAATGACAGAGGTTAGGTTAACTGGCCTATAGTTTCCTGTTTTCTGCCTCCCTCCTTTCCTGAATAGGGGCATTACATTTGCGGTTTTCCAATCCGCTGGGACCTTTTCAGAATCTAGGAAAGTTTGGAAGATTACAACCAATGCATCCACTATCTCTGCAGCCACTTCTTTTAAGACCCTAGGATGCAGGCCATCAGGTCCAGCCTTTATTCCCATTAGTTTGTCTAGTACTTTTTCAAGTGATAATGATCGTTTTAACTTCCTCCCTCCTTTTTGCCCCTTGATTCTTTATTATTGGGATGCTTTTAGTGTCTTCTACCGTGAAGACAGATACAAAATATTTGTTCAAAGTCTCTGCCATTTCCTTGTTTCCCATTATTAATTCCCCAGTCTCTTCCTCTAAGGGACCAACGTTTACTTTAGCTACTCTCTTCCTTTTTATATACCTGTAGAAGTTCTTACTGTCTTGTTTTTATATTTCTTGCGAGTTTACTCTCAATGTATTTTTCTCCCTCTATTTTTTTTTTTTAAAAGTCATCTTTTGCTGGTTTCTAAAATTCCCCCAATCATCTGGCCTACCACTAATCTTCGCAACATCGTATGCCTTTTCTTTCAATTTGATACCATCCTTAACTTCCTTAGTTAGCCATGGATGGTTCATCTTCTCGTAGAGTCTTTCTTTCTCAATGGAATATATCTTTAAGAATTATGAAATATCTCCTTAAATATTTGCCACTGCTTATCTACCGTCTTACCTTTCAATCTATTTTCCAAGTCCACTTTAGCCAACTCTTTCATACTTTTGTAATTGCCTTTTAGGTTTAAGACACTGGTTTCAGACCAAAGTTTCTCACCTCAAACTGAATGTGAAATTCTATCATGTTATGATCACTCTTCCCTAGAGGATCCTTTATTATGAGATCCTTAGTTAATTCTGCCTCATTACACATTACCAGATCTAAAATAGCCTGTTCCCTGGTTGGTTCCACAACGTACTGTTCTAAGAATCTGTCCCGAATACACACAATGAACTCTGAAACCACCTGACTTGCCAGTACTAAAGCACTTTGTGCACTAGAGCCACTTGATCCACTAAGCAGGAATAAGATCAAGTTTTTGTGATCCTCTCTCCTCCTCCCCCCACCCCATGACCAATATGCTGCCATTACACATTATCTAGATTTAAACAAAGAACAGGCACTTGGAGATGAAAAGGGACAGGCAGAAGACTGTAAAATTAATATAAGGCTTCAAATTTGAAATATTTTTAGTCATAGAAAAAATATGTACTAAATAGTAGCACACAAGTATGCTAGACAGTTGCAATACTAATTTGCAAGATTAAAGGTTATAAAATGTTACATTTTAACCTAATTGAAAACTCCGATTTTAATCGCTTCACCATTGGTGGACGTGCCTTCAGCTGCCAAGGCCTTAAGCTCTGGCATTCCCTCCCTAAGCCTCGCCACCTCTCTTTCGACGCTCCTTAAAACCTACCTCGGCTCCAATAGCTCCTTATGTGGCTCAATGTCAAATCTTGTTTCATAACACTCCTGTGAAGCACCTGGAATGTTTTACGACATTAAAGGCACTATATAAATACAAGTTGTTCTTGTAGCAAACATGAAAGAAGCCTCCTTAAAATGAAGAGCATTATAGGACTGTAGAACTACTGTACCAAACATTTTAAAGTTCACATTCAGCGATCACTTAATCCATTTTAATTGCCTAATTCCATTTCTATTTTAAAGCAGCACCATGACTGGCTTCATGCAATTCAACATTGGTTCCTTAAAAATCAGTGGATTTATCTTGTAACACAGATACGGATAATGTTCCTTTTTTCCCCATTGCACATTTATAAAGCTTTATATTGAACTTGAAACTAACCTGCTGTCATTGAATGACCTGTCCTTGTGTTTAGGAAAATCATAATCAGCACCAAAAGATCAACTTTTCTGTTCTATGTATGTTATCTGGAATTGCTCCCTTACCACAGCATTCCTTTAAATAATTCTGACTTTTCTGACCACCATTGCCCCAATTCTTTTTCTTTATCACTATTGCATCATCCCCTCTGTTCAATAGACATACCAAATCTATTCCAATGTGTTCATCATATAACTGACAAACTCTTCCGTGGGTATTGAATGACCATTTGTTGAATGCGTCAAATTTGGACACTGCTGGTTGCATTATATTTGGGTTCTTCAACCCACTTGGATTTAAAAGAACATAGCATAAATAAAGCAAACATTTCAAGAACGCAGTTTGAAACGGTAAACAGAAAAGGACATAAAAATGAAAAGACAAATAAATAAAACCAAATAGGAATGTTACAACACTTTCACATATAGGCCCAAGAAAACAAATTAAAATATTAAAACATTAAGTGAGATTTTAAATTGCATTTTATTCATAGTGCTCAAAAAATACACTTTGTTAATAGTAATTTAGGATAAGGATTTGTTTTATATGCTCTATGTCTCTCATTTGAAGGGGAAGGAGCTATTGCTTTGGAGCCAGCCTTACAAGTAGTTCAGCTATTTTATCTTTTCCTAGGTTTGTGCATTTTGTAAAGTGTAAAACGTCAGGATATTTATTCTGGCAAGTTGCATTAATTCCAGGCAATGAGTTGGCATGGTTGAATGGATGTGAAAGCAGGGAAAGCAAGTGTTCTAATTTTGTTAGGAAAATTTTGATTTTACCAGCAATTGAGAATATAGGGGAGGAAAGAACAGCCAACTTCACAAGCCTTTTATAAGTGATAGAAAATTATTTTTACAAGAAAGTACCCTGTAATAATAATAAGAGTAACGGGGTGCACAGTAGGCAAGAACAACATCCTATTAACTTGTAAACTTGAGAGTGCAGGGTTCAGTTAAAATCTGATCGTACAAGGCACGTGTAGTGGAATCAATCCACATTACACTCTGTGCAAGAGTATGTGACAGCTTCCCTAATGGTTCAACACGTTTATCCTGAGAGCAACTCAACGCAGCCCAGGATTCGTGCAGAGATGCCCAATCTCAGCTCAGATGGTCGTAGGGAGTGCTACAATTGCCTCAATGCCAGAGAATGAGGGAGAGGAAAATTGGCCACAGTTCCCACTCCTTTCCGCTATCCAGCTCCTCCTGCTAGAAGTGCACGTCGCCATTAGCTGATGTCCTCCACAGCTGAATAGTCTGCTGACACTCACCAATGATCACACATGAAAAACCATGCGAGTGCAGTACATTCTCCAGAGCAACCAGCACCAGTGCAACTTTAATGCAGCGGGAGGAAAAGCCTTCAGGATAGGAGATGGGAAAAAGCGGGCAAGAAAAAAAAAAGGGGGAGAAAAAAAAACACGATGCAAATGAACCTAAAACACGAGAAAAAAAGTCTATTTCACAGCATTAATATTGCTTGATGAACTATTCAAAAAATGTTATATACTTGATATTTCAAAATTCCATTGCAATTTGTTTTTAAAAAAGGTTGCATTCATATGCAGGTATCATAAGCACTTTATTTTATACATCAAGCATTGATTTATAGGGATAACAATTTTTACAAATTACCTGCTTTTCCTCTCAATCAGAATGGCCAAATAGGAAGCAGGCAAAGCTGCGCCAAATCCTGCGGACCATATGTAGAATTTCCCAAGAAGCTTCCTAGATTTGGAGACAAACAGAACCCAACACTTAAACTAGCTTTATTAGCAATGTTAAATAATCTATCTTGATTCAGCCATACCAAATGCCAGAGTTAACTAAAAACAAAGAACACGAGAACTGCATAGGCAAGCTCCTATGTAGCAACCAACTGAAGATTGATTGAAAAACTCCGCTGGTTGCGCTGTGTTATTTACTGCACTACAACACCTCATTAATTCTGTAGCCAATGGATAAATATAACTCACTAAAATATACCAAAAAAGCATGATTTTAGATCTATTCATGAATAATTTCTTGGGTGAAAAATGTATTGTATTACAAAATGTTTTATTAACTAATATGCCATTGAATTCCATGATCGACAATTAGCATAAAAATGTGGAACACCAAGGTATGAAGCAACCCATTAATGTAAGCCGATCTAGTTTTTTTTTTTTTTTAATTACACATCCTTTTAAACTAAGCTATACATTCCCCCTATCCTTATGAACACACTTCTCTCCTCTCCTCTCCTCTCCTTTCCTGAAGTCAGTCATTCATGTTGGGGATATGATCCCATTGCAATTGGCAGCCTTTCTGCACCTTCCCCAACGGGTCATTCTTCACCTAGACAGCAAACATCAGCAGGCTATTTCACCATAAAGTCCTCCACTGGCCAGCTTGATCCTATCTCACCCAACCTCCATAGTCGGCTGACATTTGCTATCGAGCTCAGACATGAAGAATGACCATAAGGTACAAGAGTGCAACAAGTATTCATGGAGCCAACATACTGCAGTTCGAGTCTGCACCTTTAGTGGAAGGGAAAAGCAGCCCAGGGGTGGAGGAAACATTGAAAGTGGAAAAAATCATGTCCATGTTAGCTGCAGGCTCACTTCACTTAACTATTATCTTAAAGCTGTTATGACACCACAACTGCACCTCCCAAAATATCCTGAACTTGGAAAAAATAAAGCGTCCAATTTAGTCTCCCATAGCATTGGTCATGGTATTTTAAAAAGGACATAATGTATAAGTTTTGCGATACAGCTGTTGTAACCTGGTGTCCCCTTAAAGCCACAAGGTCTAACTGCTGCATTTTCCTGAGGTCATGAGACTAGTTACTCAGGTAGATTTTGAGATTAGTTAGAAGTCCGAAGAAACTAGGAAGAATCTTGTTTTTCCTCGAAGTAGCAGGACATTGAAATTTTGATTTCAGCAATAGCAACATTGTAAAGGAGGCACAACTAAAAGTATTTGCTTTACCAACATCTACAGAGTAAGTAGTACCCCAGTGAGAAAGACAACGACTGTATTGGACGTCACCATAACCCAGGTGGGTGAGTAGAGCGAGTCAGGTATAGCAGGAGCGGCGACGTCGGGACAAAGGAGTGGCGAGAGTTCGTAGAGGGGTGATCGGGGCCCATGAGAGGCGGGTGTTCAGGGCCCAGGAGAGGAGAGGATCCAGGGGTAGCACGGGCCAGCCCAAACTGCGATGTGTGAGGGCACTAGGTCCATGCAGCAGCGCAGGTCTCGTCATCTTGGTTAACCCTTACTACTAGGGGGATCAAGGGGTGTGGCGAGAAAGCAGGAATGGGGTACTGAAGTTGCATGTTCAGCCATGAACTCATTGAATGGCGGTGCAGGCTCGAAGGGCCGAATGGCCTACTCCTGTACCTACTTTCTATGTTTCTTGCCACTGGACCAAGACCTAGCTCTGTCAAGCCCACATGTGGTTGGTGTTAAACAAAATCCACACACAGGCATCTTCCACCCTTCAACATGCAGTTCAAGACATGGAGTATTAGGTCCTTCATTTAAAACACCCGTGAACTCATCCCTGTTTTGCTTGGAAGCAAGTCATCCTCGTTTCGAGGGACCGCCTATGAGTGAGAGTGTTGCTACAGAAGAGAAACAATGAAAAAAAAATGGGCGCGGGGGGGCGAGGGCGAGAGCGCGAATGCGGGCTGCAGATTGATCAATCTAAAGAGAGCTACACAATGAAAGAGACAGTTTTGCACATACTGAGAGCTAAATATTGATGTGCATTTACCCAGTAAGCCTTCAGGAATCAGAACAGATCAGTAATCCGTGGCTTTGCCCACTGAACCCACTGGCGAAGATTCTTTTGTTTTTATAAAGGGCATCTTCCTTTTGGTTTTTGCGTCTTGTTAGGCGGACTGCTTTAATATCTGATGCAGTTGTAGATCCAATGTAGTTTCGCATTTGTGGGCTAATGGTAAATTTTTTTGAACTTTTGCTAATCAGGACCAACATTTGCATAACATTAGATAAATTATAACATTATGAGCCTTTAACAATACGCCAATTTAAATTTGAACAAAACATACTAAACACAGCAGGGACCAGCCGCCAGTGCAACATTATGTGGCTAACTATAGGTGACTTAATACTATGCCAACTCGACTGTATTAGAAGTGAAACTTCTCAGTGTCTGTAACCCTCCAAGAACTCAGCACTCCTCCAATTCTGGCCTTGTGCAACCAGCAAATTCCTTCACCCCTCTTTTGGCAGCCGTGCCTTAAACTGTCTAGGCTCTAAACTCTGGATTTTTTTCCTCCTGAACATCTCCACCTTCTTTTCCTCCTTTAAGACGCACCTTAAAACCTACCTCTTGTCCCAATAGCTCCTTATGCGGCTCGGTGTCAAATTTTGTCTGACAACACTTGGGATGTTTTACAGTGTTAAAGGTGCGATATAAATGCAAGTTGTTGTTGCCTGTCTAAAGATCTTTGACCCAGTGTTTTTTTTCCCTCCTTCCCTTCAATTTTCTTTCAAAATCAGTCATGGGTATTCACAGTCAATAGGAATGGTCAGATTGTGCTTCACTATACTTTCATATATCCATTTAGTTACAGGCATTTGCTGCATTAAAACTATAATTTTGACAAGTGGAGCCAAATAGTGCCAATTAAACTTGCCAGGAATGTGATAAATGGACTGGTTTGTGAGCATTTCACTTTCTGAATGCTATTTAGTTAACATGACCTACATTCAACAGAAAAGCACATGAATAAAGCTTCTGGCATTTTTATGACAGATCCTACAAAATTGATGTCATCTGTAGATTCGTAAACTCCTCACCTGAGGATACAGAAAAACATAATATAGAGGCCACCATTTGCAGTAAGGAACGAGGTCGACTGGAGGATCTCAGGAAGCAGTTTGTGAATGTAGTAGTCTAACTTCCGCCTTCGAAGAATTGCTGCAATCTAAAACAAACATGGTATGATTTTCTTTTAAGTGACAGAAATTGAGAATAAGGTGTATTCATAGAAGTCATATCTGATTTGTTTGATAATTTAACATACTTCTGCTCTTATTACTACATGGTTTAGCCTTCATGAAATTGTAAACAGCATTTTTCTGGTTTACATCCATAACTAACAAAATTAAAAAACTTGCTGTCAAACATAAATGAAAAACAGTTCAATGTAAAATATAACTGGTACTTCGCTGTTAAACTCAGTCATTGGCAACCATTCCCAAAATTAAGGATGCATGTCGCAGTTTGTGAACAAAGGATCAAGAGCAGGATTATGCTTCAGCTGACAATGTTCAGCAAATAAAGCCCTAATGCAAGCTAGTTGAGGGCAAGTGCAAAAAGAAATAAAACAAGGGTACATTACAACTCTGCACAGTTTTAAAAAGTGTTTTGTGAATTAAACACATGAAAAACTATATTCTCGCCAAGTTATAGCGGGAAAACACTGGTCAAGCAATAGTCCATCTACCTTCTACCCATGTGACTGCACTTTAGGCAACAGGAAGCACACAATACTGGCGAGCAAGACAAAATGACTAAACTACCTGTAGCAGTACTCTCATAAACCTGCATGTGTGGTTCCAAGTGCTGCCTAGGGATTTGGGCTATTAATGATACTGGCACAGTAAGAAAAAGAGCACATTGTTTGGTGGAAATATCAGCCTGGAATTTGTCGTTGGGATGACAGCGATTTGGCAGACTTCGCCATCATTCCACCGTTGAAACTGACCACAACTTCGGGACTTGGCACATGCAGAAATCCCAAAGTTGCGCTCAGTCATTGACAGCTTCGAAACAGGCTGCGCTGTGCCTCCAGCCCACCGAGCCAGCAATCTGTGTAATCAGCCATATCATTGAAACTGACACAAACTTTGGCTCTTCCAAGCAATTACGCTGTTAAATTCTGCACTAAAAGTTAGACTCTAAGGGACTAGGTGTAACTGGGGTTTTCACAGCATATTGACTGGTAAACAAATGTTAAGGGTCTGGAAAACTAATTTTAATTTTGCACAGTGTGAAATTTGCCCATTTTAATAAAAATCAAAAATAATAAACATTTCAAAAATTTCATTTTTTTAAGTTTGTCCATCTTTATTTCAAGTTCGCCTTTTCCACATGAGGACTCAAATCTTTCTTTTGCTCTTTCTTTAAAAAAAGTTAGAATTTTAAGAGCTGATTCACTTCCTTGTTCACTGAGAATTCTGCCTTTTGATTGGCTACTTAGACAGCCTGTTGATGTCACAGCAGTTTGAACAAGGGCATCCCCCACTAACTTCCGTTGAATCGAAGGTTGGAAAACCTGTATTGCAAGGTCTTTGTGCGCAGCGTACTTCGGGGCCTTTGCTTCGCCGACAACTGCAAATTCTGGCCCATTCAACCTAGTTTTTGTCCGCTCATCTATGAATGCAGCAAAATATCTAGCAACATTAAAGGATTCATAGGACCATTCGGACAGACTCTCTTCGAAACCATGCTTCTTTTCTAGTTCAGCTGAGGTTTAAACAATGCACATGTTAGCCACAAGGTTTTCATCTTTCCATTGGAACTAAAAGCTAAAGTTGAAGACAGTGAAGAAGGGCATTCTAAAAGAGGCTTTATTCTCCTTATTCAAAAATACTGGCACTTTATTAATGATTATTTTTTTGAAAATGTATGTTAATGTGATGCTTTTAATATAGAACATGTGTCATGATATCATGTATGCTGAATCCGAAACTCCAAGAATGATACCAAATTTCCGTTCTGTTTCAGTATCAAGTTTCTGTGTCAGTAGCCTGTCTGGCCAGTGCAGCATAAAATCAGTAAGATTTAACTTAATTAAACTTTAAAATGATTGAGAGAAAGCATTATTGTACATTGAGGGTGGGCATGGGAGGGAAAGGCATTATCTCAGTGGTTTTGTTAGGAACAATGCTTTGTGGTTCTGTTAAAAGAATGCCATAGGATTCTCAAGAGCAATATCATGCAGACAGAAAAGTACACTTCCAGACCGCCTAAAAAGCTCAGATGGTTAAAACAGTAAGTCACCATGCCATACTGATCAGAAAGGTACCAAGTTTGATCCTCATTCTGTGCTGAGTTAGCTCCCTTTCTACAGCAGAGATACGACCTGAACAATACGCCAAGTATGTTTGGGTTGGTTGAGAGAGTGGGGGAAATTCTACACTCCAGAATACCAACTCTTGATTATCCAACACCACCCCTCCCTACGAAAAAGACATAATTTTACCCCACAGAAGATGGCCATTAGACCCACTGCACCTGCACCAGCTGTCAGATACTTTCATTATGGCTTTTCCCATTCCCTCTTACTTGCACCCTTTATACACATTCCATTATTGCATTATATCACCAACACTGGCACATGGAAGGCAACACAGCACAAGCTACAAAAGTTTTTGCCTATTCTTCTATGGAATTTCTCATTATTGCATTTCTACACTACACTCTGAAAGAACTATCAAATTAGTCTCATTCGCCTGCCCTTCTCGCATACCCTTTGACATTTCTCTTTTTCAAATATTTTAAAGTACTTGCATTTAGATAGTAACTTTCATGTCCTTAAAGCCACCAAAAGCACTTCACAGACAATGAATTAATTTATGATATGTAGTATGTTGTTTCGTAGGCAAATGCAGCAGTCAACCTGCACACAGCAAGGTCCCACAAACAGCAAATGAGACCAGATGGTGTTGTTTTGAAAGATAAATTTTATCTTGACAGAGATCTCCCTGATCTTCTTTCAATAGTTCCAAGGGATCTTTTACACCCATGTGAGCCAACAGACAGGGCTAAGGTTTAATGTTTCAACTGAAAAACAGCACCTCCAACAATGCAGCAGTCTGTCAGTAGTACAAAGAAGCATCAGCCTAGATTACATGCTCAAGTCGGCAGTGTGGCTTGAAGCCATAAACTATTGACTGAAGGGCAAGAGCACTATTGACTCAATCTATCTACTTCACTTTTAAAAACGATTGGCCCGTAATTTGTGGTCTGCAGCAAAGCAATGGCACTCACCGCTGGCCTCAAAGAAAGCTGCCCACAAAGATCTCGTGATGTCTCCAGAGAGAAGTTTGCCATCTCGATAGGCAGTTGATTGTAGCACTCTATAATTGGAATTCCCAGTGAAGAGCTGCAGTGACGTCAGCAAGCTGTCTAAGCAGCCAATCACTTTGAAGAATTCTCAGACAGCAAACCAGGAAATGAAAAGCAGCTTCAATCCACATTTTTAAAAAATGTTAGCGAGCAAAATAAAGATTGGGACTTTCACATGTGATAAGATAGAAACTGAAATATGAACAAACTTTTTCTTTAATATTTAAAGTTTTTTTTAATTGTAATTTTAAATCATAATGGAGAAATTTGACACTCCACAAATATAAAAATTAGTTTCCCAGGGCTAGAACAGTTGTTTAGCAGTCAGCTGCTAAAACCCCAGTTACAACTATTCCAAAAAGGCTCAACATTTAATGGGGTATTTAACAGTGTTAATAGTGCTGAAAAGCTCAGGTTTTCGTCAGTTCCGTTGATTGCCGGCTGTGGGGTAGGTTCCACCGCGCAGACTGTGTCAGAGCAGTGAATGACTGACCGCAACTTCAGGATTTCCACATTTAGATACGCATGTGCTAAATCCTGAAGTTGCAGTCAATTTCAATGGGTCAATGATGCCGAATGTTATTACCCAGCCCAAAATCCAGGCCATTGTAGATTCTGCTGCTTCCACCAGTTTCTGATAGGAAACTACTTAAAATAGATTCTCCTGATCTTTCTTACTTCTTTTGGTATCATAAATGTATGCCCTCTAATTACCAACTCACTGACCAGTAGCAATAGCTTTTCCTATTTACTTAGAATTGTTTTTACTGCTCAGAAACAAGTCTTTCGGCCTAGCTGGTCTGTGCCAATGTTTATGCTCCACACAATACTCCTCTCCCCCTACTTCATCGCACCCTATCTGCATATCCTTCTATTCCTTTCTCTCTCTCTCTCATGTAATAATCTAGCTTATTCTTAAAAGGCATCTACGCTATTCGCCGCAACTACTATCAGCTCTCTACTTAAACTTTCTCTGTTCTAGTCAAAAGAACCCCAGTTTCTCTAGTCACTCCTTATAAATGAATCCGCTCATTCCTGATATCACCCGAGTAAATTTCTTCTGCGCTTTATTCATGACCTTATCATCCCTAAAGTAGGGTGCCCACAACTGGACGACAACCCTGAAGGTCCTACTCTTCAAATCGATTTCCCAATTCCTGAAACCCACTTTGCAGGACCTCAATTTTGTTCCTTTCTAGGTTTGGTTCAAACATGAACCACACCTTCTAGCTGCTCTCAAACCCGCTTCAAAATATTTTGAACTGCTCCATTATATCCATTATCCTGGCCTCCAAGAGTGACACATCAATTGAACCGCTTGGTTGCAGCTAAAAACGCATCTTGTCTATTCCTCGCACCATGGAATCCCCCATTACTGCTGCATTCCTGCACTTCATTCTTCTACAAACAGCACCAGCCTCCCCCCTTGGTAAACACTCACTCCATGATGCCAAGATATATTTGCCCTACTCCAGATTATTGAATTGTCACAGGTATTCAGTACACCTGTCTCAATTTAACACTCAGGATCCCTTTATTGTCCCCTCTTCCTACCGCAATGTATGTCACCCACCTCCTTTCCTCACTAACTCACTGTTGCCGGTGTTTAGATGTGGAGCAAGAAGAAGAACGGACTCAGATTTGATTCCCCCCATAGTCAAAGCCCACCAGCACTAACTGCGTTGACTCTCAAAGATACTGGAGGATGCCCATGGGAACCTTATCCAAGGAACGAGTGGAAACTTTCAAGAAAAGCAGGGAGAAAATTGGCTGAAAAAGGACAGATGCTTGAATTATCTAAATGGAAATTACAGACTTAGTGAAAAGTGAATAAATGGACTAGATTGCCTGTAGTAGTATTTCAATCTTGAGCTAAAAATATGTTTATGCCTTGATTTTAGCTTCAATTCAGAAGTGAAGTTGAGGTTGAAGAAGAAAGGTATCTGGAATTCATCTTAACTTGTTTCAGGTCAGAAAGAGAAATCCACCAGTTGTGGCAATTAAAAACATAGCACAAGTACTTGCAAAGTGCTGGCTGAAGTCAGAAAAGAAAGACAAACCAAGAAGAGAACTACAAACATAGGCCCAAGGCCTACCCCAGAGACCAGACCATCACAGCAGAAGACAAAAATATTTCCACATAGTTGAACTGGTTTACATTAGTAGTGCCCAAGATGTAGATAAACAGAAATGGCACAATTGCTATGTATTACTTTGCTATATAAACTAAAAAAAGGGCCAACTTTGCCAAGTACCTACTGGAATCCTCAAAGAAGTTGAACCTAGGTATGGCTACACAAGTAATTCTAAACTGAGCAGTGCTTTGTTAGAAACCACAGTTAATTCCAAAACCAAGTTATTGTTGTGTGTGATAACTGTTTTATCCTGGGCTATGCAGAAGTAATGCAATAATTATTCATCATACATAAATCTGCCCTGTTCAGCCCTTAATCTCACTGGGATGATCCAAGAGTTAAATGGATCCTTGTAATTGAGTTGGTTAACATGAAGTAACTCAAGAGCTACATTAAGTATCATATATAAAAACCCGATAAACAAACATAAATCTCAATCCAGCATTCCAAAACTTTGGTCTTTAAGATAGTCATTTCTGCCAATTCTTAGAAATGCACCATTTTCTGAATGCTGCGTTAGTGCAACCTACTCAGTTGTTTCCAACTTTGGGGATAACTTTAGAAATGTTCATTCCACTGCGAAGAGAAGTTAGTCTGTCCATTCTGTTTTAACTTTCCATAAACTCAGGGAGCACCCATCACCTGGAAATAGCATCACAGGCCAACCTTAGCATGTTATTTCAAACAAGCAGTGGGAGGCCCTATGATAGGACTATACTCAAGGAGATGGATAATTGAAAACCTTTTTTATAGTATCTGGTGACTTGCATATCTATAATTTACTGATGTATGCATCCCCATCATGCGACTGTGGAGCTCCTAATCAGACCCTGCAGCACATCACTGAGCACTGCCCTCAGACGAAATTCACAGGCAGCCGACAAGATATCCATGCTGTTACACCGGAAGATTTAGCCTAGATATCGGTCTTAGATATTGGCATTTGATTTGCTATGCTACTGCCATACGAAGACGACTGATGTATGTAACAGAGGTTATGGAGGAGTCATCCTCTGGACCAGTCTTCTGTTCCAGCTATACTGGAATGTTATTGCATGAGCATTTAATTTATAATCTGAATCTCTTTAAATTATCAATTTAAATCCACTTTCCAGCCTCTTGGGTCTCCCCCTTCAAATTTCAGGATTTCATTGATCCCAGAATGGATCATTTGATTAGTCTCTTGTGTTCACTGTTCAGTGAGTCACCCCCGTCATCATCATAGGTAGTCCCTCGGTATCGAGGAAGACTTGCTTCCACTCTTAGCATGAGTTCTTAGGTGGCTGTACAGTCCAATACAAGAACCACAGTTTCTGTCACAGGTGGGACAGATAGTCGTTGAGGGAAAGGGTGGGCAGGGAGCCTGGTTTGCCGCACGCTCCTTCCGCTGCCTGTGCTTGATTTCTGCATGCTCTCGGCGACGATACTCGAGGAGCTCAGCGCCCTCCCAAATGCACTTCCTCCACTTAGGGCAGTCTATGGCCAAGGACTCCCAGGAGTCAGTGGGGATGTCGCACTTTATCAGGGAAGCTTTGAGGATGTCCTTGTAATGTTTCCCCTGCCCGCCTTTGGCTCATTTGCCGTGGACGAGTTCAGAGTAGAGCGCTTACTTTGGGACTGTAATGTCACATCCCTGTAATGTAGCATCAAATACCATCTGCCTCCTTCCCCATCTCCTCAGAAAATCAATTTAGCTTCACATGCCATGGAAAGTGTTAAGAATACAAGAATATAAGAATTAGGGGCAGGAGTAGGCCATATATATGGCCACTCGAGCCTGCTCCGCCATTCAATAAGATCATGGCTGATCTTCAACCTCAAATTTACTTTCCTGCCAATACCCATATTCCTTGATTCCTTTCGAGTCCAAAAATCTATCCATCTCAGCCTTGAATATGCTCAACTACACAGCATCCACATCCCTTTGGGGTAGAGAATTCCAAAGATTCATAACCCTCTGAGTGAAGAAATTCCTTCTCATCTTAGTCTTAAATGGCCGACATTTTATCCCGAGTCTTTGTCCCCTACTTCGCGACTCTCCAGTCAGGGGAAACAACCTTTCAGCATCTACCTTGTCAATCCCCTCAGAATCTTGTATGTTTCACTCAGATCACCTCTCATTCTTCTCAACTCGAGAGAGTATAGGCCCAATCTACTCAACCTATCCTCATTAAGACAACCCTTTCATCTCAGGGCTCAATCTAGTGAACCTGTTTTGCACCACCATCATCAACATAGGCAGTCCTTCACAATCAAAGATGACTTGCTTCCACTCCTGAATTGAGTTCTTTGGTGGCTGAATTAATACGAGAGACACAGACTCTGTCACAGGTGGGACAGATAGTCGTTGAGGGAAAGGGATGGGTGGGACTGATTTGCTGCATGCTCTTTCCGCTGCCTGCACTAGATTTCTGCACGCTCTGTGTTGAGACTCGAAGTGCTCAGCGCCCTCCCGGATGCACTTTCTCCACTTAGGGCAGTCTTTGGCCAGGGACTCCCAGGTGTCATTGGGGATGTCGCACTTTATCATGGAGGCTTTAAGGGTGTCCTTGTAACATTTCCGCTGCCCACCTTTGGCTTGCTTGCTGTGAAGAAGCTCCGCATAGAGCAGTTGTTTTGGGAGTCTCGTGTCTGGCACGCGAACTATGTGGCCTGCCCAGTGGAGCTGATCGAGTGTGGTCAGTGCTTCGATGCTGGGGATGTTAGCCTGGATGAGGATGTCGGTGTGCCTGTTCTCCCAGGGGATTTATAGGATCTTGCAGAGACATCGTTGGTGATACATCTCTAACGACTTGGTGTCTATTGTACATGATCCATGCCTCTGAACCATACAGGAGGGCGGGTATTACTGCAGCCCTGTAGACTATGAGCACGGCAGCGAGGAAGATTGAGAAGAAGGTTGGAGCGATGACGCAGCCCTGTTTGACCCCGGTCTGGAGGTGGATTGGGTCTATAATGGATCCGTTGGCAAGGATCACGGCCTGCATGTAGACGTGAAGCAGGTGAAGGATGTTGACAAACTTTTTGGGGGCATCTGAAACGGAGGAAGACGCTCCATAGACCCTCGTGGTTGACAGTGTCAAAGGCCTTTGTAAGGTCGAAAAAGGCCATGTATAAGGGCTGGTGCTGTTCCCTGCATTTTTCCTGCAGCTGTTACGCTGCACAGATCATGTCCGTTGTGCTACGTAGGGGACGAAATCCGCAGTGACTCCGGGAGGAGCTCCTCGGCCACAGGGAGAAGACGGTTGAGGAGGACTCTAGCGACAACTTTCCCAGTGGCTGATAGTTGTGAGATTCCCCTGTACTTGCCACAGTCGGACCTGTCCACTTTTTTGAAGATGGTCACGATCACTGCATCTCAGATCTCCCAGCATGCTCTCCTCCCTCCATAGTGCAACTCTCTCATCTCGGGGCTCAATCTAGTGAACCTGCTTTGCACCACCTCTAAGGCAAGTATATCCTTGCTCAGATAAAGAGACCAAAACTGTGCACAGTACTCCAGGTATGGTCCATCAAAGCCCTGTACAATTGTAGTAAAACTTCCTTACTCATGTACTCCAACCCTCTTGCAATAAAAGCCAACATGCCATTTGCCTTCCTAATTGCTTGCTGTGCCTGCATGCTAACTTTGTGTTTCCTGTATGAGGAATCTCTCTGAACACTAACATTTAATAGTTTCTCACGATTTAAAAAATATTCTGCTTTTCTATTCTTCCTACAAATTGAATAACCTCATATTTCCCCACATTCGACTCTGTCACCTTATTGCCAATCACTTAACCTGTCTATATCTCTTTGCAGGCTTGAGTGTCCTCCTCACAGCTTACTTTCTCAACTAGCTTTGTATCATCAGCAAACATGGATGCATTAACCTCAGTCTCTTTATCGAAGTCATGAATTATAGATTGTAAATAGCTGAGGCCCAAGCACTAAACCATGCGACCTGTCAACTGGAAAATTACCCATTTATCCCTACTCTGTTTTCTGTCCATTAACCAATCCTCTATCCATGCTAATATAATACCTCCAACCCCATGAGCCCTTATCTTGCGTAGCAACCTTTATTGTGGCACCTTATCGAATGCCTTTTGGTAATGTAAATATACTACATCCACTGGTGCCCCTTTATCTACCCTGCAAGCTACATCCTCAAAAAACTAATAAATTTGTTCAATACTATTCGCTTTCAAAAAACTATGCTGCTCTGCCTAATCAGATGATGATTTTTTTTTTAAATAAGTACCCGGTTGGATTCCAACGTTTTCTTGACGACTGATGTCAGGCTAACTGGCTTGTAGTTGTGTTTTCTCTCTCCTTTCTTTCTTGAATAGCAGAGTTACATTTGCTACCATCCAATCCACTGGAACCATTCTAGAATCTAGAGAATTTTGGAAGATCACAACTAATGCATCCACTATCTCTGCAGCCACCTCGTATAACCCTAGGATGTAGGCCATCAAGTCCAGGGGATTCGTTTCTCAAGTACTTTTTCTCTGATAATTAATTTAGGTTCCTCACTCATATTAGCCCCTTGCTTCTCCACTATTTTTGGTATGCTATTGAGAAAATTGTGTTCATATTCAGTCTTCAATAACAAAATTTTGACACTTAGGTCTGCTTGTCTAGGCGAATTCCTGTACTAGCTAATTCACACAGATATGATGAGACACTGGATTTTTAAGAGTCTGTACTTAAGAAGTAACACGTTGGCCTGGCCACTTCCCAATCCAATCATCACAATTTTGGTGCTTGAATTTTTTTTCACCGATGGGAGCTGACCGTTGCATATACAAGTCTTTGAAATTATTTCACTTTAGGGTTTGTCCTTCTATTGATTCAAAGGTTTAGAATTGTGGCAAGTTTATCATGTCACTAACTCCTTCTCCCAGAATTCTGCTGCTGATGGACTGTCAATTTATATTTGGGATTCCAATGACTTTCACATAGCAGTTTTATCGTGTTTGTTGCTTTGAGTTGTAATTCTGGTGTTCTGCTTTTCAATTGTACATTACTTGGAATTTCTCACTTGTCTCTGCTCCAATTGTAATTATTCCTACATCTCTATTCTCTGGTGCTGTTTTGCACATCATTAAATTCTTGATGTTACTTTGTATTTGGTGTAATCTGCCTCAGATTTGTCTTTCCCTCCTCTCCTCAATGCAGTGATTCATACTGGTGCAAGGTTCTAAGGATGCCGACAGCTCTCCACTACCCTACTTAAGCAGCTTTTCTTTGTACGCGAACAGTAACAATAAGTGTCAGCAGACAACTTACACATTACACATATCATAGCCAAGCCCAAACCTATACAAACAAGAGAAAGTGAATGTTCAGCAGTCAACCACAGGTACCTTAGCTGATTTTTCCCTTCCCTAGCCCAAGGATCCAGAAGCTGTTAGTCCCTTGCCATTGCCCCAGCTGAGATCAGCTAACTCACTATATCAGTATCGCACGACTTACCCAATAACCCATCAGATGCATCCTAGGTTTGCAGTTATGATAAACTGTTGGGTGATGCAGGAAAATCCCATCACCACAGTTTAAAAAAGGAGGGAGAAAAAAAACAGGTAATTATAGACTGGTTAGCCTGACATCAGTTGTGGGGAAAATGTTGGAATCAATTATTAAAGATGAAATAGCAGCGCATTTGGAAAGCAGTGACAGGATCGGTCCAAGTCCGCATGGATTTATGAAAGGGAAATCATGCTTGACAAATCTTCTGGAATTTTGAGGATGTAACTAGTAGAGTGGTCAAGGGAGAACCAGTGCATGTGGTGTATTTGGACTTTCAAAAGGCCTTTGACAAGGTCCCACACAAGAAATTGGTGTACAAAATCAAAGCACATGGTATTGGGGGTAACGTACTGAGGTGGATAGAGAACTGGTTGGCAGACAGGAAGTAGAGAGTCGGGATAAACGGGTCCTTTTCAGAATGGCAGGTAGTGACTAGTGGAGTGCCGCAGGGCTCAGTGCTGGGACCCCAGCTCTTTACAATATACGTCAATGATTTAGATGAAGGAATTGAGTGTAATGTCTCCAAGTTTGCAGATGACACTAAACTAGGTGGCGGTGTGAGCTGTGAGGACGACGCTAAAAGGCTGCTGGGTGACTTGGACAGGTTAGGTGAGTGGGCAAATGCATGGCAGATGCAGTATAATGTGGATAAATGTGAGGTTATCCACTTTGGGGACAAAAACACGAAGGCAGAATATTATCTGAATGGCGGCAGATTAGAAAAGGGGGAGGTGCAATGAGACCTGGGTGTCATGGTTCATCAGTCATTGAAAGTTGGCATGCAGGTACAGCAGGCGGTGAAGGCAGTAAATGGTATGTTGGCCTTCATAGCTAGGGGATTTGAGTATAGGAGCAGGGAGGTCTTACTGAGGGCCTTGGTGAGCCCTCACCTGGAATATTGTGTTCAGTTTTGGTCTCCTAATCTGAGGAAGGACGTTCTTGCTATTGAGGGAGTGCAGCGAAGGTTCACCAGACTGATTTCTGGGATGGCGGGACTGACATATGAGGAGAGACTGGATCAACTGGGCCTTTATACACTGGAGTTTAGAAGGATGAGAGGGGTTCTCTCAGAAATTTATAAGATTCTGACAGGACTGGACAGGTTAGATGCGGGAAGAATGTTCCCGATGATGGGGAAGTCCAGAACCAGGGGACACAGTCTTAGGATAAGGGGTAGGCCATTTAGGACTGAGATGAGAAGAAACTTCTTCACTCAGAGTTGTTAACCTGTGGAATTCCCTACCGCAGAGAGTTGTTGATGCCAGTTCATTGGATATACTCAAGAGAGAGTTAGATATGGCCCTTACGGCTAAAGGGATCAAGGGGTATGCAGAGAAAGCAGGAAAGGGGTACTGAGGGAATGATCAGCCGTGATCTTATTGAATGGTGGTGCAGGCTCGAAGGGCCAAATGGCCTACTCCTGCACCTATTTTCTATGTTTCTATGTTTCTATGTTAATACTTCACGTCATTTTGAGTGCATTTCAAAACTATCTTCTTCATAAGCAAAAATAAAAATCACTGTGGAGGGGTTACAATTGGGTTCAATGTCACCAGGCTAGACAGAGACAAATCAGGCAAGGTCCTGATCCAATAACCTTGCTAGATGTTTGCATGCATGGATATGACTGGGCTCAGCTGTAAAGGCACTCCAACATTCACTAGCTAGGTTCACACAGCAAATGACCATTTCGTGGAATCTGTCTGGCACCTTGATTTTCACCCAAAACCTGGCTGGTCATATCAAGTCCCACTTGCCCATCACCCTCATCTTTACTCTCCTACATGAATTCCTGGTTACCCCCAACACATCTCAAATTTTAAATTCTCATCTCGGTATTAAAACTCTCCATATCCATGCTCCTCCCTATTTTTAACCTTTTCAACCCCATCACCCCCATCCCCCCACCCCAAACAAATGGACCATTCCTCTGACTCCAGCTTCTTGTGCAAGAGAACTCTGTCCTGGCCAATATTTATCCCTCAAGCAACATCACTAAAAAAGACAGATTATCTAATTATGTATCACTTTGCTATTTGAGGGAACTTGCTGTGCGCAAATTGTCTACTGCGTTTTCCTACATTATAACAGTGACTACACTTCAAATGTACTTCATTGAATGTAAAGTGCTTTGGGACCCAGAGGTCACGAAAGACACTATATAAATGCAAGTTCTTTCTTTTATTTCAGGAGCTGAACCAGCTACAACTGCACATCTTACCAACATAGAAAGATTCCGGTTAGATTGGGAAGATTCCCATCCCCGTGACAGATGTACCCTCCTCGTTCCATCAATTAGACTTGCTAGCAGAATGAGCATGAACCTTCCTGGCACAGGTATTAGGGCTACAGTTCTAATTTCCAGTCAATTTGACCCCATTCTTGTTTCTGTCTCACATCCCAGCCCTCAAAAACACTACTTATTTGCTCATTGAATAACCAACAAATGCAGGTTTGAGTCCTTCAGTTACACCGATCTCTGCATAAAGCAGCAAATTAGCAGAACTCATGACGACATTTGTAAGTGCATTGCCAACTTCCTCCTTGCCACAGTATTAACTCACACTGTACACAACTGAATGGGGATTCCACCAGTTCGAGCAACTGCTTGCCTCTACAACCCAATCTAGACAGGCAAAAATCCTGGATATATGTTCAGACACTTGGCCTCCAGGTAATGCTTTCCAGCAGCAGCTGTCATTCGAAGTCTGAGTGTTTCCACATTAGCTGTTTGACAGACATCTGCCTTGAGCAATGGTCAAGAATATAGTGGAACAAGAGACTACATATTCTAGGAAGGATCACGTCCTGGCTCTCCAAAGCCTTTCCACCATCTACAAGACACATCAGGATGTGATGCAATACTCTCCACTTGTCTGGATGAGTGCAGGTACAACAACAGTCAAGAAGCTCGACACCATTCAGGACAAAGTAGTCCGCTTGATCAACACTTCATCCACTATCCTAAACATCCATTCCCTCCACCATTGATGCTCGGTGGCTGCAGTGTGTACCACATACAAGATGCACTGCAGCAACTCACCAAGGCTTCATCGACAGCATCTCCCAAACCCGCAACCTCCATCACCAAGAAGGACATGGGCAGCAAATGAACGGGAACACCAGCACATCCAAATTCCCCTGCAAGTCACACACCATCCTGACTTGGAAATATACCGCTGTTCTTTCATCATCGCTGGGTTAAAATCTTGGAACTCTCTACCAAACAGGGAACACCTTCATCACACAAGCTGCAGTGGTTCAAGAAGGGGCCTCACCAACACCTTCTAAGGATGGGCAACTAAATGCCAGCCACACCCACATCTGGAAAATACATTTTACAAAGATACATGGCCAATACCAGTACCGAGAAATAGATCCAACACTGAAGTACCTACAAGGAGAAAATTTTTTTAGGAGAAAAACTAATGGTCTGAGTTCTATAAATATGCCTTATTGAAACCATCTGTGCACTTGATTACTAAACAATGGTTCTAAATACAATATTCCATTTTACAGTTAAGCAAAAGGACCCTATTTTTGTTCCACTATTAATAAGCAGGGAACAAATACAAACAACTAGTTAGAATACAGAAACACTCAACATAGAAAAGTGGACTGAAATACATACATACATACAACATTGTGTAATCACTAAAATATTCAGAAATAGACAGAAACAATCCAGGACCACTGGCATTTAAGTGTGCTTACAATATTGGAAATAAGCAATGATGCAATGTTTAATTATTAAAAAAGACTGCTGTAAATAGCCAACACAAAATACCCCACAGGTCAACGTCTGCAATACTACAGTACATTTCCCAGTGTCCAAAATACTTATATATTTACTGTACACATTACATTCACTTAATACAGCAATATAATTTCATAAAACAGTTCTCATCCAATTACATATCGTCTTTCCACCTGTCAACACCAGAAAAACTATGTAGGCAAAGCTTTCCCCCCTTTAATAAGGGGGCACTTGAATTAATGTTTATTTTGTCATGCAACAAAAGAGTTGTAGCCAAAGCTTTGGATTAACAAGTAAAGAAGTAATGAACAGCTCCATAGAACAAAAAAGCACTATGAGAACAAGATTATGTTGGCCAATCTTTAATGAGTAGATTGTACAGTACTAGTTAAAGGTAATCGCTCATACGACAATTTTATTCTGATCTATTCATGCAAATAAACGCAATGCCTTGCAATGCACCAACGATTATTTAGTCTTGGTTAAATATTAGTTGTTTTGAACTCAGCGCCTTTTACTTTGTTATAGCAGTCCGACTTCTGCTGCAACGGCTGGTTGTAGGTTCAGTGGAGAGCGAGGAGAGTTTGCTAAAATATACAACTCGACCACTAAAGGTAAAGAAGCCTCCCAGCCCATCAGCTGTGCCCTTTTCCCACCTCGGGGATCTGCATCCTTTTGGAGGCCTCCCTCCAACCCTCTGCGCCCAGCTTTCCTACAGAGTGCAGCCGTACTCACGATGTATAGCGGCGCATAAATTTTCAAGGACTCTTGCAAAGCTCCAACAGTGACTTGGAGTGTGGACACGGTGCAAGAGGTACTCCATGTGTGCCCGATCTCATAGCAGCCGTGCGGGATACTCTTACTGAAGGCAGCCATACTGGTCACGAGACCGCCAGCGCCACGGCAAAGGTCAGCGCCGCCGGCGGAGGTTACTCCAGGTCAAAGGCTGTTCGCGCTGAGAAGCTCAAATGTACAAGGAAATTAGAGACGGTGGGAGGGATAGACAGGGGAATGAGAGAGAGGGACATCAAAAAGGAGGAGCTTGTATTAATAGATCACCTTCTCAACACATCAGAACCAATTGGTCATTTTTGAAAAGTATTAACTATCGTTTTGCAGCCAGTCTATATAAATACAAGTTGTTGTTGTTTGCACAATGAGGTCCCACAAACAACAGTAAAATGACCAGTGCATCTGTTTTGTGGTTCTTCCTTAAGGAACAACGTTAACAGGACACCAGAGAAAACTTCTTCAAATAGCCCCATGGCATCTTTCATGTCCACCTGAACTGGCAGACAGAGCCATCAAGCTTTGTGAAAAAAATGAAGAATTCTTGTCTAAGGTTCAGTATATTAACTTCTTTAATTCTGTCAAGATACATAAGGAATTTTTTTTTAAAACCCTTCAGCTCACATATATCAGGACCCAGCTTAACTTGATAAATTGATGCAACAGTGAATCAGTTGGTCATAAGGGAGTTTGAGGGAGGAGCTAAGTCATTCAATTCAAATACAAACATTCTGTGTGATTTGTTTACATTTGTCTAATAGGAATCCCTTTGAATTTAAAAGACCACGAATTAAATGTATTAAATCTCCAATTACTGTTTCAAAGAGCTATATCATCCTGTTCTTTCAAATCTAGAGGAATAGAATTGCAAAGCAGAGAAGTTATGTTAAACTTGTAAAGAACCATGGTTAGTTAAGGCAAATCGCATAGATGCATTTAAGGGGAAGCTAGATAAATACATGAGTGAGAAAGAAATAGAAATATATGCTGATAAGGTCAGATGAAGTAAAGTCAGAGGAGGCTCATGTGGAGCATAAACACCAGCATAGACCAGTTGGGCCAGAACGGCCTCTTCTTCGCTATACCTTCCATGTAATTCTATGTAAACCAATGAATGTATCTGGAAATTTCAAAGAAGCTATCAATAGTCTTTGAAGTGAATCTATCTGACATTTCTGAAGTGTGTTTGCTAAGTATATCTTTCTATTTCTTTCTCACTCATGTATTTATCTAGCTTCCCTTAAATGCATCTATGCTGTTTCCTTAACTTCCATAGGTGGTGAGAAAAAAAGAACAACTTTATTATATACAATATATAGCTTAACAAATGCCTACGATAGAAGCAGCAGCTGAAGTCATCTTGAAAAAAGAGTTCTGTATACATTGATCCAAGCACACTATTAAACTTAGCTGAATTTTAGGCCATGAAAACATTTTCAAAAATGTAAGGAAGTAGGCCTCACTGATGAGCATAGTCTGAAACATGGGAAGCCAAAATTATCTAGAATAGAAGGAAAACATAAACTGAAAAATGTAACAATCTCACTTGAAAGGCGGCATGTCTGACAATTCACTACTCTGTCAGTATCAGCCTAGAATATGTGTAGTCTATCTGATTGGTACCCTTGCCATTGGATTCTTCATCACAGGGTCATTGTGGCGGCAGTATTAACTATCTACAAGATGCACCATAGTAACTCACCAAACTTACTTTGACAGCACCTTCCAGTTCCATGACCTCGACAACCAGCAAAGAGCAGAGCAGCAATATCAAGGGAACATCATCATCACTAAGTTTCTCACCAAATCACATACTATCCAACTTGGACATATAATGGCATTCATTCATTGTTGCTGTGTCAAAATCATGGAACTCCCTGCTTAACACCATGACGAGAATGCATAAATTCAAGAAGAAGGCCCTCCACCATCTTCTTCGGGCAACTAAAGATGGGCAATAAATGCAGCTATGCCAGCACTACCCATATCCTTTAGCAAGTAAAATTAAACTCTGAAGTTTCTGACTCAACGATGAGTGTTGCAGCATTTTCCTTCAGCTGACACTGGGTATGTTAGAAAAATACAGAACAGTTATATAGAGAGATACAGGGAAAAGATATATAGAAGGAGAGATGTATAGTAAAATAGAGGGAAAGATAAATAAGGGAAGCTACAGAGACTGATACAGGAAAATAGTGAAATTAGATATGGAGGGAAAGAGGAACAGGAAATTTAGAGAAATACATGACTGTGAATATACAAAAAAATTGGAGACAGTGAAAAATCCAGAGAGAGTCTTGCATTTATAAAGCGCCTTTCACAACCATTGAACATCCCAAAGCGCTTTACAGCCAATGAAGTACCTATAAAGTGTAGTCACTGTTGAAATGTAGGAAACGCAGCAGCCAATTTGCACACAGCAAGCTCCCCAAAAAAGCAATGTGATAATGACCAGATAATCTGTTTTAGTGATGTTGATTGAGGGATAAATATCAGCTAGGACACTGGGGATAACTCCCCAGCTCTTCTTCAAAATAGTTCAATGGGGATCTTTTATGTCCACCTGAGAAGGCAGACGGAGCCTCAGTTTAATGTCTAATCCGAAAGACGGCACTTCTGACAGTGCAGCACTCCCTCGGTATTGCACTGGAGTGTCAACTTAGATTTTTGTGCTCAAGTCCCAGAGTGGGACTATGAACCTACAACCTTCTGACTCAGAGGTGAGGGTGCTACCAATTGAGCCACTGTCTGACACAATGATGAAATTATGTTTTCATCATTTGAAACATACATATGTAAAACAGAAATAAAACAGTTTAACAGCCAGAAGTGAAAACAATTCAGTGGTTTATTACAGAGTAACACATAGATGAGGAAGAGAAGAAGTAAAGGATAGTTTCTTGAAGATCTCCAATGGTTACATTGTAGGGAATGAAGAAAGAAGATATTGCTGGAGATGCTTTGGCTACAATCAGGTAAGGAAGAGTGGACAGATTGAAGAGAGAAGCTGAAGGAGGATGGTGTGTTTGACCATGTCAAAGCTTGCAGAGAGGTTGAGGATGATAAGGAGGGATAGTGCACCACAGGGTTGCCGTCACATGCTTTTGGTTAGGGCTGTTTCAGTGTTGTGCAGGGGGCGAAACCTTGATTGGAGAAATTCAAACAGGAAGTCACAGGAGAGATAAACACCGATTTGGGAGCTGACAAGATGTTCAAAAACTGCCCTTTTTCAACATAGACTTTGATGCAGAAATATGTGCAGCCTATTATGGCACCCATCATTAAATACAGCATAACATAAATACAGATGAGGAGAGAGCTCACCTTCTCGGAAAATCTATTTCCTCACTTGCCTTCAATCATCTCCAAGGTTTTTGCCTATATTGCCCTACCCAGAATCTGGAAATGTTGATCACACTTTGTGTGATGAAAAATGTCCTGAAACATTGGTCCTAAATTTGTATTTCAGTTGATCAAACCTACTGATAGGGTTTACATTCCCTAAACTGTTTACTTCCTTATATATTTTCATAAGTTTCCCTCTTGATCATCTTCTTTCAAGTCTTAAGAGCACAAGGTACAGACAAAGAATGAATTGCCTGTGTTGGTGCGACAGGCCTCGTCAGCTTGCCCAGAATATTTAGTTGAGGCCCAAGGGCTAATTTTGGGCTGATCTTAAGCCTTTGTTGGAACTCGCACAGCACCAAGTCTGGGCCCGAAAATGGGTCCAGATTAATTTCTATACCACATACATCAGATACCGTTTGACAAGAGATCCTCAAACTAATTTAGCAATACAGATTAGCATTGTATTTGGTTTATTGATTACTGCTCCACCATGACAAGGATGTTAGGTGTCACCTAGAAGGACATGGGCAGTAGGTGGATGGGAACACTATCACCTGCACATTTCCCTCCAAGGTACACACCGTCCTGACGGAACTATATCGTCCATCGTTGCTGGGTTAAAATTCTGGAACTCCCTCCCGAACAGCACTGTGAGAGTACTCTCACCACACGAACTGCAGCAGTTCACAAAGGTGGCTCACCACCACTTTCTCAAGGGCAATTAGGGATGGGCAATAAATTATGCCCACATCCCATGAATGAATAAAATATGTCTGCTTTCATCCTAGCTCTCTTTCAAAATCATCCATAGCTATTGCAACACCAGTCATACAGTACATACATCACCATTTTCCCCCAACGTGCAGTATACATTTATCAGTGTTGAATTTAATTTTCCAATGATCTGCCTACTTACGGATTTTTTTTAGCTCATCTGTATGTCCCTGGTTGCCTCATCAGACCTGATTGCCCCACCCAGTATTATCTGTGAATGTACCCAATTTGTATTAAGACTCTCAATCCAAGTTTTAAATGTAGACTAGAAACTATCGAAGCTCCAGGATTGATCCTGGGGCACTCCGCTCAGTACTTTGCACCATTCCAACAACATTCACCTATCAAGGATCAGCTGCTTCCTTTCCAACAGCTATTTTATTATTCAACATTTTATGCAAACATTCCCATAACTATCTTGAAATTCCATTCTGCCTTAATTCCTGAATAAAATTTGTTTTTGTTTAACGGTTATTTTACCTCGTGTGGAAGTGGATGGGAGCTAAGACCCAGTAGAAACCATGTTTGGCAAAGCTTTCGTCTCCCAGCGAGCAAACCAAAAAGTTTACTGTTCCTTTTCAAATGAGCACGTTCTTTGTTTTGTAAACAGGTTAGTTCATCGAAATATCCTAAATGTTGGAAATCGTATACTATGACAGAACAATTCAATTTGCATCTACTTAGCAGGTTGTTAAAAATGTGTAAAAGGTTTTCAGAATGTGACCCCCGATGAGTGACAGACGAATAAACGACCAGTTAATGCGCAGACATGCAACTATTCGTGTGTTTGTGTGCAATTAGAGTCAGTAATTGTGGAGGATAAACCAAAGCCTGGAATTACATTCGCGGAGGGCAGACAT
Organism: Pristiophorus japonicus; assembly: GCF_044704955.1. Taxonomy (NCBI): domain Eukaryota; kingdom Metazoa; phylum Chordata; class Chondrichthyes; family Pristiophoridae; genus Pristiophorus; species Pristiophorus japonicus. Next base: position 114,643,067 of record NC_091986.1, read on the forward strand.
TCACCAGACTGGAATGTAACTGGCTCTGCCTTGCAGTGTTTGTGTTTTGATAACAAATGCCTCAGAAATACTTGAGTTCTAAAAGGACTTTTCACACACATAAAAAGTTGCCAAAAGATCAGCTGGTTTAACTCTACTTTATATAACTATTATTTAATATATAGTACATTCCTTTGACCTTCTAATTAACTACTTATTAAAAAATACACACATATATAGAGATGTGTTGAAAATAATGATGGAGAACTTTGGAGAACTCCAGTCCTGAAACATACACACGTTTTAAATCGTGTATCAAATGTGAGTAATTTCAACATTTTAACTGCCAGGCTCAGGGCAATTAGAGCCATGACACGTAGTTTATACTCGACCCACAATATATTATTAAACCAATTGAAAATAAACACCTCGATATCTATCCGAAGCTACACGATTTCTTATTTATTCCAGAATAATTTCAAGCCCGTTCTCAGATTTTTTTTCCCATTATGGCGCGTTTTTGAGTTATTTCGGAATGAGAGCTGAGAATTACAATTTATCGCAGTGAATGTGAATAACCTTGAAAATAAACAGCCTGAGACAAATTACAGAACATCGCACAACTAGATATGTGTACATCAATACCGCACTCGAAAAAGCATATTCCATATAAAACGCAAAGGGGAAGATTATTCTGTATATTGCACAGTGATACTGGCAGCTTTTTCATTGTTAACAATTTATCTTTTCACAAAACGCAATTAATAATGTACATCAGAATGTGTGTCAAAAAAGCAATATCGTGAGAATTTAGTTCGTGAGAATTAAATCCAGTGTCACTTTTTACTATTTTACCTATAAATTATCTAATTTCTTATGATAGTGTTGACTTATCATTTTGTCTGTTTTTCTATTTAATGGTTTTTGCTTTAAAAATCGTTGACCAAAATTATTATTAAATTATCCATAATTGCAAATATTAAGTGGAACACTAGTGAATAGATCCAACTTCCTTAAATCGCCTTAGATCGGCAATGTTGTATTGACAACACCCAGACTATCATGATTATTCGCAGTCGACTGTTGAGCTACTCTTTCTGAAGACTGTTAATCATGGTATAACCATGTTAAGCATCTGTCAATACAATTGCGAACTGCGATGTTTTCCATAACAAAGGATAATGCTCCTAGGCAGGCATTTACAATCCATAGTTGATGCATCTACATTTTTAATCAGTGGAAAATTGTCTTTTTAAATGTTTAATGAATAGTAATCATAGTTTTACTTAATTAATTCAGCGCACAAAGTATGACAATTATTAGAATCAACCACATTGAACACAGGATCGAAACAAATGAGCGGGAAAAGCGCTTCCGAAAGCAAGTTAGCGTAAATAGCTTAAACCAGTCTGCATAATAATATTGAGAATGTGACTGCCTCACGCACGTTCATGCAGATTTGAATGTGGTTATTTTTATCTCGAGGGGACAGATTTTCTACATGAATTGAATATGTAAGTTCTTTCTGCATCGTACGCGCAACTGTCAATGATGATCTGGAGAACTTTAAAAGAGCGCTGATAAAAGTGACAGCCTCGGAGCCAGTCCCGATGAGATTGGGCGGCGATCAACTATGCGGTCTCCGGATTGGGTCTCCGCGCTTTTACGAAGGTTCACACTCAACCTAAAGTGATAGGCAGCCCCGCCTCTCTGCCTTACTTTGACTGGCGGATGCTTTGCGAATACGCGCAATGTGTGGTGATTTCAGATGTCAATTGCAGCGTCTCGCTCGATCAAGTTAGGTTGAAAAGTAGGATTTTTTTAACCTTCAGCGGGGAGAGTTGGGAGTAAGATGTGTGATCGTTTGGGGTTGCAAAACAAATGATTTGGACAGAGCTCTGTTAACGGCGGCTTCGCGAGTGCCAGAGTATTAGGATTTCACCCAACTTGTATCGATTGTCTAACAAGAAATGACGTTAAGCAAGATCAAGTATTAAATTAACTTAAAACGATCTAACTGTGTTGATCAGTTTACCATAAACGTTAACAGCTCTGTTTTTATAGCTTTTAATGGTTCCCTGTAGCAGAATTAGGAAATCTTGACAATTGCAGGGGAGATGAATTGGTTTTCGGCACTGGATTTCGTAGTGCTTTGCTTAACTGTCTTCCAACATAAGCTTGAAGCTGTGAAAGGATATGGGGACGAAGACGAGCGGAGATGTGATCCCATCAAAATCTCAATGTGCCAGAACTTGGGATACAATGTGACCAAAATGCCGAATCCAGTCGGTCACGAGCTACAAACAGACGCCGAGCTGCAGTTACAAACTTTTACACCTTTGATTCAATATGGCTGTTCCAGTCAACTACAGGTTGGTAACATTGGATTAAATGGAATTTATAATGTTCGCTTTGAGTCACTGCTCTGATTGTCGATGCACGGTGCATTTATTGAATTCACTTGAAGCCCGTGTATGAGTTGGTAACTACATCAGCCGAAAAGCCACACGGGATTCGAAAATGGGGATTGTTACTGTAGATCGTGGCAGGAACTTTCTTAACTACTAAACTATATTGATGTTGGGGGCAGGAGGAGGACGACCTCCTTTCAAAAGGCGCGGACTACAGAATGAAATAGAACATCCACGATGCTGATAAAAAGTTCACTAAGTTGTCTATCTTTTGGACTATAAGCTGATTTTCATGCAATAAAGAGCTAAGCACAATGACAGCGTTAACAAGCATTTATGGTTTTTCCAAAAATTTCTCAAAATAGGTTATTTCAAAGAGATGATCCATAAATCTTTCCTGTCTGTAGTTCTTCAAGTGCTTTTCCATCCTTAGATGTTAATTAAACCCTTCCCTTTTGTCAAATAGTTGTTTGGAACATATGCAATTATAAGACAGCATTGGGAAAGTATCTGATGATTTCGAGTTGCAGTTTAGATATTCAAGTATGTGTATGTTTTATTGAGACGTATTTGCATAGCGGTGATTTATACTTGAGGGGCACTTTCCCGTTCCATGTAGATACTCGCAGGTTTATTTGAGTTTATTCGGGGCTTTTCTGACGAAGTAGCGAAAGACATATGTAACATTAACCGCATGCTGCGGCTAATTTTGATCTGTGCAATTGACGAAAGTCCCCCGCCCGAATTAGGTAAACGGGAAAGCTGGGCTTAAACTGTTTTCGTTGTCAAGCAGCCAATTCATTGAATCCGAGAAATATTCACAGTAAAAACTGATTACCTTCCGCAGACTGCGACCGAAACACATGATCTAAAACAGTATACAAGTAAAATGAAGGCCGTAAAAATCACAGGTAATGGAATTGAATCGATACCTGTTTATTTGTTATTACTGCTCTCGATTGATCGTTTGCTTTTTTTGGTAGTTTTTTTTATGTTCAGTGTATGTGCCGATGTGCACGGAGAAAATCGACATCCCAATTGGGCCATGCGGCAGCATGTGCCAGTCTGTGAAACGGAGATGTGAACCTGTCCTGAAGGAATTCGGTTTCTATTGGCCTGAGGCATTAAACTGCAGCACATTTCCACCACAAAACGATCACAACTTCATGTGTATGGAGGGGCCGGGAGACGAGGACATCCCCTACCACACCAGCAAAACTTCTATCTCCGCGGAGGAAGAGTGCCAGAACATGGGGGGCAACATGGATCACTATATCTGGGTTAAAAGAAGTCTTACTTGTGTACTGAAATGCGGTTACGATGTGGGCTTGTACAGCAGATCTGCGAAAGAGTTCACTGACATTTGGATGGCAGTTTGGGCCAGTCTGTGTTTTCTATCAACAGCTTTCACAGTTCTGACATTCCTAATCGATTCCTCTCGATTTTCGTACCCAGAGCGCCCTATCATCTTCCTGAGCATGTGCTATAATATTTACAGCATAGCCTATATAGTGAGGCTAACCGTCGGCAGGGAACGTATATCATGTGACTTCGAAGATGCTGCCGAACCTGTGTTAATTCAAGAAGGACTCAAAAATACTGGCTGTGCCATTGTTTTCTTGTTGATGTACTTTTTTGGGATGGCGAGCTCCATCTGGTGGGTAATCTTGACACTGACTTGGTTCTTGGCTGCTGGACTCAAATGGGGACATGAAGCCATAGAGATGCACAGTTCCTATTTCCACATTGCAGCATGGGCCATCCCAGCTGTAAAGACGATTGTTATTCTGATCATGCGGCTAGTAGATGCCGATGAACTCACAGGCTTGTGTTATGTTGGGAACCAGAACATCGATGCAGTCACTGGGTTCGTGGTTGCTCCTTTATTCACATATTTAGTCATAGGAACTTTATTCATTGCAGCTGGTCTGGTGGCTTTGTTCAAAATCAGATCTAATCTTCAGAAAGATGGGACCAAAACAGACAAGCTGGAAAGACTGATGGTAAAAATTGGGGTCTTTTCTGTTCTGTATACAGTACCAGCCACCTGTGTCATCGCCTGTTACTTTTATGAGATCTCAAACTGGAATCTTTTCAAGTATTCAGCAGATGATTCCAATACAGCGGTGGAGATGCTAAAGATTTTTATGTCTTTGTTGGTGGGCATCACTTCTGGCATGTGGATTTGGTCTGCCAAGACATTACATACTTGGCAAAAGTGTTCGAACAGACTCGTGAGTTCAGGACGAACAAAGCGAGATAAACGTGGAGATGTCTGGGTTAAACCAGCAAAAGGCAGTGAAACTGTTGTATAAATGTGTAAACATTGGAAGAAGCAAGGAACAATGTCCTTTTTTGTGGGTTTACATAAGCTGGATTCCAAGCATCACAAATGAAATTTGCCTAGTTTATCATCCTATTAGATGTAATTTTTAGAAAGTTCAAAATAAATGAGGATGCTCCAACAGTGCCTAAGAAAATCAGTTTAATAATTTTAGGGGAAAATGTACATTATCTAATGAAAATGTTTCCTAAGTCTACAATCTCATAGGATGCAACTGTTTATACTACTATTTGGTCCAAGAAGATGATCGTATTACCAGATATTGGAATCTAATATCTTTGTGTGGTATATTTTAGGACTTATTTTTTGTACTTTTGGAAAAACTGAGTATGTAAGCCAAAAAAAGGAGAGTAATGGTTCATACAAATAACTGTGATGCTCTATAAACATTACCATGTCTAAATGGATAAATTTCAACTGAAATATATTTCAGTTAAAGAGCAACACAACCATCTCACATCGACATTAAATATTGTACACTGGAAACATGGAGCTAAATATGAATGTGTATTTGAAGCACAGCCAATAGCCCCAGCATTGCAATCTAGACGGCGTGGTGCACTATACCCAGTCTTTGCAAAAATTGAAATGGGCTATTATTTACTAATATTTCTGCACAGAAATCTGCCTGCTGGTTTTATCTGTGTGTCTGAACTTGTGTATAAACACGTTAAACACAACAGACTGATGTCTATGGAGAAATGTTAGTCAACGTAAGCCCGGGTGCTTGAAATTCTCAGTGCCTTAAATGCAGCTTGACTGCAAACTGCTTCATTCAGGGCAACATTAGTTAAGCAGAGACCCATCATGGTGATTAACCTTTTGAGAACTGTTATTGTTGTGGCTGCAAAAATAAAGATGCTATTAAGAGAATATCATGAAGCTAGTAATCTATACAATCCTATAAGTAAAAAAGAAAAAATCTGTACATGATGGAAATCAGCAATGCAGATAGGAAGTACTGGAAATACATTGGGCCAGTGAGCATCTGTAAAGAGAAAAGGCTGGCTAGGATGCTTCTGTGGGGTACTTTTAACTTGAAATGTCATAATCGGTATCTCTTTACAGTTGCAGTATGTTTCCAGCATTTTCTATTTTTACTCAATTCTATACATTTCACTAAGGGTAGAGAAGCCTAGGAAGTGTATTTTCTATTCACAATACTGACGGGGTGGTGCAACATGCAACCTGGAGTGGCTTCAATCATTTTAATGTAGGTTGCAACTTGGACCAGGCTAGGAGCCATTCCTAACCCCAGTAAAACATGTTACCACCTGCGTGTGTTACATACTTCCCGACTCTTTAGTTATATTTTGCAATATTCATCATTCAAAATTCACAGAGCAACAGTCTTGCAAATGGTATGTGTTGAAAACTACAGTATATTTTGGGGTAATTCAGCACTCAAAGGGTTGACCATGATGATATTTAGCTAATAACTATCGCTCTCAAACTGAATGATGGAAAGATCAATTCTACACATGTGGAAGGATCAAGAGATATTATTTCTATTGAATATAATCAGAAAAGGCACAATTCAAAAGGAATTTTACAGTATATTTGTTGTATTTAGCTCTGTGGGCTGACTGAGCAGTCAATTTTAAATTTGACTTTTTCATTTTTGTCCTTGGACAATAATTCTTACTTTTAAATAAATAAGTGAAACCCTGCTTCACTGTAATTGTATAGTATTTTCGAAAGAGATGGAAACTAATGACAAAGATTAGTTACTTATTAGTATGTCTGTACTTGTACAGTCACTGTCCTACTTATAATGAATGTATACAAATTATTTTGTTATTCAATGTCAGTTCCATTATTAACTATTCAATGTTTGTTTTGCAAACGCCCTTGAACACATCCTGTGTTTAGTACAGATGAATCCCACATTGTTTTGGGGTTGACATTACCTGAGAAACCCAATCAGAGACATTCAGGACTTGCTACAGTTTTCAGAATAAATGTCGAAAACAATTTTTGTCACTTGTAAATGTATGTGATGTAAATTTTTAATTTATCTTTGTATAGAAAAACTTGTCTTCTTATTTAATTACATTTGTACCAGATGAAAAACAAAATTAAATGTCTTGTTTCTTAAATGTGTAAGTGTGGTGGATTTCATAATTAAAAAAGTTGACCAATTCTGATGAAACTTTTTTTCATATATGTCTCTGGAGACAAAGGATCCAAAGTGAATTTGGGCAGTTGCAACCTATTTCCTGTAAGAATGGGTGTGCGACACAAATTTCCCATTGTTTTGCACTAAATTGAGAAGCCACAAAGATGTAAATGGAAATGTTGCACTTATGCAGTAGAGCAGGGATGTCCAACCATATGGATCTGAGGACTGATACACTTGGGTGGGCCATAGGTGATTGGATAGATAAGAGACTCCCATGCACAAATAGTGCAAGACCCTCATACAGACAAAATGAGACTCTTAACACAAAAATTGCAAAGCACCACATAAACATTTCACGGCCCCACTTTTTTTTGCCATCCTACCTCCCATCTTTCCTCATTCTCTTTTCACCACCCTCCTTCACTATTCCCATTGGCAGAAGGTTCGAGAACCAGAGGACACATATTTAAAGTGATTGACAAAAGAGCCAAAGGCAACATAAAAAAAACTTTTTTACACAGCGACTGATTAGGATCTGGAATGCACTGCCTGACAGGGTGGCGGAGGCAGGCTCAATCACTACTTTCAAAGGGGAGTTGGATAAGTACTTGAAAGAAAAAAAATTGCAGGGCTACAGAGAAAGGGCAGGGGAGTGGGACTAGCTGAGGTGCTCTTGCAGAGAGCCGGCACGGACTCGACGGACCAAATAGTCTTCTTCCATAATGTAACCATTCTATGATTCTGTCAGAAGCTTGGAAACTTCGGATCTTTGAAGTTTCTAGGTCTAAAGGACAAGATTAGATAACAACACAGACAAAAGATTACTTTTGGACTCTGTAGTTCAGTAGTACACCATACACTATACCCATTTCACTATTGGAGGTTCTTTATAATCAGCTTTTCTATTATCATCAAACCATTTCTGAAATGTTTTTTACTTTTCCTTAACTGATTATTATAATAAACCCTAGTCCTCACTACTTTTTGAGTCTATGTCTTTTTAAAATAATTTTTCTTAGACTTTACATTACTCCAGAATTCCTCTTTTAGTGCTAAATTCTCCATTGTGATTAATTTCCTTATTAGCTTGTTGTATGTTCACTGTAGTCAATTAGTGAATATTCAGCAGCGCCATGACCCTGCTTGTATGCTGAGGTTAACCTATGATTATTCGCTATAGTATAATTACATTGTATAAAAGTCATGTGTAATTTATATAGAATATTCATGTCTTGTTTAATTATCAATGTAGAGAAATCCAGGTAAAGCTTGGACCAATCTTTAAATGAAATATTCTATCAAACCTTAGGTGGTCCTGCACTCACTGGTATTTTGCATTGAACATAAGTGTGACTTTAAGTTCTGGGCAGAACGCTGGGGGGCAGCAGCCTCACATCCTGCCCAGGCGTCTTTTTGGGAGGCCCAATTTTAATGGCCAGGCTTCATTAACATCCCGCCGGCCAGCTGCCTGCCTGAAAAGGGCAAAAAGTGGCATCAGGCGAAAATCAGATGCCATGCAGGTAAGTTATGGGGGCGGGGGGGGTGTTGGATAGGCAGGGTCCTTTAGCTGGGAGGGGAGAGCCAAAGGTGGCAAAGTCCAAGACTTTCCTTGAGCTCCTCTTGACCCACAAAGAAATATTTTTTACTTAGATTTTGGGGCCTCTGCTGGGTGTCTAGCAGTTTCACTGGTTTGAGTGACCATGAAGGTTGTTCTGGCCAGTAGGCCTTTTAAATTGCCTTGCAGCCTTGTCTTAGTGATTGGATCCTGATCAGCACATAATCATGGGACATCCATCTGAGTCAGGCAGATATCTCAGTCGGCTGGTGCTAAAATAGCAGCAGGAAAAAGAACTGTTAGATTTTAACTCCCATTTCGTCTGGTTTCCTATGGGATAGTCCTAACTTGCACCATCCCGCTCATCCATCACCCCTATGCTCGCTGATATTGGCTTCCGGTTAAGCAATGCCTCGATTTCAAAATTCTCATCCTTATTTTCAAATCCTTCCATGGCCTCACCCCTCCCTATCTCTGTAATCTCCAGACCTACACCCCCCCCCCGCCCCCCCGAGATGTCTGCGCTCCTCTAATTCTTCCTCTTGAACATCCCTGATTATAATTGCTCAACCATCGGTGGTTATGCCTTCTGTTGCCTAGGGCCCAAGCTCTGGAACTCCCTGCCTAAACCTCTACCTCTCTTTCCTCCTTCATGACGCTCCTTAAAACATACCTTTTTGACTAAGCTTTTGGTCACCTGCGCTAATTTCTAATCATGTGGCTCGGTGTCAAATTTTTTATCTCATAATACTCTTGTGAAGCGCCTTGGAACGTTTCACTACGTTAAAGGCGCTACATAAATACAAGTTATTGTTGTTATAAAAACAGAATGCTGGAAATCTCAGCGGGTCAGGCAGCATTTGTGGAGAGGAAAACAGAGTTAACGTTTCGGGTCGACGACCCTTCGTCAGAACTGCTGAATTTTAAAAAAAAGCACATTTTTAAGCACTGAAAGGAGGAAAAAAGAACAAAAGGGAAGGTCTGTGATAGGGTGGAAGGCATTAGAGAAAAGAGACAAAAGGGATGATAGGTCCAATTGAAATGGTAATAATAGAGCTTAGCAAAAGGTTAATCTGGATAGGGTGTGCATTGCGTAGTAATGACCAGCTGCCATTATAGACAAAGAGAAAAAACAACACAAGATGAGGGGGAGGGAAAGGAAGCCAATGATGGCCAGAGGTTATGCTCTGAAATTGTTGAATCGGTGTGGAGTCCAGAAGGCTGTAAAGTGCCTAAAAGAAAGATGAGATGCTGTTCCTCAAGCTTGCGTTGAGCTTCATTGGAACAATGGAGGAGCCCAAGGACGGAGATATCAGAGTGGGAGTGGAGCGGAGAATTAAAGTGACAAGCAACCGGAAGCTCAGGATCACACTTACAGACTGAATGGAGGTGTTCAGCAAAGCGGTCACCCAATCTACGCTTGGTCTCCCCAATGTAGGGGAGACCACACCGTGAGCAGCGAATACAGTATACTAAATTGAAAGAAGTACAAGTAAATCTGTTTCACCTGGAAGGAGTATTTGGGGCCCTGGATAGTGGGAAGGGAGTAGGTAAAAGGGCAGGTGTTGCATCTCCTGCGCTTGCACGGGAAGGTGCCATAGGAAGGGGAAGGGTGCTGGGAGTGACTGCGGAATGGACTGGGGTGACTGCGGAATGGACCAGGGGTGTCGCAGAGGGAGAGGTCCCTTCGGAATGCTGAGAGGGGAGGGGAAGTTATGTTTAGTGGTAGGATCACGCTGGAGGTGGCGGAAATGACGGAGGATGATCCGTTGAACGTGAAGGCTGGTGAGGTGAAAGGTGAGGACAAGGGGAACTCTGTTATGGTTCTGAGAGGGAGGGGAAGGGGTGAGAGTAGAGGTACAGGAAATAGAATGGACCGAGTCCACATGTTCCACATATCCCACGAAAAGGCAGGCATAGCTAGAACCCATGTGGGTTCCCATTCGCAACACCTTTAATTTGGAGGAAGTGAATGGAGTTAAAGGAGAAGTTGTTAAGTGTGAGAACAAGTTCAGCCAGGCAGGGGAGAGTGGTGGTGGATGGGGACTGGTTGGACCTCTGCTCGAGGAAGAAGCGGAACGCCCTCAAGCCATCCTGGTGGGGAATGGAAGTGTAGAGGGATTGGACATCCATGGTGAACAGGAGACGGTTGGGGCCAGGAAACTGTTAAAGAGATGGAGAGCTTTGGAGGAGTCGCGGATGTAGGTGGGAAGAGAGTGGACAAGGGGAGAAAAGTAGACTCGAGATAAGAAGAAATAAGTTCTGTGGGGCAAGAACAGGTTGAAACGATGGGTCTACCGGGGCAGTCCTGTTTGTGAATCTTGGGAAGGAGATAGAAGTGGACTGTGCGGGGTTGGGGAACTATGAGGTTGGTGGCTGTGGAGGGAAGATCTCCAGAGGAGATGAGGTCAGTGACGGTCTGGGAAATGATGGCTTGATGTTCAGTTGTGGGGTCATAGTCCAGGGGGAGGTAGGAGGAGGTGTCAGAGTGTTGGTGATCAGCCTCTGCAAGGTAGAGATCAGTTCGCCAAACAACAATAGCACCACCCTTGTCAGTAGGTTTAATGACATGGTTGGGGTTGGATCTGAGCGAGTGGAGTGCTGCAAGTTCAGAGGGAGGTAGGTTGGAGTGAGTGAGGGGAGCAGAGAAATTGAGATGGCTGATATCCCATTGGCAGTTTGCAATGAAAAGATCTAGAGAGCGTAAGAGGCCAGAGGGAGGGGTCCAGGTAGAACTAGAATTCTGAAAGCGTGAGAAAGGGTCAGTTGTGCAGGAGAAGAATCCTGGCTGAAGAAATGGGTACGGAGGCGAAGGCGGTGGAAAAAAGATCTCAGCATCGTGCCGAGCTCAAAATTCATTGAGGTGGGGATGAAGCTCAGACCTTTGCTGAGGTCTGATCGTTTGGGGTCAGAGAGGGGAAGATCAGAGGGGATAATGAAAACACGGCAGGGGGTGAGATTGGAAGAAGGGATGGGATCAGAGGGAAGTGTGGGGGAAGAAGGTTCCAGAAGGTCGTGGGGGGCAAGAGTTGTTGAAGTTTACGATCCTTGACGCCTGAAAGGAAGGAAAAATGTTTTTGGTTAAAGTGCCGGATGAGGCGAAAGATGAAATGGAACTGCGGACCAGGACAGCTCAGAGATAGAGTGAGTCGGTGCTGCTGAAGGGAGAGGTCGAGAGAGTGCATGTGGCGGCACATAGTGTGTGGATCCCAGGATGCGGCGAGTGCAGTGGTTGGAGGAACACTGAATATCTCGGAGATATCTGTAATCCTGGTTGGATCCAAAACATGAAAGGTGGAATTTCAGTTGAAATCCACGTGGATTAAGTTTGAGGCGGAGACAGTTACTGAGGAAAGAGATGTGGCTGTGAAAGCAAGTCTTGGCAGATACTGACTCAAACACGAGAAGGGAAACAGAAAGCAAAGAAGATGAACAAGGTAAGAGACAGACAGAAATCCCGTCTGAGGGAAGAGCAGAACTTCTTCAAGGCGAACTTTCCTACAAGTGATGTGGCAGTGAATTAAACACAAATACAAAAGCAAAATACTGCAGATGCTGGAATCTGAAATAAAAACAGAGAATGATGGAAATGCTGCTTTTGTTGTTTATCTCCATGTGGTTTGCGGGCAGCTGATAGTGCCAGCGGGGGCCCGGATCATTTTGAGGGCTAGGTCCTGTTAGTATGCTGCCAGCAGGCTGCAGGCAGAAAATGAACGCCCTTGACAGACCACCAGTTCCAGCCGCTACAATATCAGGTGGGTCTGGGGGAGGGGGCAATCCTACGCGGGGAAGGGGCAGAGGGTTTGAATATGCCAACATTTATTTGTGGGCCCAGGGGGAGCATTCCTGCTTCTGAGTTCACAAAAGTAAAAACTCAAAGGGGGAGAAATTCGCTGGTGCCTCATTTGGGGCGGTAATCCAGGCTAACTTTAGCGCCTTGAAAAAGTTTGCAACCTCCACCCAGAAATTCATCAGAATCGGTCGAAGAGCAAATGGGCACTAAATCAGCCGTTGCACATGACAGCTGGGGGGATGGTAACGAAAGTTTGGTCAGTAAATTTGGTGGACTCATTGCGCTTGCGCGGAACTCCAAGTCAGATCCCGGGAACAGGCGAGTCTTAAAGGCATGGCAACTGAAGTTCGCGCATGAGCAGTTCCTGCTCCATAGGGTCTTCAGAGCGCAAAGATGGAGGAGCGAGGAGGAAACCAGCTATCTATCCGTATCTCACCCACTGCCCTTGATGCCTTGCTGGAGGCAGTGGAGAGTCACTGGAAGGCCTCCAGCCTGGAGGGGGACAAATGCCAGCGCCTTGGGATTTGAGAAGGCTCTAGTGGGGGATCTGGTGCGGTAGCTGAGGAGGACTCGGGACAGGCGGGTCTGCAGGGAGCCTTCTGACACGCGTTTCCAGCTTTGCTTGATGGTTTGGACTGCCCGTTCTGCCTGGCCGTTGGATGCGGGCTTGAACGGGGCAGATGTGACGTGCTTGATCCCATTGCGGGTCATGAATTCCTTGAATTCAGCGCTGGTGAAACACGTCCCGTTGTCGCTGACAAGGACATCAGGCAGGCCGTGCGTGGCATACATGGCTTGTAGGTTTTCGATGGTGGCAGTGGACGTGCTTACAGACATTATCACACACTCAATCCATTTTGAATAAGCATCCACAACAACCAAGAACATTTTGCCTAGGAATGGGCCAGCGAAGTCAACGTGGATCCTAGACCACGGTTTGGAGGGCCATGACCATAAACTTAGCGGTGCCTCCCTGGGTGAATTGCTCAGTTGAGAGCAGGTGTTGCATTGGCACACGCAAGACTCCAAATCTGAGTCGATGCCGGGCCACCACACATGGGAACTGGCTATAGCTTTCATCATTACTATGCCTGGGTGGGTGCTGTGTAGGTCGCGTATGAATGCTTCCCTGCCTTTTTTGGGAAAAACCACGTAATTACCCCATAAAAGACAGTCCGCCTGTATGCACATTTCGTCTTTATGCCGCTGGAACGGCTTGATCTCTTCATGTAACTCCGCCGGGACATTGTACCAGCTCCCATGAAGGACACAGTTTTTTTACAAGGGACAGTAAAGGATCCTGGCTGGTCCAGGTCCTGATCTGGCGGGCCGTAACGGGTGACTTTTCGTTTTCAAATGCATCCATCACCAAGAGCAAGTCTGCAGGCTGTGCCATTTCCACCCCAGTGGTGGGCAATGGTAGCTGACTGAGGGCATCAGTGCAGTTCTCTGTGCCTGGCCTGTGGCAAATTACATAGTTGTATGCAAACAGAGTGAGTGCCCATCTTTGGATGCGGGCATGAGGCATTGGTATTGATACCTTTGCTCTCTGAGAACAGCGATATGAGCGGCTTATGGTCAGTTTCTAACTTGAACTTAAGCCCAAACAGATACTGGTGCATTTTTTTACCCCGTATACGCATGCCAGAGCTTGTTTTCAATCATGCTGTAGATCCTTTCGGCCTTGGACAAGCTCCTGGATGCATAAACGACCGGTTGCAATGTTCCCGATTCGTTAGCTTGTTGTAATACACACCAGACCCCGTATCGCAACGTTTACATGGATCATACAGGACAAGCAGTTTGTTGGAACATAACAGATTTCGGGCTTTCTCAAAAGCTGTCTCTTGTGATTTCCCCCATACCCAGTCATCTCCGTTGTGTAGCAACATGTGTAGATGTTCTAGCAAGGTGCTCAACCCGGGTAGAAAATTACCAAAATAATTGAGGAGTCCCAGGAATGACAGCAGTTCCGTCATGTTCTGTGGTCTTGGCGCGTTCTTAATGGCCTCCGTCTTGGCGTCGGTAGGTCTGATGTGCTGTGATTCTTCTCCCTGAGAACTCGACCTCTGGTGCCAGGAAGACACACTTCGAGCATTTCAATCTGAGTCCCACGCGATCTAGCTGACTTAGAACCTCTTCCAGGTTCTTCAAGTGTTCGATGGTGTCCCGACCTATGATCAATATGTCATCCTGGAAAACCACGGTGTGCGGAACTGACTTTAGCAGACTCTCCATGTTCCTTTGAAAAATAGCCGCACCAGATCGAATACCAAATGGGCATCTATTGTAGATGAACAGACCTTTGTGTGTGTTGATGCAAGTGAGGCCTTTCGAAGATTCCGCCAGCTCCTGCGTCATGTAGGCCGAGGTCAGGCCCAGCTTGGTGAACGTCTTTCCTCCTGCCAGCATCGCAAATAGGTCGTCTGCCTTGGGTAGCAGGTACTGGTCCTGCAGCGAAAAATGGTTAATCGTTACTTTATAGTCCCCACAAATTCTGACCGTGCCATCCCCCTTGAGAACCGGAACACTCAGACTGGCTCACTCGTTGAACTCCACCGGCGCGATGATGTTCTCTTGTTGCAGCCTGTCTAGCTCGATCTCCACTTTCTCTCGCATCATATATGGCACCGCCCATGCCTTGTGGTGGATGGGTCGTGTACCAGGAATCAAGTGGATCTGCACCTTCGCCCCCGAGAAACTTCCGATGCCTGGCTCAAACAACGACGGAAACTTGCTCAGAACCTGGGCACGTGAGGCGTCGTCTACAGACGAAACCGCTTCGATGTTGTCCCTCTTCCAGTGGATTTTTCCCAGCTAGCTTCTGCCGAACAGTGTGGGGCCATCTCCTGGTACAATCTGTAGTGGTAATTCGTGCACTGCTCCATCATAGGAGACTTTTACTGCTGCGCTGCCAATTACAGTGATCAGCTCTTTAGTGTAAGTTCTCAGCTTGGTATGAATAGGGCTCAGCTTGGGCCTGTGTGCCTTGTTGCACCACAGCCTGTCTAAGGCCTTTTTGCTCATGATGGACTGACTCGCACCCGTGTCCAGTTCCATGGAGACTGGAATTCCGTCCAGTTCGAATTTTAACATGATCGGTGGACATTTCGTGGTGAAGGTGTGTACCCCGTACACTTCTGCCTCCTGGGTTTGAGTCTCTAGTTCAGTTTGATCCACCATGAATCAGTCTTCCTCTGCAACATGGTGGTTTGCAGGGTTTGCAGCTCATCTGCACATTCGCTGGAGGTGTCCCATTGTTCCACAGCCTTTGCACGCATAGTGTTTGAAGCGGCATTGATGGGCTCAATGATCACCCCCTCAGATCCAAAAAGGTGTTAATTGCCTCTGGGTCATCTGAGGTCGTGCAGCTGCAGGCGTGTACGTTCTGCCATATGCATTCCTGCCTGAAAATGACATTACTTTGTGTACAGTAATTGCCGAAACATCTTTATGCTGCGAAATTTGTTTGATGTTATCACTGGTGGACATAAATGCCTGGGCTATCGTTATGGCTTTGCTCAGATTCGGTGTTTCAACAGTCAGTAGTTTGCGAAGCATAAGCTCATGGCCAATGCTAAGCACAAAGAAGTCTCTTAACATTTGCTCCAGAAATCCATTGAATTCGCAATGTCCTGTTCAGCGACGTAGCTAGCCACTTCCTGGCCTTCAGACCGTTGACATGTGTAAAATCGATATCTTACCATCAAAACGCTCTCCTTCGGATTTAGGTGCTTCCGGACCAGCGTACACAATTCTTCGTACAATTTGATTGTTGGTTTCACTGGAGCAAGAAGATTCTTCATGAGGCAATAGGATCGCCCTTCGTTTGGCAGCGTTTGCACTCCTCTTCCAGCTCGTTGGCCACGAAGTATTGGTCGAGTCGCTCCATGAAGGCCACCCAATCGTCCCCTTCTGAGAATTTCTCCAGGATATCAACAGTTCTCTGCATTCTCTGCAAGGTTCATTATCTGGTCGCCAGTTGTTATGTCTTGAATAAAGCAATGTGACTGAGTACTTTAGACGTGAGTAAGTGTTAGATCGCTTAATTTCCAATGAAATATGAACTCCGGTTGTAGTTTTAATGTAATTTTATTCTGGCATCAGCAACAAGCTCTTGGTTTTAAGCCAGCCCTTTGTCCTTCTGAGACCACTATGGCCAAAATGGCTGTTTATATACCTGATGAGTTTACAGAAAAGAACTCGCCTACTTTGACCTTATTGGCTCAATTAATAGTCTGTTAACCTTTAATTGGCTCGCTACCCAAGGGTCCTAAAATGTCAAGTTGATTGATGACTTCATGCAACATGCTGAGTTGCACGTAGCAGCTTTGACTTGGGGTCTGTGAATTTTCACAGCCTGTCTGAATGCAGCCTGTTTGAATTCTCTATCAATCCCCCCTTTGATTCTTTCACAAACTGAATCATAAAACATCAGGTATCACTGGTTAAACATTCTACAAAATAATTTCATACATGTTAATAGAGTTTCCTTCTAAAATTTGTTGATGTGTTTCGCCACATGTCCGGACTAGTAGCTTCCACACAAATTTACACCAACCCAAATTCCATCGTGGCCACAATGGAAGTCTGGTTTTAGGAGGTTAATTAACCTTATTCCAATTTAATCCGAATCAATATCTTAATTCAACCAGGAAACAACCTTCCCTTAAGCATAACATACCCCTGTGCCATGTACAGATGGTTTGCTGGGACCTGCAAGGTGTCTCACATGGGGGATAGCAGCTACAGCCGCCTGGTTGCAACAACATTTAATCAACATAAACAAACAATAATTACAACGACTAGAATTAAACCTTCCACCAATGAAGTTCCTATTGAACCAAGCCATTCAGTGGCTCCGCTCCACAAAGTGAGTGATGGGGGTTGCTTAAGTTTTTCTACCTCCTTTTGGATATGCTCCGCTAAGTGGGTAATTTCTTCAGAGCTAACTGGGATATACGTGCAACACTCAGTTCCGAGTAGGGTGCAAGTACCTCCCTTTTCAGAATTCCTGGAGCAGTTACTATAATTCATTTGCTACCCTACTATTTCCCTTTGGTGCAGAGGGTCGGCTAGTAAGAAGTAGGCAAATGCCTAGAATACCTACAATCAGTAATGCAGTAAATTTTTGCATTTTGGCAAAAAGTAATTGTCCTTATTAGATTCCAACTTCAGTTACAGGTGCTCGTTTAACGTGTGAAGCGTGGATCCAGGCTTTCTTTCCTTGGACTTTAACAGCTACATGGGTGGTCAATAACACTTGATAAGGTCTCTCCCACTTGGCACCCAAAGGTTCTTTATGCAACTTTTTCACATACACCCAGAGTCCCAGGATGATGTCGTGTCCTCCTTCGGGTGGATTACCCCAAGCTGCCGATACCTGTCGGGAAACAGAACTAATAGCATTGGTTAGGTTCTGACAGTATGATAACAAAGTGTCACTCATTAAGTGAACATCAGCTTTCCTTAAATCGATAGTTCCTGGCAGCGACATGGGTCTTCCTGTTATAATTTCAAATGGGCTTAGACCTGTAGTTCTGTTCAGGGTTGCCCTAATACTACATATCACTATTGGTAGTGCCTGGGGCCATGGTGTTCCTTCTTGGTGATATTTGGCAAGCTGTTGTTTCAGAGTTCGATTCATTCGCTCAACTTGTCCTGATGATTGTGGATGATAAGGACAGTGTAAATCCCACATAATGTTCAGTAACCTACAGACTTCTTGGCAGACAGCACCTGTGAAGTGTGTTCCCTGATCTGAGTCAATGCTACTTGGGACTCCCCATCGGGGAATGTAATCCTGACACAAGACCTTTGCAGTGTGATTGGCTGTGGCTCTTTTAGTTGGGACAGCTTCTACCCATCTAGAGAATCTGTCGACCATGACAAGAATGTTAGTGTATCCTTGGCATGAAGGAAGAGATATATAATCAACCTGCAGATGCTGGAATGGTCCGACAGGGGCAGGGGGCCTCAGTTGGGGCTTTACCGTGATGGGTCCAGAATTATTTTTCTGGCAGACCACACAGCGGTCTGTTACCAGCTGGGCATGTTTTTTAAATCCCCGACCCCACCAGCTTTTCTGGAACCGTGCCGTCATCTGTTGTGAGGCCAAGTGTCCCCACGAGTGGATCTGTTGGGCGAAAAAAGGCATAAGCGCTTGTGGCGCGACTGGCTTGTCGGTAACTCTTTGTCTCCAGACACCATCTTCACATAGCTTAATTCCTGCCTCAATCCATGTCCATTTTTCCTCTCGGGAGCACTCGCCTTGCATTGTTTGAAGGTCTCGTGTCAGAATCCTGAGTGCTTTCAATCTGCACATCTGTGTTAGTTCTTCTGGGGGAACGCCCTGTGAGGCGGCATCTTTAGCTGCCTGGTCGGCTAGGGCATTTCCCTGTGCTTCTGTGGTATTTTCCTTGGTATGGGCCTTACACTTCAGGATGGACACTTCCTGAGGTAATTGTATGGCCTCCAGTAAGTCTCGGACTTCTTTTCCATTTCGGATAGGTGTACCAGCAGCAGTGAGGAATCCTCTTTTCCGCCATAACAGATCAAAGTCGTGAGCGACTCCAAAAGCATAACGCGAATCTGTGTAGACATTAGCTGTCTGTCCTTCTGCTATTCGACATGCTTCTGACAGGTCCCGTAACTCGGCCTGTTGTGCTGACGTTCCTGAGGGTAAACATCCTTTTGCCACTACCTCATATAAGGTTGTAACTGCCCATCCTGCTTTTCTGGTACCATTGTCAACAAAGGAGGAACCATCTGTAAACAGGATGAGGTCTGGGTTGTGCAGAGGCTCCTCTGCTGCTAAGGCTGCTTCTTCTGTTTCTTTTAAAATCTCCACGCAGTCATGCTCTTCACATTCTCCCCGCTCTTGCTCCCTCGATTCTGACATCGGGAGCATAGTTGCGGGATTAACCGGGCTGGCCCGGACGATATGGAGATTAGAAACTTCCAAAACTGCGGGTCCATCTAGCTGCCGTCACCTGAGACATTCTTTTCAAAGACAGCAAAGCGTGTACGGTGTGGGGACACTTGACAATCAGCTTTTGGTTGAGGACTAGACCCGCAGTGGTCA
Source organism: Pristiophorus japonicus (assembly GCF_044704955.1). NCBI lineage: Eukaryota > Metazoa > Chordata > Chondrichthyes > Pristiophoridae > Pristiophorus > Pristiophorus japonicus. The sequence continues at coordinate 114,662,355 of NC_091986.1, forward strand.
TTACCGCCCGACATGTAGCTTCCATGGCCCTTAGGCAACTTCCCCATCCGAGGGCTACAGCATCCAGTTTTGCCGAATAATAGCCAATAGGTCTTTGCCGATCCCCATGGTCTTGTGTCAGTATAGCTGTCATATATCCTTCTTTCTCATGGACAAACAAGGTAAATGGCTTACCACTGTCGGGGATTCCCAGAGCCGGTGCCGAACACAAAGCCTTTTTCAAACTCAGGAAGGCCTCTTGCTGTTCCTTAGTGAGGGTGATGGCTTCTTTAGAGGCACGTTTCCCCTTTAAAATATCATTCAGTGGCTGAGCAAGTTGTGTGAAGGAGTCAATCCAATTTCTGTTAAAGTTACACAATCCCAAAAAAGACCTTAGTTCCTGAATAGTGTTGGGTTTTTTAGCAGCCCGAATGGCTGTAGTTCTATCCTGGGTAAGTTCTCTCTTTCCTTGTGAAATCTTTTGTCCCAGGTATACAACCTCTTCTTGGGATATTTATGTTTTGTCGATGTTGGATTTATGTCCTTTCAGCCAAAGATGGTCCAGCAAAGCTCGTAAATCTTGTTCATGCTGTTCTTCCGTGTTTGAAGCTAGCAGGATATCGTCCACATATTGGATGACTGTGGATGACAGGGGAGGTAATTCTCGCAAATGGCTTTGTAAAGCCATGTGGAATACCGTAGGGCTGTTGTGGAAACCCTGCGGTAACCGGGTCCAAGTATACTGTTGTCCTTGGACAGTGAAAGCAAACCACTGTTGAACCTCCGGTGCCAGAGGCACCAACCAAAATCCGTTGGCCATATCTATAACCGAGAAATATTTATGTTCCGGTTTAGGGCATTAAAAATGGTGGAGGGATCTGCGACCAAAGGAGCTTTTTGATCAATACACTTGTTAGCTTTCCTATAATCGACAGTCAAACGCCAAATCTCATTAGATTTCTGTACCGGGCACAAGGGGCTATTGGAGGAGCTATGCATTTTAATAAGCACCCCTTGTTTGTCCAATTGCTGAATAACCGGTAAGATTCCCGCGATGGCAGTTAGACTGATGGGATACTGTTTAGTGCATGGAGACTTGGTCCCGGTAAATGGTGCAGGCTCCATCTGGAGTAGGCCACAATCGTTCTTATCTTTAACCCATATCGGGTGTTCCTTCAATTCTTCTTTCTTCAAAGTTCTAATTGACCATGTCACCCGACCATCCTCGAAATGCAACGATGAATCTACTTGGATGAGAACGACCATTCCCAAAAGGGGTTGATCTACTGGGCCTATCCAGACCGGCGTCGTTAGTTCATGTGGACCCAGCCCTCTAAGTACCAGTGTTGTCCTTTTAATTTCCATTTTATGGCCCCCAACTCCATAGGCTGTACGTGCCCTACCATCCAACGACAAAAAGTCTCCATATTGTAGGGGTAAGCATGTTAATTCTGCCCCTGTGTCTAAAAGACAGTCCACATCCTTATCACCCACCCTCACAGTTATATATAGCCCATCTTCCCTTTGTTGTATTAGTGCGAGGAGGGGGGCCAGGGTGGGCTCTAATCGTTTTTGCTATCTGCAAGTAACTCCTTCTGTTGTTGTATTGTCAGTCGCTTAAATGCTTCTTTGAGGTCATTATCTTGTGACAAGCCTGGTTTGTTGGCTGAATTGTATCCCTGGCTGCGTCCTCTTCCCCGGCTTTGACCTTGCTGTTTTGCCCTGCACGTCTTGGCCCAGTGACCTTCTTTCCCACAATAATGACATTTTCCAGGTAATTTTCCTAATAACTGTTTATCGGAATCCTGGGATTTCCATCCCATAGCCTGTACAGCTCGGACTTTAGCTCCCATATCCCGATCTAATTGATTACATCGATCCACCAAGGCTGCAAAGGTAGTTCCTCTACCTTCCCAGTCCGGTAACACTACCTTAAGCATTTTGGACAGTTCTGGCTTTAGACCTGCCACGAAAGCTGCTTTCAGGGGTCCAAACACTTGTTCATCCATTTCCTCATCCGTATTATTCATACCCGAATGTTCTAGCCACGTGCATCTAAACCGCTCGTCATACTCCAGGACCTCCTCTGTTCCTTTCTGTTGGCAGGCTGCAATTTTTCCCCAGTCTGTCTGAGCTGGACTGAAGGCTTGCAGCCAGTGTTTAATCGCCTCCCACCCTGCGTTTAATTCTTGCTCATCCTGCCCTGAAGCTTCTTCTACCTTGTCGTGCAATTTTCTTCCCTGTGTTTTTGGCACCATTATGGTCAAAATATGCACTCCATCCCAGGGATGAAGTTGATATATATTTCTAAAGTGGTCCAGTTGGTCCCACGTTTTCACACTCCCTTTCTTTGGATTGGGCAATTCCTTGGACCATTTATCAATTTTCTCTGGGTCTACTGGATCATGAAATAAGTATTCTGCATACAGCCTTTTCTTCGTTTTTTTGGTTCCGCCCTCATCCGCAGTCTCTTCTGATTTGACTACAATTCATCCTCCGACCCTGTATCGTCGGAGGACTCAGAATCCGTATCTATTCCTTGGTCGTGTCTTCGGGTTTGCGCTTTTAATTTATCCAAACATGGGTACCCTGAGAATTGACCGATACATTTTCCTTTTCCTATTACTGTCTCTTGACCTAATGATTTTTTCCATTCTTTAATTTCACCTTTAAGATCTTTAACTTCCGCTTCCGACTTTTCAAGTTCAAATCTTTTCTGTCGCAGCTGTTCACAAACAGCTTGCAATTGGTCCTTTGTACTGGTCAGTTCTCGATCATGTTGGGAACGCATTATAATTTCATTCCGCTTTCGGATTTGTCCCATAATGGCTGGGGACCATCTAGTTCGCTCTTTATTTTTTATACGGGTCGTTTTTCCCCAGACCCTTTTAATCTCGTCCAAGGACCATTGTCCTTTGGAGGTTCCGTACTTTTGTTCGATCTTAATACAGGTTTTAGATAAGTTGAATTGTTGCTCTATGTATTCTTTCAACTGTTGGAGGATTTCATCTATCGAAACCTCAGGTGGTGCCCGCCCGCCTTTAACAGTTGTAGGCAATTCTTTGCTCTTATCTCCTGCTGCCATAATACTGATTTCTTTACTGGGGTCTCGAGTTGTAGGCTTTCCAGCCGATCAGTGGGTCGGTGATTAATTAACTAACACACCGCCGAAGTTAGACGTCTATGGGACCTCGAGTTGACTACCAACCAGAGGGTTCGCAAACCGGAGGCTTTCGGAATCACGTAGAAGGAGAGGCGAATTTAGACTTTTGACCGAGGACTTTTATAAAGAGGAGTCCTTACCTCAGTATGTAGGTCCGATGTCCAAAATTCAGTTTCTTTCCTCAGCGATCGTGTTCGTGACGCCAAAATTGTTAGATCTCTTAATTTCCAATGAAATACGAACTCCGGTTGTAGTTTTAATGTAATTTTATTCTGGCAGCAGCAACAAGCTCTTGGCTTTAAGCCAGGCCTTTGTCCTTCTGAGACCACATGGCCAAAATGGCTGTTTATATACCTGATGAGTTTACAGAAAAGAACTCGCCTACTTTGACCTTATTGGCTCAATTAATAGTCTGTTAACCTTTAATTGGCTCGCTACCTAAGGGTCCTAAAATGTCAAGTTGATTGATGACTTCATGCAACATGCTGAGTTGCACATAGCAGCTTTGACTTGGGGTCTGTGAATTTTCACAGTCTGTCTAAATGCAGCCTGTTTGAATTCTTTTTAAGTAAGTGAGCCCTTAGTCTCTTTATTCTAACTCCAGAGTGTTGGTATAGCATGGGAGGCCTGTTTATATACAGTGCTCCCAAGGGATGCTGGGATCCCTTGGGACTCCAACAGGTACGTCCTCTGGTGGCGGTAGAATGCTGGTTACATAGTGTTGCATACATAACAATGTGAACCTCATTCCCTCACACAATGTAAAGATTTTGCATGCCTATCCCTTCTCTGTCTCTACCAGGCCATGCTCCTCATTGCTGAAGCCAGACTGAGACCTCTCCATCGCCTCACCAGACAAGCCCTGCCCATCCAATCGTCTCTCACCTTCTAGCTCCTTTCTCAGCCTGAGTCCACCTACTAGCACCTTTCAACTCTTCATATGCGGTCCCAGTCCTGAGCCTCATACTTACTGGTAGTTGCTTGTGCCCCAGACCCACTGTTCACACATCCACTGTGCAATGCCATGCAGCATGAAATGCCAATATGCACACTTCACCATATTACTCGCGAGTACCCTATTGCACAAACATATGGCAAACAGCCACTAACAACTTTTTGCTTTTGTCATCGCAGGTCAAACTCGCACACAATCTGCATGAGTTGCATTGTTGGGGAGAGGGCCAGCCCTACCTCCAGGACCTGACCGACGAGGAGGAGCGAGTGGAGGGCGGGGAGGCAGAGCCCCCGTTCGATAATGACAATATGTGAATGAGCTGGGCATTTTGTGTGAGTCCCCTTAGCCTTGAGGCCACATGCTTTTCAACCAAAATAACAATCCCCCCTCCTTCTTGCCTTCATGCTCCCTCCCCGCTGATAACCGCACTTCTGTTGCTTTGTGCTTACAGATGATGAGTCAGAAGAGCGCCAGCCTGCCCATCAGCCTACGTCTTCAGACGACGGGGAAAATGAGGAGAGGGAAGTGGAGAGCAGTGTGCCGGGGGACAGGGCGAGACGTCCACAGTTGGATCGAGTGGAGAGAGCAACTCGGTTGAAGAGGCTGTCTTCCAGGGGTTGGCTGAACCTGAGGCTCCTGGCGCCAGTGGCCTGAAGCAATGCCCAGCACGAAGGTAAGCTCGGGGGCCAGCTCTCCGGAGGGTAAGTCGGCCCATGAGTCCTGCTCACAGGCAGGCAGATGAGCACCTGGACTTGGAGGCTATGTCCAGGGAGTCAATGCAGATGCACCGCGAGCTCATGGCTTGTATCCTAGGGTCTTAAGCAAAGTAGCTGCAGGGATAGTGGATGCATTGGTTGTAATTTACCAAAATTCCCTGGATTCTGGGGAGGTCCCAGCAGATTGGAAAACTGCAAATGTAACACCCCTATTTAAAAAAAAAGGCAGACAAAAGGCAGGAAACTATAGACTAGTTAGTCTAACATCTGTGGTTGGGAAAATGTTGGAGTACATTATTAAAGAAGCAGTAGCAGAACATTTGGAAAAGCATAATTCGGTCAGGCAGAGTTAGCATGGATTTATGAAGGGGAAGTCATGTTTGACAAATTTGCTGGAATTCTTTGAGGATGTAACGAACAGGGTGGATAAAGGGGAACCAGCGGACGTGGTGTATTTGGACTTCCAGAAGGCATTTGACAAGGTGCCACATAAAAGGTTACTGCACAAGATAAAAATTCACGGGGTTAGGGGTAATATATTAGCATGGATAGAGGGTTGGCTAACTAACAGAAAACAGAGTCGTGATTCATGGTTCATTCTCTGGTTGGCAATCAGTAACTAGTGGGGTGCCGCAGGGATCAGTTTTGGTACCCCGACTATTTACAATCTATATTAACGACTTTGAAGAAAAGACCGAGTATAACGTAGCCAAGTTTGCTGATGATACAAAGATGGGAGGAAAAGCAGTGTGTGAGGAGGACAGAAAAAATCTGCAAAAGGACATAGACAGGCTAAGTGAGTGGGCAAAAATTTGGCAGATGGAGTATAATGTTGGAAAGTGTGCACTTTGGCAGAAAAAAATCAAAGGGATAGTTATTATTTAAATGGAAAAAGATTGCAAAGTGCTGCAGTACAGCGGGACCTGGGTGCATGAAACACAAAAGGTTAGTTTGTAGGTACAGCAAGTGATCAGGAAGGCCAATGGAATCTTGGCCTTTATTGCAAAGGGGATGGAGTACAAAAAGCAGGGAAGTCTTGCTACAGTTATTGGTGAGGCCACATCTGGAATTCTGCGTGCAGTTTTGGTTTCCATATTTACAAAAGGTTATATTTGCTTTGGAGGCAGTTCAGAGAAGGTTCACAAGGTTGATTCTGGAGATGAGGGGGTTGACTTATGAAGATAGGTTGAGGAGGTCGGGCCTCTGTTCATTGGAATTCAGAAGAATGAGAGGTGATCTTATCGAAACATATAAGATTATGAGGGGGCTTGACAAGGTGGATACAGAGAGGATGTTTCCACTGATAGGGGAGACTAGAACTAGGGGGCATAATCTTAGAATAAGGGACCGCCTTAAAACTGAGATGAGGAGGAATTTCTTCTCTCAGAGTTGTAAATCTGTGGAATTCGCTGCCTCAGAGAGCTGTGGAAGCTGGGACATTGAATAAATTTAAGACAGAGATAGACAACCGAATAGGGAATAAGAGGTGATGGAGAGCAGGCAGGGAAGTGGCCCTGAATCCATGATTAAATCAGCCATGATCGTATTAAATGGCGGAACAGGCTCGAGGGGCAGTATAGCTTACTCCTGCTCCTAATTTGTATGTTCTTATCCTCTTATGATCTCGCCGAGCGTCGATGCACTTGCGTTGAATGTGGCGGAGGCTGCCTCAACCTTGGCATTTGCGATTTGGGGGCCCATCGAGCCCATCATTGGTCGATTACAACAGATGTTGGATGCCACAAGTGACCATGGGGTCCAACATATGATGGCATGGGCCATGGCTGACGTGGCAGTAACTATTGAGTGGCAGGCTGAGACCACGCAACCTGCATTCTGCCATGTCATCAATGTGTGCTTGCATCAATGTGCTGTCTGCTCTGATGCAGGGTCAAATTGATGCCACGCAAGCACTGACAGCTAACATCATGTCTGGGACGCCATCAGTCCAACGGGGAGGTAACGGTGCCGAAATAGGCCAGCAATCTGCACTCCACCAGATTGTTCCGGATGTTGAGGCTCTGCCCCGGGGGACTGGCAGTCCGTCGGTCGAGATGGAACGTGATGTCCTCTCTCAGGAGGACATCAATCGGTATCCCGAAACTGCCATTCCGCATTTACACATGCCGCAGTCTGCAACCCAGCCATCCGACACTGCTCATGCGGTGCTGTCAGCAGCCGAGCCTTCCAGGCCCGAGCTGGTCCAGGGCGTCATGCTAGGCCTTCTGTCCTGCCTCCTTCAAACTTGCTGCAAGCAGTGAGGACCAATTGAGGAGGAGTAGTAGGCGACGGAGGGAGTGAGGTAGAGGGGTGGGAAATGCCTACGCAAGACCCACTGATGAAAGGTATGGCCATGGGCCCTATGTAGAAAAGATGTGAATTATGAGTGTACAGTTACATAAGACCACTGAATGTATCTTCACACTGTATACACTATGCCTGTGCCACCAGAGGGTGCAACTGGTGGAGACCTAGGAGTCACCTGCACACTGCAGGTAACCAAGTATAAAAGGGAGCTCACCTTACAGTACCCTCATTCAGGAGCTACAATAAAGGGACTAAGGTCACAACAGTTCAAGTGCAATATCTTACCTCATGGAGTCATTACTAGAGTACTTACAGACGCAATAACTGGCGACGAGAATACGATTTCCACGTGAAAAATGGCTACTTTCAACAATTCGCTGATGGGGAAGATTGGGATGCCTTTGTGGAAAGGCTCGAACACTACTTCATCGCGAACGACCTGGCTGGAGACACACCGACCTCGCTGGCTGATAAGCTCAAAGCTATCCTGCTCACAGTTGTGGGCCCACCGTTCATGGCCTTGTCAGGGACTTGCTAGCCCCAGAGAAGATGACAACCAAAACGTTCGCGGGGCTCGTAATGATGATATAGGAACAGCTCAAGCCTAAAGAGAGCATTCTCACAGCCAAACACCGGTTCTACTCACACCGGCGGCCCGAAGGCCAAGAAATCGCAAAATATGTTGCAGACCTGAGACGATTGGCTGCACCGTGTGATTTTGGCGACCATCTCACCAAAGCACTGAGGGACATCCTTGTTACTGGAATCGGCCACGAAGGCCTCCTCCACAAGCTGCTCTCTGCGGACACCCCGGTCACCCTGTAGAAGGCAATCAACGTCAGCCAGGCGTTCATGGCCTTGGCCTGCAATTTCAGAAGGATGATGACTCATCCCCAGGACTCTAACCCGGCAAGTATCGTGAACCGAATGGCGTCTTTTAGGGGCAAGACTGCTACCCCGAGTCCCGCAACCCTGAATCCGCCACATGGGGCCAACCGGCCAGCCCCATGCTGGCGCTGTGGAGGAAATCACAGGACCCACCAGTACCGATACAGAGACTATACTTGCAAAGACTGTAACACTAAAGGCCATCTCCAGCGAATGTGTAAAATACATTTTACTCACCGAGTCGTTGAAGAGTTGGCCGATCACCCGGGCTCCGGCGCTGATGTAGACGAAGAGAGAGTCCAGGAGGCAGCTCAGCCCCAGGAAGAGGTATACGGAGTGTTTACCTGCTCCACCGAGAGTTCTCCATTGAAAATGGAAGTCGAAATCAACGGTGTTCCAGTCTCGATGGAGGTCGACACAGGGGCAAGCCAATCGCTGATGAACCAGGCGGCCTTTGAGAAACTCTGGGACAGTCCCGCCCAATGACCTAAAATGCTCCCAATCCAGGTGAAGCTGCTCACTTACACAAATGACACCATCCCAGTTGTTGGCAGCGTGGATGTCCAGGTGTCCCACGGCAGCGCAATGCACAAGCTACTTTTGTGGATCGCCGCTGGTGATGGTCCAATGCTGCTAGGAAGAAGATGGATGAAACAAATCCAAATCTGTTGGAGCTGGGAAAGCCTCGGCCCTGGCGATCGACGTCCTATGTGGCCCCAAGTTTGGATCCATCACAGCATCTAAAGATCTTACCGTCTAACTCGACTGCGCGGTGGCGACACAGACCGCACAACCCACCGGCGAGATGATCCAAACCAAACGACCAGACCTCACCTTCTAGGCTCCAGTGGCAGGATTCGGAAGGAAGAAGATCAATGCAGAAGGTAAATTCCTGGCTTCAGTAGCAGAACCTGGAGAGAAAAGGATCACCGCAGCCTACCTCGTGGAGAGAGAGAAGATGGCGCCCGCACCAGGAGGTGAAGCGCATGAAATCAAAATGGCTGCGACCAGACCACGAGGGGTAGCATTGAGGGAGTAACATGTGATGCCGATCAGCGAACCAGATTGGGGTAAAGATTGCAAGGCCCTCTTAAGGAGACCGGCAACCCAGAACAATTAAAGGGAAAGTTCCACTTTTTGTACAGCAAAGCCGGTGATACTAATGTAAGAGATGTAGTTAACAAATGCAAGTGTCTAAATGTACCTTTGAACAGCAATGCCGGTAGGATACTTGGAAAAGATGTAAGTGACGACTACAAGTATCTAAATGTAATATTGTACAGCGATGCTGGTAGTATACAGAGAAAAGATGTAATTGACAAATGTGAATTTGTAAAGACAACTAACAATGTCGAATCGGGTGATTGCGGTTAGAGCTAATGTATCATGAATGTAAATGATGGAATAATGTGTGATGCCGGGTTCTACATGTACGCTGACAAAACCAAGGGCAACCTCCCTTGGGAAGCACCCAGGTCCAGCGGGCTACCCGATCATGTAGCCTGTGCCTCCGGGACCAATGTGATGCTCCAGGGAGTGTGGACACACACAATGGGAGCATACCCACTGCAGGGCCAGCGATCAGCAGACAGCACAGGCACCACTACTGACATCCTGCCCCAGATTGGCCCTACCTCTCTGGTCACCAGGGCCAGCACCGGGAGCAAGAGGCCAGCACTCTCCAGCCCTCCCAACGGGACCTGAGATGACCAGGCTCCCACGACCGCTGAAGGGAAGCAGGGAGACCTTGCAGCCCTCAAAGGAGGACAGGGAGGCCACACATTCCTGTGGCTCTGCCCACCACGAGGCAACGGCAAAGACCCTGAGACTCAGCCAGGGGAGCAATCCGAGCTCACCCAGCTGGCAGGGGGCGCAGCGCCGCCATCAGACAACCTGGACACAGTCCGGTTACTCTGGAACGAGCGTCCTCACCCACCTGCACTTACACCCCAGGGGCAAGACTGTAATATCACGTATGTATCTTACCTGTCTGTTCCACTTCTGCAAACCCAAACAGTGATGTAACCAATTCTATTTTTTTCCTCATTCTCTGTACATGTATGCAAATGCAGATGTCGAGCCACACAAATGGTCGATGTATGGGGGGGGTGGGTGGTGGGGGATGGGTGGGGAAATGGATGTATGTAGCCATGGACACACATGGATAACATCCAGAACCCACTCAAACCAAACCCCACTGCCACCTCCAACTGTCCACTGCTGACCATTTCCCAATGTCGTGGCAATAAGGACTTGGGGGTCTACAGGGAGAGAGACATTCCCAAGCAAGGGCTTTGGGCACTCAAGTCGAGGGCTAGAGCACATAGTGCAAAGGCCAGTGGCACAAGACTTAGGGGGGAATGATGTTGTGTATGTATATATCCTGTACACTCAATGTACAGTTATATGAGACCACTATATATATCTTCACACTGTATACACTATGCCTGTACCACCAGAGGGTGCAACTGGTGGAGACCTAGGGGTCACCTGCACACTGCAGGTAACCAGGTATAAAAAGGAGCTCACCTTATTGTACCCTCATTCAGGAGTTGCAATAAAGGGACTAAGGTCACAACAGTTCAAGTGCAATATCTTACCTCGTGGAGTCATTACTAGAGTGCTAACAGACACAATATAAATGTTATTCACCTGTTGTATTATTTAAGGGGCAGGTGCCCCATTGTGTTTTTTTTGAGGGGGGTGAGGTTTTGGGGGTTGTTTGTGGCATGTTTGCAATAAAATGTAACATTGAACGTTTCCTTCAGCCTGATGACTGTTGACTTGTAACGGAGAGATGGCATTATCGTGCCACAATACGTGCCATTATTAGCTGCATCCCTCAGCTCACTCCATTTAAGCGAAGCGTTCCCTTATGAGCCGCAGTCGACCAGCCCTGCCACTGCCAACATTGACACGCTGCCTCCTCCGTGGATGCTGCTGGTCCTCGTCATATTGTTGTTCATTCAGGGCGTGGCACACACCTGGTCCTCCTCCTCTTCCTTTTCCCCCCACTCCTCATCCTCCTGAGGTGGCCCTGCGATCCCCACTGGCTAGGCCTCGGCCCTCATGATGGCCAAGGTGGCCTATTGTCTGCCGAATTATTTTGCAGGTGGCAGCATGGCTTTCCTTGTACGTTCCTCCAGCTCTGTGGTGGGGTTGCGGAGGGGGGTCATAGCCAGGTGGCCAGGTTGTATCCCTTGTCCCCAAGCAGCTAGCCTCGGCCTTGCCATGGTGGCTGATAAAGTCGAGGAACAGTGCTCTTCTGCAGGATAAAGGCATCATGTGCACTTCCAGGATAGTGAGCGTTCAGTTCGAGGATGCGCTGTGTGTGGTTGTACATTTAATGAGTGGTATCCCTTTCTGTTTCCTAAGAATTCTGCCTTCTGGGATGGTGCTTGCATGACCATGTGCGTGCAGTCAATTGCTTCTTGGACCCTCGGGAAGCCCGCAATCTTGGCAAACCCACATGTGCGCTCATCCTGTTTCTCCATGGTCATCGGAAAGGTCATGAAGTCCATTCGATGGGTGTACAGAGCCTGTGTGATATCACGGATGCAGCGATGTGCTGCGAATTGTGAGACGCTGCATATGTCCCCATGTGCAGCCTGGAAGGAGCCGGAGGCATAGAAGGTGCATTTCGGATGCGCAGCTTTCTGACACACTGCTCCTTGGATACGTCCAGGAATGAGCTTTGCTGCCGGTAAAGCCGTGGGGGGTAAGACCTCCTGCTCCGATGTCGAGGGGCTCTCCTCCTTCGGCCGCCGACATGGCCAACAGCCCTTCTCTCTTCACGATGCCGTGCAAGAGTATGTAGAATGTGATGCTGGTGAACTAGTAATGCCTCCATTAAAGTTTTACAAATAAGTTTCTCTCAAGCTCAACTGGTATGTCTGTGTACCGCTGCAAACTCGGAGGCTCACCGCCGTGCTGTGTGTAAATGTTGTACTGACTGTGACTTCCGAGGGAAGCGCTTCCTCATCCCTTGAAGTAGCTACCAGTTAACGACTCTGCAAGCCTGTACTATCTGTTTTCCAAACATTATTCTTGGCGGTCGCCAAATGAGGCGGCTGCACTTAATTTACCAACTGCGGCGCAAGCATGGGCATTGCACCAGGACTGACGTCAGTATCGCACTGATGGTCAGCAGCCAGGTGCTACTTGTTTGCGCCCCCGGTGAGCCTCTAATTAATTTTCGGTCGGGCTGCTAAAAACTGTGCTCCTGGTCGGTAACCTCTTAACACCCCTTCTGGCCACGAACTGAGGCGCTAGACAACCAAAAATCCAGCCCAAAATTTCCCAGGCCGTTTTTTAAGCAGCCTCCACTGGTCCCTTTATGGTCCATTGGTCAGGCCGCTGAATGTCTGATACAACTGAGCGTATGCTCCACCCATTTGCAGGTGAATTTTGCAATCGACGTCCTACAGCTTGTGTAGGTAATGAACCAAAGCTGCAGCTGCATTCAGTGGGGGTAATTTAAATTTTCGGTGATGGCATAAAATAAGCAAAAGCAAAACTAAGCAGGGTATATAACGGGCAGCCAATCGATAGCGCCTGTGTTGTGCCATCGGTGAAAGTTAAGGCTACTGCCTCCCTCCACCGTGAGTTACCACTGTATTTGTTTTGGGCTGTAAAGGCTGCAGTGCCACCTTCTGACCAGCAAGCTCTAGGTTTAAAAAAAAATCTCTAGTTTTCTCTCTTCCACTGAGGTTCAATTTCACAAGAACTGATTGCCCTCCAGTACCTTATTCAAGTAACCATTATTCACATGTGCATTGAAAGTGAGTGGCAAACAGTGATCGTGCAGCACAGCTGAACCTGACCCTCTTCTCACCCAATGTCCATGTGTGTGACCTTCCAGTGGTGGTCTATGTACAGTAATCAGGACCGGGAACCTTAGTCGATTTTCTCTTTCGTACCCAGGGATGGTGTGGGCAATTGAATCATCCCTGCAGTTACTACCATTTGTAATATTTGGTTAACTTAATAGCAGCTTTGAAGGAGCATTATTTTAGTCAAATTGGCTTGGCCTTAAGAGAGATAATTTACGCAACAGTTACTTATTATATCAACTACTACTGATGATAATGATATAATCCAGTAACACTTCAGTCCTGTTAAAATTTTGCATTACCAAATTGCGCCATTTTCAGCAGTTGTAGTTAATGTAGTAAATTAGTAACCTTTTTGAGTTTACTCAATTATACCCAGAAGTGAATGCTGCTGTTCTTCATGCAGCTGATTGTTTGGTGCAGAGAATACTTCATCTTTCCTTCAACAAAAGTATAGCCTGCATCTTCAGTCATCTGCATCATGTACAGACAGCTGAACAAAGTTCAATAGGAGGAGGAGGTGCTGCAAATGCAGGTAATCATGCACATCCGCTCCTTTCAGCATTATACTTTGTGAAGACAGTTATGTTTATTTACTTAATGTATTTTATTTCTTGCTGACCAAATTTAAAGTTTCCTGATTATGTACATTCTATTTTATTTTTGACCCAAAAAACACGTGTTTGCTCACAGATTATTTGATGATTAAATAACTGATATAGAAATTAACCTTCTCAAGACCACCTTTCTTCATAAGACAATCCCTTCATCCAGGAATCAACCTCATGAACCTTCTCTGAACTGCTTCCAATGCAAGTATATCCCTCCTTAAATAAGAAGACCAAAACTGTATGCAGTACTCTAGGTGTGATCTCTGTACAGTTGTAGCAGGACTTCCCTATATTCCACCTCCCTTGCAATAAAGGCCAACATTCTATTTGGCTTCCTAGTTACTTGCTGTACCTGCATGCTAACTTTTGTGTTTCATGTACAAACACCCCCAGATCCCTTTGTACTGCAGCATTTTGTAATCTCTCCCCATTTAAATTATAACTTGCTTTTTTATTTTTACGACCAAAAGTGGATAACCTCACATTTTCCCACATTATACTCCATTGGCCAAATTTTTGCCCACTCTCTTAGCCTAGCTATATAAGAATATAAGAATATAAGAACATAAGAAATAGGAGCAGGAGTAGGCCATACGGCCCCTCGAGCCTGCTCTGCCATTTAATACGATCATGGCTGATCTGATCATGGACTCAGGTCCACTTCCCTGCCCACTCCCCATAACCTCTTATTCCCTTTTCGGTTAAGAAACTGTCTATCTCTTTCTTAAATTTATTCAATGACCCTGCTTCCACTGCTCTCTGAGGCAGCGAATTCCACAGATTTACAATCTCTGAGAGAAGAAATTCCTCCTCATCTCAGTTTTAAATGGGCAGCCCCTTATTCTAAGATTATGCCCTCTAGTTCTAGTCTCCCTTATCAGTGGAAACATCCTCTCTGCATCCACCTTATACATTTTGATAAGATCACCTCTTATTCTTCTGAATTCCAATGAGTAGAGGCCCAACCTCCTCAACCTTTCCTCATAAGTCAACCCCCTCATCTCCGGAATCAACCCAGTGAACCTTCTTTGAACTGCCGCCAAAGCAAGTATATCCTTTTTTAAATATGGAAACCAAAACTGCACGCAGTATTCCAGGTGTGACCTCACCAATACCCTGTATAATTGTAGCAAGACTTCCCTGCTTTTATACCCCATCCCGTTTGCAATAAAGGCCAAGATCCCATTGGCTTTCCTGATCACTTGCTGTACCTGCATACTAACCCTTTGTGTTTCATGCACCAGGACCTCCAGGCCCTGCTGTACTGCAGCACTTTGCAATTTTTCTCCATTTAAATAATAACTTGCCCTTCGATTTTCTTTCTGCCAAAGTACATAACCTCACACTTTCCAACATTATACTCCATCTGCCAAATTTTTGCCCACTCACTTAGCCTGTCTATGTCCTTTTGCAGGTTTTTTGTGTCCTCCTCACACATTGCTTTTCCTCCCATCTTTGTATCATCAACACTCTTGGCTACGTTACACTCGATCCCTTCCTCCAAGTCGTTAATATAGATTGTAAATAGTTGCGGTCCCAACACTGATCCCTGTGGCACCCCAGTAGTTACTGATTGCCAACCCAAGAATGAACTATTTAGCCTGACTCTCTGTTTTCTGTTAGTTAGTCAATCCTTTATTGACGCTAATATATTACCCCCAACCCCATGAGCTCTTATCTTGTGCAGTAACCTTTTATGGGGCGCCTTATCAAATGCCTTCTGGAAATTCAAATACACGACATCTACTGGTTCCCCTTTATCCACCCTGCTCATTACATCCTCAAAGAACTCTAGCAAATTTTTCAAACATGATTTCCCTTTCATAAAACCATGCTGACTCTGCTTGTCTGTATTATGATTTTCTAAATGTCCTGCTGCTACTTCCTTATTAATGGACTCCAGCATTTTCCCAATGACAGATGTTAGGCTAACTGGTCTATAGTTTCCTCCTTTCTTAAATAGGGGAGTTACATTTTTGGTTTTCCAATCCGCTGGGACCTCTCCAGAATCCAGGGAATTTTGGTAGATTACAACCAATGCATCCACTATCTCTGCAGCCACTTTTTTAAAGATGCTAGGATGCAGGCCATCAGGTCCAGGAAACCTGTCCACCTTTAATCCCACTAATTTGCCTAGTACTTTTTCTCTAGTGATAGTGATTGTTTTAAGTTCTGCCCTCCCAATAGCCCCTTGAATATCAATTGTTGGGATACTTTTAGTGTCTTCTACTGTGAAGACCGATACAAAATATTTGTTCAAAGTCTCTGCCATTTCACTGTTTCCCATTATTAATTCCCTAGTCTCATTCTCTAATGGACCAACGTTTACTTCAGCTAATCTTCCTTTTTATATACCTGTTGAAGCTCTTACTGTCTGTTTTTATATTTCTTGCTAGTTTACTCTCAAGCTATCTTCTCTCTCTTTATTAATTTTTAGTTGTCCTTTGCTGGTTTCTAAAAATTTCCCAATCCTCTGGCCTTCCACTAATCTTCGCAACATTGTATGCCTTTGTTTTCAATTTGATACCATCCTTTACTTCCTTAGTTAGCCACGGATGGTTCATCCTTCTGTTAAGAGTCTTTTTTTCTCACTGGAATATATCTTTACTGAGAGTTATGAAATATCTCCTTAAATGTCTGCCACTGCTTATCTACTGTCTTACCCTTTAATCTTTTTTCCCAGTCCACTTTAGCCAACTCTACCTTCATACCTTTGTAATTGCCTTTATTTAAGTTCAGAACACTAGTTTGAGACCAAACTTTTTCACTCTCAAACTGAATTTGAAATTCTACCATGCTAGGATCACTCTTCCCAAGAGGATCCTTTACTTTGAGATCATTAATTAATCCTGTCTCATTATACAATACCAGATCTAAAATAGTCTGCTCCCTCGTTGGTTCCACGACATGTTGTTCAAAGAAACCATCCCAAATACACTCTGTGAACACTTCTTTAAGGCTAGTTTTGCCAATTTGATTTGTCCAATCAATATGAAGATTAAATTCGCCCATGATCATCGCCGTATCTTTCTTACAAGCCTCCATTATTTCTTGGTTTATATTCTGTCCTACTGTGTAACTACTGTTAGGGGGCCTATAGACTACTCCCAGCAATGACTTATTTCCCTAATTATTTCTTAGCTCCACCCAAACTGATTCTACATCTTGATCTTTTGAGCCAATATCATTTCTCACTACTGCACTGATCTCTTCCTTTATTAACAGAGTTACCCCACCTTCTTTTCCTTTCTGCCTATCCTTCCAAAATGTCAAATATCCCTGAATATTCAGTTCCCAGCCGTGGTCACCTTGGAGCCACTTCTCTGTAATAGTTTTCAGATCATACCCATTTATTTCTATTGATGCTGTAAACTCATCTATCTTGTTACAAATACTGCATGCAGTCAGATAAAGAGCGTTTAATTTACACTCAAATCCTCTTGTAATAAAGGCCAACATACCATTTACTTTCTTAAGTGCTTGCTGTACCTGCATGTTAGCTTTCAGTGATTTGTGCACAAGGACACCCAGGTCCCTCTGAACACCAACATTTTCTAATCTCTCATCATTTAAAAAATACTCTGCTTTTCTATATTTCCTACCAATGTGGACAACTTCACATTTCTCCACATTATGTTCTTACCAACTCACTTAGCCTGTCTATATTTCCTTGAAGCCTCTTTGCATTCTCCTCACAACTTACATTCCCACCTGGCTTTGTATCATCAGTAAACTTGGATATATTACATTTGGTCCCCTCATCCATATCATTGATATTTATTATGAATAGCTGCGGCCCAAGCACTGATCCTTATGGTACCCGACTAGTTATAGCCTGCCAACCCGAAAATTACCCATAATGAGGTTTGGAGCCAAGTTCAGGCGGAAACCGAACTGAGCAGCTTATTGGTGAATAAGTGCCGCTTGATAGCACTGTCGACAACACCTTCCATCACTTTGCTGATGATTGAGAATAGACTGATGGGCGGTAACATATAAACATAGAAATTAGGTGCAGGAGCAAGCCATTCAGCTCCTCGAGCCTGCACCGCCATTCAATAAGATCATGGCTGATCATTCAACCTCAGTACCCCTTTCCTGCTTTCTCTCCATACCCCTTGATCCTTTTGGCCGTAAGGGCCATATCTAACTCCCTTTAGAATATAGCTAACGAACTGGCCTCAACAACTTTCTGCGGTCGAGAATTCCACAGGTTAACCACTCTCTGAGTGAAGAAGTTTCTCCTCATCTCAGTCCTAAATAGAAACATAGACATAGAAACATAGAAAATAGGTGCAGGAGTAGGCCATACGGCCCTTCGAGCCTGCACCGCCATTCAATGAGTTCATGGCTGAACATGCAACTTCAGTACCCCATTCCTGCTTTCTCAGCATACCCCTTGATCCCCCTAGTAGTAAGGATTGCATCTAACTCCTTTTTGAATATATTTAGTGAATTGGCCTCAACAACTTTCTGTGGTAGAGAATTCCACAGGTTCACCACTCTCTGGGTGAAGAAGTTTCTCCTCATCTCGGTCCTAAATGGCTTACCCCTTATCCTTAGACTGTGACCCCTGGTTCTGGACTTCCCCAACATTGGGAACATTCTTCCTGCATCTAACCTGTCTAAACCCGTCAGAATTTTAAACGTTTCTATGAGATCCCCTCTCATTCTTCTGAACTCCAGTGAATACAAGCCCAGTTGATCCAGTCTTTCTTGACATGTCAGTCCCGCCATCCCGGGAATCAGTCTGGTGAACCTTCGCTGCACTCCCTCAATAGCAAGAATGTCCTTCCTCAAGTTAGGAGACCAAAACTGTACACAATACTCCAGGTGTGGCCTCACCAAGGCCCTGTACAACTGTAGATACACCTCCCTGCCCCTTTACTCAAATCCCCTAGCTATGAAGGCCAACATGCCATTTGCTTTCTTAACTGCCTGCTGTACCTGCATGCCAACCTTCAATGACTGATGTACCATGACACCCAGGAATCGTTGCACCTCCCCTTTTCCTAATCTGTCACCATTCAGATAATAGTTTGTCTCTCTGTTTTTACCACCAAAGTGGATAACCTCACATTTATCCACATTATACTTCATCTGCCATGCATTTACCCACTCACCTAACCTATCCAAGTCACTCTGCAGCCTCATAGCATCCTCCTCGCAGCTCACACTGCCACCCAACTTAGTGTCATCCGCAAATTTGGAGATACTACATTTAATCCCCTCGTCCAAATCATTAATGTACAATGTAAACAGCTGGGGCCCCAGCACAGAACCTTGTGGTACCCCACTAGTCACTGCCTGCCATTCTGAAAAGTACCCATTTACTCCTACTCTTTGCTTCCTGTCTGCCAACCAGTTCTCAATCCACGTCAGCACACTACCCCCAATCCCATGTGCTTTAACTTTGCACATTAATCTCTTGTGTGGGACCTTGTCGAAAGCCTTCTAAAAGTCCAAATATATCACATCAACTGGTTCTCCCTTGTCCACTCTACTGGAAACATCCTCAAAAAATTCCAGAAGATTTGTCAAGCATGATTTCTAAATGGCTTACCCCTTATTTTTAGACTGTGACCCCTGGTTCTGGAACTCCCCAGCAACAGGAACATTCTTCCTGTCTCTAACCTGTCCAATCCCGTCAGAATTTTATATGTTTCTATGAGATCCCCTCTCATTCTTCTAAACTCCAGTGGTTACAAGCCCAATTGATCCAGTCTCTCCTCATATGTCAGTCCTGCCATCCCAGGAATCAGTCTGGTGAACTTCGCTACACTCCCTCAATAGCAAGAACGTCCTTCCTCAGATTAGGAGACCAAAACTGAACACAATATTCTAGGTGTGGCCTCACCAACGCTCTGTACAACTGCAGTAAGACCTCCCTGCTCCTATACTCAAATCCCCTCGCTATGAAGGCCAACATGCCATTTGCCTTCTTCACCGCCTGCTGTGCCTGCATGCTAACCTTCAATGACTGATGTACCATGACACCCAGGTCTCGTTGCACCTCCCCTTTTCCTAATCTGCCGCAAATCAGATAATATTCTGTCTTCCTGTTTTTGCCACCAAAGTGGATAACCTCACATTTATCCACATTATACTGCATCTGCCATGCATTTGCCCACTCACCTCGCCTGTCCAAGTCACCCTGCAGCCTCTTAGCATCCTCCTCACAGCTCACACTGCCACCCAGCTTAGTGTCATCTGCAAACTTGGAGATATTATATTCAATTCCTTCATCTAAATCATTGATGTAATTGACCGGATTGGATTTGTCCTGCTTTTTGTGGACAGGGCATACCTGGGAAGTTTTCCACATTGTCGGGTAGATGCTAGTGTTGTAGCTGCACTGGAACAGCTTGGCTAGAGGTGTGGCTTGTTCTGGAGCACCAGTCTTCAGGATGACAGCCAAGATGTTGTCAGGGCCCATAGCCTTTGATGTAACCTGTGCACTCAGCCGTTTCTTGATTATCACGTGGAGTGAATCAAATTGGCTGAAGACTCGCTCCTGTGATGGTGGGGACTTCAGGAGGAGGCCGAGATGGATCATTCACTCAGTACTTCTGACGGAAGATGATTGCAAACGCTTCAACCTTGTCTTTTGCACTCATGTTCTGGGCTCCGCCATCACTGCCTCAAATTTAAAATTCTCATCCTTGGGCTGGATTTTTGGAAGTTTGTTGTCCCTCATGGCATCCCGGAGGGACGGCAATGGTGGCGGAAAGCACTTACACCCTGGCGGCCAGCTTCCAGCACCCCGCCGGGACATTCGGTGCCAATATTGACGGGGGTCGGGGGGGCAGTGGGGGGGAGGGACAGAGCATTACCGCTCGGAAGTGGGGAGCAATGCCCCTGGTTGCAACACCGGCTCAATTGTTGGCTGCTGTGCAACCCTTTGCACCCTGTATTGCGCCGAGGTAGGAATGCCTGTGAAAGCAGGTGTCCCAAGCTGTAGCAGCTGCAGTGAGGTAAATAATGTTGACCTCAGGTAAGTGTGATTGTTTTAAAATTTTTCTTTTAGATTTATGTTGTGGTGGCATGAGCTTTGTATTGTGAATGTTTTCTGTGTTTTTTTTCCAGGTTCCCCCCCCCCCCCCCCAGGCCTCTGTTATGGCACTCCGAGGCTGGCTGTTTAGCTCAGGAATTTCCTTTGCTCAGCCGGCCTAGTGCCCTAAAAGAGGCATGCAACACCTCCCGTCGCACTCCGCTCCAAACTCCGGGCCCAGCTGATAAATTTTGTGGCGGTAGATGCAAACCATTTGACGGCGCAACATTTACTGCTCTGCCTGGGACACCGCCCCAAGTGAGGTGCAACCAAATTTCTCCCCTCTTGTGTCAAAAACCCTTGTTTCTTCATAGCTTTGTAAACTCTGCCAGTGTTACTGCGCCCTGTCGCCACGGAACTCTTTGTTCCTCTGACTCTGGACTCTTGTGCATCCTCCAGCACTTTTTACCCCCATGTCTCGTAATGAGCTCTGGGACATTTTCCTATGTTAAAGGAGGTATAAAATTGCAAGTTGTTGTTGTGGTAGGAATAGAATGAACACTGCATAGTTTACTAGCATACAGCTTAAATTACAGTATTAGTCCAGCTAAAGCAAATTCAATGCATTGGCTTGCAGGGAA
Organism: Pristiophorus japonicus; assembly: GCF_044704955.1. Lineage (NCBI taxonomy): Eukaryota > Metazoa > Chordata > Chondrichthyes > Pristiophoridae > Pristiophorus > Pristiophorus japonicus. The sequence goes on from NC_091986.1 coordinate 114,683,438, forward strand.
CTGAGTGGAGAAATCAATTCCCCAATGACAAGTCTACTTCACCAAGTCCCATTAATGTCAGGCTGGCTGGTCAATCAACTGTGTCCTGGGTACTGCAGACCTATATGGCTTTGGTTTCAAATTACTAAGTCTGCCACAGAGGATCAAATCAGTTCCGATCTCTAATCTCCAGACATGTAATATTGGAGCCAACTTGGTCCCAATAAGACTCTACTGACCTCACTCACCCCTCCCAAAGGGGGTTTAGTCCACAGTTGGTCATAAGTCAACTGACAAGCATTGGTTTGAGCCCTTACAATTCTCTAAATAAAGAGGGGAAAAAATGGAAAAATGCTGGACAAATAAAAACAGAAACTGCACCTAAAACATAACTTATCTTTTTTCTTTACAGATGATGAATCTTCAAATCATTTCCTGTGCTTGTAGTTTGAATTATTTTTAAGGTCATATATTATAGTCAGTGAGTTATTGTAAATATTCTGTTTTTATTTTACATTAGAATAAATCGACCCACTTCCCCAACAGTCAGCTGCTAATCTGGTTTTAGGTTACTTTTATGCAAATGTAAAGGTCACAGTTAACATCCAAACGGTGAAAATGCTGCTGAAAGAACTCTGCATGAAACATCAACATTTTTCCTTTCTTTCCAGATACTGTTGACTGTTTCTAACATTTTCTGTTTTTGTTTCAGATTTCCAGCATTTTCAGTATTTTATCTATATATTTTTTACTTCTAAACCTTTGCTGAATAGCTGATTTTTTATTGTTGTAACAATCTGCTGCTATTGTGGAAATTCCATGCCACAGCTCCAGAATGAGTTGGAGCACTAGTAAAGCAACTTTCTAATATCTGACGAAGGGTCCACAGTCATACCCGAAACGTCAACATATCTGTTCTCTCTGCAGGTGCTGACTGACCTGCTGTGTGTTTCCAGCATTTTCCGTTTTTGTTTCACATTTCCAGCACCTGCAGTTTTTTTGCTTTTTATTAAAGCAACTTTCTCATTTGCTCTGTGTTCACTTTGATTGCTTGGTTTGGCAGAAAAACACTTAATGGTACCAACTTTTCAACAGAAGAAGAATCTACCTCCCTGATAGCTTTTAATAAACAATGCCTGCATTTTGTTACACTAATTTAAAAAAATCAATTTTCAATTAAATCTGTAGTAAACATGTTCAAACTGTTAATTTATTGCTGTTCCTTGCTATCTCCACTTCACCGTCAGGGCATTATTTTTCAATCAACAGGTTCCTGTTCTTTCGGTGCTTTTATACTAAAGTTTGGAAATTGCTGCCAGCATAAAAGTTTTCACAGGTGACAGGGCAACATGTATTCCAAATATTTCAGTGCTTTGATGCGCTCAAATTTATCGATCCAGTGATTAAGTAACAAATTTTACAGTTTCAATCAGATCAGAATAAGGAGTCGCCCATTTAATTCGGAAATGAGGAAGAATTTCTTCTCTCAGAAGGTCGTGAATTTTTGGAATTCTCTACCCCAGAGAGCTGTGGAGGCTGGGTCATTGAATATATTTAAGGTGGAGATAGACAGATTTTTGAAGGATAAGGGAGTCAAGGGTTATGGGGAGAGGGCATGGAAGTGGAGTTGAGGCCAAGATAAGATCAGCCATGATCTTATTGAATGGCGGAGCAGGCTCGAGGGGACAGATGGCCTACTCCTGATCCTATTTCTTATGTTAAATTAGCATTTAAGGGGGACTTGTCTCATATTGTTACAGCAAGCAATTAGGAAGGCAAATGGTATGTTAGCCTTAATTGCAAGGAGGTTGGAGTATAAGAGTAAAGAAGTCTTGCTGCAATTATATAGGGCTTTGGTGAGGCCACACCTAGAGTACTGTGTACAGTTTTGGTCTCCTTACCTAAGGAAGGATGTACTTGCCTTAGAGGGGGTGCAACAAAGGTTCACTAGATTGGTTGCTGGGGTGATAGGGTTGCATTTTGTGAGGAGAGATTGAGTAGAATGGGCCTATACTCTCTGGAATTTAGAAGAATAAGAGGTGATCTGATTGAAATGTATAAAATTCTTAGAGGGATGCTTAGTGACTGTTTCCCCTGGCTGGCGAGTCTAGAACTAGGGATCATAGTCTCTGGATAAGGGGTCGGCCATTTAGGACTGAGATGAGGAGAAACTTCTTCACTCAGAGGATTGTGAATCTTTGGAATTCTCTATCTTAGAGGGCTGTGGATGTTCAGTTGATGAATATATTCGAGGCAGAGATCGATAGATTTTTGGGCACTAAGGGAATCAAGGGAAAGGGGGATAGGATGGGAAAGGAGAGTTGATGTAGAAGTTCAGCCATGATCTTATTGAATGATGGAGCAGGCTCAATGGAGCATAGGGCCGACTCCTGGTCCTATTTCTTATCTTCTTATGTTTTTATTGCTGTGGGAACACATCGGTGATACATTTCCAAGTTTCTGGGTTTTTGGTCATGAGTGGGGCTGCATTCAGTTCTCCAGGAGTACTGGAGTTGTCAGAGAAGGACCAACAAGATCAGGAGAGGGCTGGCTATAACAGCAGATCTCCCGATTCAGGCACAGGTACCTGGCAGTAACAGTAGAGATGTACACATGGAGGCTTTGGTTTAGCAGAGAGACTGTGACAGAACTGTGTCTTTACAAAGAGTTCAAGATTACACTTAACATCCATATGAAACTGCTAGCAGCCATTTTTTCTGAATCCTGGTAGAAGGGCTTGTAGTACTTGGTCAATAAATCTATTCTTTTCTCAGTCTGTAAAGCCTAAATCTACAGTAATTTGGTGAGCAAACAACTAGTTTTGTCCTCCCAGTGCTATTTCAGGGGTTCAACTAGTTCCTAATTGCAGTTCAGAGTTGATTTAAAGGATTTAATGCTGCTCCCTTCTCACTGGCTGGCCCACTATGTGGGAGAGAATAGAGAATAACCACAGTTTTGCCCACAGACGGAAACCAACAATATCATGGGTAAACCAGCAGGAATAAGTTCTCCCAGCAACTTTAATAACCTGTAATCTATCCATGAATAGCACACCAACAGCAATTCCTAGGTTTATAGAAGCAAACTGACTGCAAATGTACACCCACAAAAATGTAATTCTGCTCATCATCATAGGCAGTCCCTCGAAATCGAGGAAGACTTACTTCCACTCTTAAAGTGAGTTCTCAGATGACTGAACAGTCCAATACGGGAATTACAGTCTCTGTCACAGGTGGGACAGGCAATGGTTGAAGGAAAGAGTGGGTGGGTAGTCTGGTTTGCCGCAAGCTCCTCCTGCTGTCTGCGCTTGTTTTCTGCCTGCTCTCAGTGATGAAACTCAAGACGCTCAGCGCCCTCCCGGATGCTCTTCCTCCACTTAGGGCGGACTTGGACCAGGGATTCCCAGGTGCCGGTGGGGATGTTGCATTTTATCAAGGAGGCTTTGAGGGTGCCCTTGAAACGTTTCCTCTGCCCACCTGGGGCTCGCTTGCCGTGTAGAAGTTCCGAGTAGAGCGCTTGCTTTGGGAGTCTCGTGTCGGGCATGCAGACGATATGGCCCACCTAACGGAACTGGTTGAGTGTGGTCAGTGCTTCGATGCTGGGAATGTTGGCCTGATCGAGAACACTGATGTTGGTGCGTCCATCCTCCCAGGGGATTTGCAGGATCTTGTGGAGACAGTGTTGGTGGTACTTCTCCAGCGCTTTAAAGTGTCTACTATATCTGGTCTACGTCTCTGAGCCATACAGGAGGGTGGGTATCACTACAGCCCTGTGGACCATAAGCTTGGTGCCAGATTTGAGGTTCTGGTCTTCAAATACTCTCTTCCTCAGGCGACTGAAGGCTGTGCTGGCACACTGGAGGCAGTGTTGGACCTCGTCATCGATGTCTGCCCTTGCTGATAGTAGGCTCCTGAGGTATGGAAAATGGTCCACGTTATCCAAGGCTGCGACGTGGATTTTAATGACTGGGGAGGCAGTGCTGTGCGGCGGGGTCAGGTTGGTGGAGGACCTTTGTCTTCCGGATGTTTAGTGTAAGGCTCATGCTTTCATATGCCTCGGTGAAGTTGTTGACGATGGTTTGGAGTTCTGCCTGTGAATGTGCGCAGATACAAACGTTGTTCACGTACTGTAGTTGGATGACAGAGGATGGGACGACCTTGGATCTAGCCTGGAGGTGACGAAGGTTGAACAGGTTCCCATTGGTTCTGTTGAGAGTGAGATGGAGCATTGCAGCAAGGAAGATTGAGAAGAGCGTTGGCGCGGTGATGCAGCCCTGCTTGACCCCAGTCCAGAATGTGGATTGGGTCTGTAGTGGATCCGTTGGTCAGGATCATGGCTTACATGTAGTCATGGAGCAGGTGGAGGATGGTGACAAACTTTTGGGGGCTGTGTGGTAGCCGGTGTGCAACGGCCACCCCACGTTAAAAGAACTCATGCACATGCACCTTCCACCTTTCAAAATGAAATTCGGTACCTGGAACGTCAAGACCCTCATGAACAACCCCAAAAGCGACAGACCAAAATGCTGCACCACCATCGTTACCGGGAAACTCAGATGCTTCAACGTCGACATCGCCGTCCTAAGCGAGACCTGGCAGGCAGGGGAAGGCCAGCTCAAAGATCAAGGTGGTGGTTACACCTTCTTCTGGAAAGGCAAACCAGAAGAGGAGCGCTGCCTCCTTGGAGTTGACTTCACCATCAAGAACGAGCTTGTCGGCTGCCTCAGACTCCCCTGTGGGAGCGAATGTCTCATGACCCTCCGGTTCACTCTATCCCGGAACAAGTGCGCTACAGTTATCAGCACGTACGCCCCAGCACTCGATGCAACAGATAAGGTCAAAGAGGAATTTTCATCCAGCCTCGAACAATCCCTGTCCCGCGTCCCTACGGATGACAAACTGATCCTCCTCGGCGACTTCAACGCCAGAGTCAGTAAGGACGCAGACCTCTGGGGAGGTTTGATTGGCAGAGAGGGGGTAGGGAAAACCAACTCCAGCGGTACCCTGCTCCTGACAAAATGCCTAGAACACGACCTTGTCATCACCAACACTTTGTTCCACCAGAGGGACAAGTACAAGGCCTCATGGCAACACACTTGCTCCAAGCACTGGCACCTGGTCAACTACGCCATTGTCCGAGCGAGGGACCGCAAGGACGTGTGCATCACCTGCGCCATGACAGGAGCCGACGACTGCTGGACGGACCACCGCCTAATCCGTTCTGTAATTCTGCTGTTGGGGTAAGGAAGCTGCTTTTAATTATTGTAAGTGCAGGGCTCTGGCTTGTGTGTTTGGTCTCAGTAGATCGCCATAAAAAAGCAGATCCCAGTAAACCTACAGAGATCATCTCCCTGTCTGAATCTAATTGCAGGAGTGCGGTACATAAGTCTCGATCTCCCAAACCGGATGTAGTGTTAAACGTGAAGCTAAGTGCCTTTTGGAACTCTCTCTCTGAAACACTTTTCTTTGCTGCCTTTCGCATTTCCCAACAAAGCCCCCCAAAACCCTATCCCTGTGACTGTGCTTTTAGTTAGAGAATAGAATCATAGAATGATACAGCACAGAAGGAGGCCACTCAGCCCATCGTGCCTGTATATGCTCTTTGAAAGAGCTATCCAATTAGTCCCGGTCCCCTGCTCTTTCCCCATACCCCTACAATTTATCCCTTTCAGATATTTATCCAATTCCTTTTTGAAAGTTATTATTGAATCTGCTTCCACTCGCATTCAGGTAGTGCATTCCAGATCATTATATCTTGCTGCGTTAAAAAATGTCTCCTAAATCTTGCCTCTGGTTCTTTTTATTGTGTTCCTAACACAGATGAGACTGCACACAGGGAGGTTAAAGTAACAGTGACCTCAGTCTTTAATAAGACACTCCAGAGTGAGGAACAGGCCTTAGGGGCCAGCTTATATACAGTGCTCCCAAGGAATGCTGGAATCGCTTGGGACTTCAGGGGATGCGCTCACTGGTGGTGGAACATGGGAGTGCATGCTTTACAAATACACAACATCACTCTCCCCACAAAGTCAAAGTGAAAACTATTTACAAGGTGAGGCGGTCAGGAGCCTTTCTTTCCCTGGTGGACTGCCTCGGTACAAATGTCTGTTCTGGTGTGTTGGCTGTGCCCTCGCTGGGCTGGCGTGTTGATGACTCTGAGCCTGGTCTTGCTGGGCTGTTGGGCGCGATGGATTCAATTTCCTGGTCCGGGGTGGTGACGTTGATCCTTTGGGTGTGTGTTGTGGGCTCGAAAAAGGTGATATCTGCTGTGGGTTGTTCAGGGCAGTCTGTGAACCGCAGCCTCATTTGGTCCAGGTGCTTTCTGAAAATTTGTCAATTGTCTAGTTTGACGACAAACACCCTACTCCCTTCTTTAGCTATCACCATGCCCACGATCCACTTGGGACCATGTCCATAGTTAAGCACATACACAGCGTCATTCAGATCAATTTCCCTTGACACAGTGGCACGACCATCGTTTAAATTTTGTTGTTGTCGTCTGCTCTCGACCTGATCATGCAGGTTGGGGTGAACCAGCGAGAGTCTGGTTTTAAGTGTCCTTTTCATGAGTAGCTCAGCCGGAGGCACCCCTGTGAGTGAGTGGGGTCTCGTGCGGTAGCTGAGCAGTACTCGGGACAGGCAGGTTTGGAGTGAGCCTTCTGTGACTCGTTTAAGGCTCTGTTTGCTTGTTTGTATTGCCCGTTCTGCCTGCCCATTGGAGGCTGGTTTAAACGGGGCCGTAGTGATATGTTTGATTCCATTGCAGGTCATGAATTCTTTAAATTCGGCACTGGTGAAACATGGCCCGTTGTCACTGACCAGTACATCAGGCAGGCCGTGGATGGCAAACATGGCCCTCATGCTTTCATGGCGGTGTTTCCCGACATTATTTCACATTCAATCCATTTTGAAAAAGCATCCACCACCACCAGGAATATTTTACCGAGAAACGGTAAAGTCCCACATAGTCGACATGGATCCTCGACCATGGTCTGGAGGGCCAGGACCACAAACTTAGTGGTGCCTCTCTGGGCGCGTTGCTCAACTGAGCACACGCGCTGCATTGCCGTATACAGGACTCTAAGTCAGAGTTGATACCGGGCCACCACACGTGGGATCTGACTATCGCTTTCATCATTACTATAACTGGGTGTGTGCTGTGGAGGTCTGAGATGAATGTCTCCCTACCTTTTTTGGGTAGCACTACGCAGTTACCCCACAACAGGCAGTCTGCCTGAATGGACAATTCGTCCTTTCGCCGCTGGAACGGCTTGATTAGCTCTTGCATTTCAACGGGGATGCTGGCCCAGCTCCCATGCAGTACCACTTGGTCCCAGAGGCATGGCCCATTCACCACAAGGCGCGAGTGGTACCTTACATGATGAGGGAGGGCGTGGAAATCGAGCTGGACAGGCTGGAATGCGAGGGCATCATCTCCCCAGTGTAATTCAGCGAGTAGGCCAGCCCAATTGTTCCAGTACTCAAAAGTGATGGCACGGTCAGGATTTGCAGCGATTATAAAGTAACTATTAATCGTTTCTCGCTACAGGACCAATACCCGTTACCTAAGGCAGACGACCTAGTTGTGACGCTGGCAGGAGGCAAGACGTTCACCAAGTTCGACCTGACTTCGGCCTACATGACGCAGGAGCTGGAGGAGTCTTCGAAGGGCCTCACCTGCATCAACATGCACAAGGGACTGTTCATCTACAACAGATGCCCGTTTGAAATTCGGTCGGCTTCAGCGATCTTCCAGAGAAACATGGAGAGCCTACTCAAGTCGGTACCACGCACGGTGGTTTTTCAGGATGACATATTGGTCATGGGTCGGGACACCTTCGAGCACCTACAAAACCTGGAGGAGGTCCTCCAGCAACTGGATCGCGTAGGGCTGCGGCTGAAGAGGTCGAAATGCGTCTTCATGGCAACAGAAATTGAGTTTTTGGGGAGAAAGATCGCGGCGGACGGCATTCGGCCCACAGATGCCAAGTCAGAGGCTATCAGGAACGTGTCCAGGCCATGGAACGTCACGGAGCTGCGGTCGTTCCTGGGACTCCTCAACTATTTTGGTAACTTCCTTCTGGGGTTAAGCACCCTCTTAGAGCCCCTACATGTGTTATTGAGTAAAGGTGAGAACTGGGTCTGGGGAAAAAAAAACAAGTAATTGCTTTTGAGAAAGCCAGAAACATTTTATGCTCCAATAAGATGCTTGTATTGTATAACCCGTGTAAAAGACTTGTGCTAGCATGTGACGCGTAGTCGTACGGAGTCGGGTGTGTATTACAATAAGCTAACGTTGCGGGGAAGTTGCAACTTGTCGCCTATGCCTCCAGGAACTTGTCTAAGGCCGACAGCATGATTGAGAAAGAGGCATTAGCGTGTGTGTTCGGGGTAAAGAAAATGTATCAGTACCTGGTTGGCCTCAAATTTGAGCTGGAAACCGATCACAAGCCCCTCATATCCCTGTTCGCTGAAAACAAGGGGATAAATACTAATGCCTCAGCCCGCATACAAAGGTGGGCACTCACGCTATCAGCGTATAACTATACCATCCACCACAGGCCAGGCACCAAGAACTGTGCGGATGCCCTCAGTCGGCTACCATTGCCCACCACGGGGGTGGAAATGGCGCAGCCGACAAACTTGTTGATGGTGGCGCAGCCCGCAGACTTGTTAATGGTCATGGAAGCGTTTAAAAATGATAAATCACCTGTCACAGCCCGCCAGATTAGGACATGGACCAGCCAAGATCCTCTGCTGTCCCGAGTAAAAAACTGTGTACTGCATGGGAGCTGGGCCAGCATCCCCGTTGAAATGCAAGAGCTAATCAAGCCGTTCTAGTTAATTTATGAACATTGCTAGCACTTGTGTGCTGAGAGATTTATTTGGTGTTATCACTGGTGGACATAAACGCCTGTGCTATCGCAATGGCCTTACTGAGGGTCGGTGTTTCTACAGTCAAAAGTTTTCGTAGAATGGTCTCGTGCCAATGCCTAGTACAAAAAAGTCTCTGAGCATCTGCTCCAGGTAGCCATCAAACTCACATTGTCCTGCAAGTCGCCTTAGCTCAGCGACGTAGCTCGCCACTTCCTGACCTTCAGATCGCTGGCACGTGTAGAACCGATACCTCGCCATCAGCACGCTCTCCCTTGGGTTAAGATGCTCCCGAACCAGTGTACACAGCTCCTCATACGACTTATCTGTGGGTTTCACCGGAGCCAGAAGATTCTTCATGAGGCTGCAGGTCAGTGCCCCGCAGACCGTGAGGAGGACTGCTCTCCTTTTTGCAGCGCTTCCTTCTCCGTCCAGCTCGTTGGCTACAAAGTACTGGTCTAGTCATTCGACATAGGCTTCCCAGTCTTCACCCTCCGAGAACTTCTCCAGGATGCCCACAGTTTGCTGCATCTTTGCGTTGGATTCGTATACTTGTCACCAGTTATTGTGTTCCTAACACAGATGAGACTGCACACAGGGAGGTTAAAGTAACAATGACCTCAGTCTTTATTAAGACACTCCAGAGTGAGGAACAGGCCTTAGGGGCCAGCTTATATACAATGCTCCCAAGGGATGCTGGGATCCCTTGGGACTTTAGGGAATGTGCTTCCTGCTGGCGGAACATGGGAGTACATGCTTTACAGATACACAACACTTTTGCCAATTGCTTTTGATCTGTGTCTTCTGGTTACTGAGTCTTCTACCACTGGAAACAGCTTCTCCCTATTTACTCTCTCAAAACCCTTCAGTATTTTGAACACTTCCATTCCATTGCGTCTCTGTTCTGGATCCTTCTCTTCCCCTTGTAAAGCCTTCTGAGGAAGGGACGCTGAAAAATATGCATGTTCTTAGTAATTGTTTAACAACAATTTTTAAATGTTTTATTATTGAACAGATTACAAAGAGAATAAAAATAAAAACAGCAACTTTTACATAAATGCACATATCAGGAAGGTTGATTCATTCCCTTTCTATAAGACAGTTTTCTTGAAAATAAAATAAAGTTGAAGTAAGATTGAGCGACTAATTCAGGTTCAACTGTATAAATCTTGTAAATATTTTAAGTAATCTATTCAATTTAATTTCCAAAACTATAAATTACATAAAAAGTTGAGTGAGTTCTAAACTATAGGTTGAAAGGCATGTTGTTAATTTTTATCACATTACTGTTGGAAATGTGATACAACCAAGGGTACGCTGTCCATCTCTTCTGGAACAGCTCCAGCGTTACAGTTTTATAATAAGATGATAGACTTTCCAGGAACAATGGCCCCAAATTTAAATACCTGCACCTGACGGAAACCGGGTGGGTGGCAATTAACATGAGGCCAGTAACTTACCCCGAGGCCCCGACCTGTGTGAGAACACCAGCGGCAGGTCGGGGTCATAAAAGGAGCAGAAGTGAGCAGCCCGGGAGCAGCGTGGAGGCAGGCCACTGCAGACAGCTGCACGAGCTGGCGCAGGAGGGTGACAGGACGGAAGAGTGACGTCATCAAGGTCCAGGTCAGTGATTGTAGCATGGGCAGATGCAGCAGGAGCGGTGAGGTCGTGGTGAAGGAGTGGCGAGGGGCTGTAGAGGGACATGATCAGAGCCCAGGGGAGGCGTGAATTCGGGGCCAGGGGCACAGGGGCAGCACGGGCCAGCCCACACTGCGATATGTGTGTGCACTAAGTCATAGAAACATAGAAACAGAGAAAATAGGTGCAGGAGTAGGTCTTCAGCCCTTCGAGCCTGCACCACCATTCAATAAGATCATGGCTAATCATTCACCTCAGTACCCCTTTCCTGCTTTCTCTCCATACCCCTTGATCCCTTTAGCCGTAAGGGCCATATTTAACTCCCTCTTGAGTATATCCAATGAACTGGCACCAACAACTCTCTGCGGCAGGGAATTCCACAGGTTAACAACTCTCTGAGTGAAGAAGTTTCTCCTCATCTCAATCTTAAATGGCTTACCCCTTATCGTTATACTGTGACCCCTGGTTCTGGATGTCCCCAGTATCGGGAACATTCTTCCTGCAACTAACCTGTCCAATCCCATCAGAATTTTATATGTTTCTATGAGATCCCCTTTCATTCTTCTAAACTCCAGTGAATACAGGCCCAGTCGATTCAATCTCTCCTCATATGTCAGTCCTGCCATCCCGGGAATCAGTCTGGTGAACCTTCGCTGCACTCCCTCAATAGCAAGAACGTCCTTCTCAGATTAGGAGACCAAAACTGAACAAAATGTTCCAGGTGAGGCCTCAGATGAGAATTCCAGGTGAGAATTCAGCAAAGGAGGACAAAGGGTTTAATTAGGAGGGGGGAAATAGAGTATGAGAGGAAGCTTGCTGGGAACATAAAAACTAACTGCAAAAGTGAAGAGAAAAAGATTATTGAAGACAAATGTAGGTCCCTTACAGTCAGAATCAGGGGAATTTATAATGGGGAACAAAGAAATGGCAGACCAGTTGAACAAATACTTTGATTCTGTCTTCACGAAGGAAGACACAAATAACCTTCCGGAAATACTCGGGGACCGAGGGTCTAGTGAGAAGGAGGTACTGAAGGAAATTTTTATTAGTCGGGAAATTGTGTTAGGGAAATTGATGGGATTGAAGGCCGATAAATCCCCAGGGCCTGATAGTCTGCATCCCAGAGTACTTAAGGAAGTGGCCCTAGAAATAGTGGATGCATTGGTGATCATTTTCGACTCTGGATCAGTACCGATGGACTGGAGGGTAGCTAATGTAACACTACTTTTTAAAAAAGGAGAGAGAGAGAAAACGGGTAATTAGAGACCGGTTAGCCTGACATCAGTAGTTGTGAAAATGTTGGAATCAATTATTAAAGATGAAATAGCAGCGCATTTGGAAAGCAGTGACAAGATCGTTCCAAGTCAGCATGGATTTATGAAAGGGAAATCATGCTTGACAAATCTTCTAGAATTTGTTGAGGATGTAACTAGTAGAGTGGACAAGGGAGAACCAGTGGATGTGGTGTATTTGGATTTCAAAAGGCTTTTGACAACGTCCCCCACAAGAGATTGGTGTGCAAAATTAAAGTACATGGTATTGGGGGTAATGTATTGACGTGGATAGAGAACTGGTTGGTAGACATGAAGCAGAGAGTCGGGAAAAATGGGTCCTTTTCAGAATGGCAGGCAGTGACTAGTGGGGTGCCGCAGGGCTCAGTGCTGGGACCTCAGCTATTTACAATATACATCAATGATTTAGATGAAGGAATTGAGTGTAATATCTCCAAGTTTGCAGATGACACTAAGCTGGGTGGTGTAAGCTGTAAGGAGCACAGAGGCTGCAGTGTGATTTGGACAGGTTAGGTGAGTGGGCAAATGCATGGTAGATGCAGTATAATGTGGATAAATGTGAGGTTATGCACTTTGGTGGCAAAAACATGAAGGCAGAATATTATCTGAATGACGGCAGATTAGGAAAAGGGGAGGTGCAACGAGACCTGGGTGTCATGGTACATCAGTCATTGAAAGTTGGCATGCAGGTACAGCAGGCGGTAAAGAAGGCAAATGGCATGTTGGCATTCATAGCTAGGGAATTTGAGTATAGGAGCAGGGAGGTCTTACTGCAGCTGTACAGAGCCTTGATGAGGCCTCACCGAGAATATTGTGTTCAGTTTTGGTCTCCTAATCTGAGGAAGGATGTTCTTGCTATTGAGGGAGTGCAGCGAAGGTTCAACAGACTGATTCCCGGGATGGCAGGACTGACATATGAGGAGAGACTGGATCGACTTGGCCTGTATTCACTGGAGTTTAGAAGGATGAGAGGGAATCTCATGGAAACACATAAAATTATGACGGGACTGTATAGGTTAGTTGCAGGAAAAATGTTCCCAATTTTGGGGAAGTCCAGAACCAGGGGACACAGTCTAAGGATAAGGGGTAAGCCATTTGGGACTGAGATGAGGAGAAACTTCTTCACTCAGAGAGTAGTTAAACTTTGGAATTCTCTACCGCAGAGAGTTGTTGATGCCGTTCGTTGGATATATTCAAGAGGGAGTTAGATATGGCCCTTATGGCTAAAGGGATCAAGGGGTATGGAGAGAAAGCAGAATAGGGGTACTGAGGTGAATGATCAGCCATGATCTTATTGAATGGTGGTGCAGGCTCGAAGGGCCAAATTGCTGACTGCTGCACCTATTTTCTATGTTTCGATGTTTCACCAAGGCCCTGTACAACTGCAGTAAGACCTTCCTGCTCCTATACTCAAATCCCCTAGTTATGAAGGCCAACATGCCATTTGCCTTCTTTACCGCTGCTGTACCTGCACGCCAACTTTCAATGACTGATGTACTCAGATCTCGTTGCACCTACCCTTTTCGTAATCTGTCGCCATTCAGATAATATTGTGCCTTCCTGTTTTTGCCACCAAAGTGGATAACCTCACATTTATCCACATTATATTGCATTTGCCATGCATTTTCCCACTCAGCTAACCTGTCCAAGTCACCCTGCAGCCTCTTAGCCTCCTCGTCACAGCTCACACCACCACCCAGCTTAGTATCATCTGCAAGCTTGGAGATATTCCACTCAATTCCTTCATCTAAATCATTGATGTATATTTTAAATAGCTGGGGTCCCAGCACTGAACCCTGCGGCACCCCACTAGTCACTGCCTGCCATTCTGAAAAGGATCCGTTTATCCTGACTCTCTGCCTCCTGTCTGCCAACCAATTCTCTATCCACATCAATACCATTTACTTAAATTTTGCACACCAATCTCTTGTGTGGGACCTTGTCAAAAGCCTTTTGAAAATCCAAATACATCACATCCACTGGTTCTCCCTTGTCCACTCTACTAGTTACATCCTCAAAAAATTCTAGAAGATTTGTCAAGCATGATTTCCATTTCATAAATCCATGCTGACTTGAATCGATCTTGTCATTGTTTTCCAAATGCACTGCTATTTCATTTTTAATAATTGATTCCAACATTTTCCCCACTACCGATGTCAGGCTAACTGGTCTATAATTACTAATTTTCTCTCTCCCTCCTTTTTAAAAAAGTGGTGTTACAATAGTTACACTCCAGTCCATAGGAACTGATCCAGAGTTGATAGATTGTTGGAAAATGATCACTAATGCATTCACTACTTCTAGGGCCAGTTCCTTAAGTACTCTGGGATGCAGACTAGCAGGCCCCGGCGATTTATTGGTGTTCAATCCCATCAATTTCCCTCACACAATTTCCTGACTAATAAGGATTTCCTTTAGTTCCTCCTTCTCGCTAGACCCTTTATCCCCTAGTATTTCCGGAAGGTTGTTTGTGTCTTATTCGTGAAGACAGAATCAAAGTATTTGTTCAATTGGTCTGCCATTTCTTTTTTCCCTATTATAAATTCATCTGATTCTGACTGCAAGGGACCTACGTTTGTCTTCACTAATCATTTTCTCTTCACATATCTACAGAAGCTTTTGCAGTCAGTTTTTATGTTCCCAGCAAACTTCCTCCAATACTCTATTTCCCCCCTTTTAATTAAACCCTTTGTCCTCCTCTGCTGAATTCTAAATTTCTCCCAGTCCTCAGGTTTGCTCCTTTTTCTGGCCAATTTATATGCCTCTTCCTTGGATTTAACACTATCCCTAATTTCGCTTGTTAGCCACGGTTGAGCCACCTTCCCCGTTTTATTTTTACTCCCGACATGGATGTACAATTGTTGAAGTTCATCCATGTGATCTTTAAATGTCTGCCATTGCCTATCCACTGTCAACCCTTTAAGTATCATTCGCCAGTGTATTCTAGCCACTTCACGTCTCATACCATCGAAGTTACCTTTCCTTAAGTTTAGGACCCTAGTCTGTGAATGAACTGTGTCACTCTCCACCTTAATAAAGAATTCTACAATATTATGATCACTCTTTCCCAAGGGGCGTCGCACAACAAGATTGCTAATTAGTCCTTTCTCATTACACATCACCCAGTCTAGGATGGCCAGCCCTCTAGTTGGTTCTTCGACATATTGGTCTGGAAAACCATCCCTAAAACACTCCAATAAATCCTCCTCCACCGAATTGCTACAGAGCTGGTCTCCAATCATCTTGGGTAATCCTTGCCACTGGACCAAGACCTAGCTCTGTCAAGCTCATGTGGTGGCTGGTGTGCAACGGCCACCACACGTTAAAAAAATCCACGTACAGGCATCGTCCACCCTTGAGGATGTAGTTCGGGTCCTTCATTGAAACACTTGTGAACTCATCCTAATTAGCGTGGAAGCAAGTCATCCCCATTTCGAGGGACCACCTATGATGAACTTATTCTTTCTGATCCCGCTGCCTTCCAGCTGTGTCTCAATTTTAACCAATTCTTTTATGCAAATCAGGTTCGATTTTGTCAACAATTTCGTTTTAATTTCCTTGTGGGCCAAGTGGAGCAGGAGTGCTTCTCCAGGCCTCACAAGGAAGCCTTTGGCCTTCCTTGCCCTACCCCTCACCTACCTTGATGACAGCCAGAACCCCATCCTCCAAATCGCCTCCAGAGCTTCCTGCCGCAAAAAACCCACTCCTGCCCACTGACCAGGTCGTGGATCTGGCCAGGTTTGGGCGGGTCTCTGGGAAATATATGCAAATGAAGCCCAGCCATTAAAGATCAGGGATTGTGGATGACAGGATTCGCGGGGCTTGAGATCGTGGGGGCGGGGCATCAGTGGAGGGAGATCGGGAACCCGGGCCAGGAGCGGAGGTGATCGGGATCTCAGTCAGGAGGTTGGGGGTCATGCCCAGGAGCCGTGGTGATGGGGAGGGATCGGTGGAGATCGGTTTATTTTAGGACGCCTTTATTTGCACTACAAAATATTCTGATTGGCTCTCCATGATCACATGATCCGATTGCTGATTGGTCCCCTTGGAGGATAAGACACACCCAGCAGATTCTCTGGAATGTGTAATTAGAATCACACAGCCCAAGTTCTCAGTGACTTTGCAAACTGTAATTCGAGCCATTCTGACTGCCATCTCCAGACAGGATAGAGCACCCCTTCCTAGCCCAAGTTCCTGCCCCATCCCAGCCCAAGTTCATGCACCCCTCGCCCATGTTCATGCCCCCCAGCCGAAGTTCCTACCCCATCCTAGCCCAAGTACCTGATCCTCCCCGAGCCCAAGTTCCTGACCTTACACCCTCCCCCCCGCACCATAGATTGGGCATTGTGTGGGGCACAGATTGTTACCAGGTTTATTGGATATGAAGCGAACACATGCACCGAGCTTTCTGAGAAATCGGGTGTGGGTGTAAAGGGGGTGGGATTGGAAGATTGTGATCCATCTTCCCTGAGTTCACTCTATCCCCTCACTCATGTCCCCTCTCTCTCCCCAGTCTCTCTCTCTTTCACCCGTCTCTCTCTTTGCCCCCCCCTCCAGTCTCTCTCTATTCCCCAATCTCTTTGTCCCCCCTGTCCCCCCCCCAGTCTCTCCTACCCCAGTCTCTCTGTACCCCCGTCTCTCTCCCACCAGTCTCTCTCCCCACTCCCCCAGTCTCTCTCTGTTCCCCAATCTCTCTGTCCCCCCTGTCCCCCCCCCAGTCTCCCTTCCCCCCAGTCTCTCTCTCTCTCTGTCCCCCCTTCAGTTTCTCTCCGCCCCGTCTTTCTCTCCCCCCTTCAGTCTCTCTCCCCCTCTACCTCTTTCTCCCACCTCTGATGTTTTCTCTCCCACAGAAGCTGCAAAAATGTTTGTGTAGATAATAACAGCGATATTCTCGGCAAAAGTCCTGAAGATAATCCATAGCTAGACACACGTGGCACAGCTCTAGCTCACAATACATGCCCGACTTCCGGTGTCAGGTTTGAGGAGTCTGCGCATGCGCGGAAGGACGGGGTCGGAGTCCAGGGTGCGCAGGCGCAGAAGGACGCTCAATAAACTCGTGCAAATCATCACTCTGGTATTTTATATACTCCCATTTTTCCAGTCCTGTGCTTTGAAGAACCATACCCTCACCTGTTCTGCAGTCTATAAACTTTGTATAACCTCCTGACAGCCAATGACAGACATACTTAATGTTCCTTGTTGTCTCACACAGTTCACTAAATGATTGGAAGCTATACTTCAAATTTGTATATTTGAACAGATAATCCATAGATTCAAACTAACAAAGGCAAGCACATTAATGGCAGTTCTATATTTTAATTGAAATGTTAAAGCCTGTACCTTGTAGGCTTGGGTTCCTCCTTCACCACTCCTCACGTTCCCTTCTGTCTCTTTTCAATAAAAAGTTAAAAGTAGGCATTGGGTTCATCCAGTGTGTGATCTTGGTTAAGATAGTGTGCTCTGTTCCCTCCGAGGCTTTCATTAGTTATTGTTTGTACTTGCTTGTCATTGATCTCCCCCACACCTCACTGTCAATTAGAAATCATTCATCGGTTGTTTGTACTTGTGCTGAGCCAGTTATTTCGGATTAAGTAGCTGTTTGTGAAAATAAATGATTGTAAATGCCATTTTATTTGCAAAATTTTTATTTAAAAAATAAATATAAAACAAATATATGAAAATGAAGGACAGTAAAGGACCAGCTGGCTCATTCATCCTGTTTCATACAGTCGTGGTGCAACTTATGCACACTTTGAACCCCAGCTGCCTCGCCCTCCTGGCTCCCTGACTAACTTAGTTCCCCGCTTACACAACTTATACTTATGTATCCAGTGTTCCCTAATGTTTTAACTCAAATAGCTTATCCCACAGCTAAAGAATCTAACCCTTTACTTTGACAACCTCAATCCAATCTTCTCGAAGTTTACATTTTTCTGAAGAAAACGCCCCCCCGACTCTTCAAGCCTATTGTGATAACGAAGGGACTGTAAACTAGGCATCAATCTATGGCCCTCTTTTGAACCATTTCCAGGGTCTCTATATCATACAGCATGTGATGGGACCAAAACTGGACACAGTACGCAAAAGGTTGCCAAAACAATGTCTTAGCTGTGACTCAGTGTTAGCCTCTTCCCTCTGCGTCAGAAGCTTATAGGTTCAAGTCTCACTAGTGAGGGAGTAGGCACTGTTGGAAGTGCCATCTTTTGGACGTTAAACCAAGGCCCCATTTGCCTTCTCAGAGGTGGATGTAAAAGATCCATTGCACTATTTCAAAGCAGAGCAGGGGAGTTCTTCCCGGTGTCCTGGCCAATATTTATCGGGACTAACTATTTTTGACAGACAGGCGACTATCCAGCCCTGCCGCCATCCTCCCCCCGCCGTACTGCACTTTTAGCCCCGCCCCCTGTCAAGCTCCGCCCCCCCCGGCCAAATCATTCCATCCACGTGGTGCCAGAAGCAGAACCTGAGGCTCTGACTCTCTTCCCCTCCCCCCGGCTGGCCTGGGCCCAATGGCAGCGGGCTGCTGCTCCTCCGCAAGCTTGCTTCTCCGGCTGACCGGGCCCCGAGCCTCCCGTGAGCCGCGAGTTCCCCACTGAGCCCCCGACTGAGCAGCCCCGAGTCTGGAGCTAATTTCCCTGTTTCTGGGTCCCGAGCTCCCCACTGGGCCCCGACCCGAGCTCCCCACTGAGCCCTGGGCCCCCCGAGCTCCCCGCCTTTCCCGAGCTCACCGTTCGACCTGGTTGGAGGGAGAGTGAGTGAGGCTGTTTGGGGGGAAAGGGAGAGAGACTGGTTGAGGGGAAAGAGAGAGAGAGAGAGGCTGGGTGGAGAAAGAGAGGCTGGCTGGAGAGAGAGAGAGAGAGGCTGGGGGGAGAGTGAGAGAGGCTGGGTGGAGGAAGAGAGAGAGAGGCTGATGGGAGAGTGAGAGGTTGGGGGGCGGGGGTGGAAAGAGAGTGGGGAGGAGAGAGAGGCTGGGTGGAGAAAGAGAGGCTGGGCGGAGAGAGTGAGTGAGACAGGCTGGGGGGGGAGAGGAGGGAGAGCGGCTGGGGGGAGAGTGAGAGAGGCTGGGGAGGGAGGGAGAAAGAGGCGGGGTGGGGAGAGAGAGGCTTGGTGGAGAAAGAGAGGCTGGGTGGAGAGTGTGAGGCTGGGGGGGAGAGGAGGGAGAGAGGCTGGGGGGAGAGTGAGAGAGACTGAGGGCGGGGGAAGAGAGAGGCTGGGTGGAGAGAGAGAGAGGCTGGGGTGGGGGGAGAAACTGGGGGGAGAGAGAGAGAGGCTGGGGGGTAAAGAGAGACAGGCTGCGGGGGGCGGGGGGGGGGGGAAGAGGCTGGGGGGGGGCGGAAGAGAGAGAGAGAGAGACAGGCTGGGGGGGGGAGAAGAGAGAGACACGGAGTGGCGGGGGAGGAATCGGAAGAGAGAAGGGAACTCAGGAAAGGGATCACGTTCTTCCAACCCCCTGCAAAGGACATCATTGAAGTGGATGATATCCAGAAGTCACGGCACTGTCACTATTCACTCCATACCCAATTAACAATCCGTACACAATGCCCCATCCCTGGGGAGCAAGGATGCACTTGCGCTTGGGTAAGGCACTTTGGCTGGGGGAGGCATGCACTTGGACTGGGGTAAGACATTTTGGCTCTGGGAGGCATGCACTTGGACTGGGGTAAAGCACTTCGGCTGGAAGAGCATGCATTTCGATTGGGTGAGGTAAGGCACTTTGATTGGGCGAGGGGATACTTGGACTGGGGTCAGGCACTTCGACTGGGGGAGGCATGCATTTGGATTGGGTGGGGTAACGCACTTTGGCTGGGGGAGGCATGCACTTGGACTGGGTGGGGTAAGGCACTTTGGCTGGGGGGTTGATGTACTTGGGCTGAGGTAAGGCACTTTGGCTGGGGGAGGGATGTACTTGGACTGGAGTAAGGCACTTTGGCTGGGGGAGGGATGTACTTGGACTGGAGTAAGGCACTTTGGCTGGGGGAGACATGCACTTGGATTGGGTGGGGTAGGGCACTTTGGCTGGAGGAGGGATGTACTTTGACTGAGGTAAGGCACTTTGGCTGGGGGAGGCATACACTTGGACTGGAGTAAGGCACTTTGGCTGGCCCTTGCTGTCTTCTGGGGAGCTCTGTCCTCTGTGACTTCAGGAATTCAAAGTGGATCGAGTTACAATTTTCAAAGTCAGTGAGATTGGCGGATCCAGTGACACATTCCTGTGAAACGTCAGGGTGTGGCTTATCCTCCAAGGGGACCAATCAGAAATAAGGGCTGGAGCCTGTTGGCCATATTTGCAATACAAATAAATGCGTCCATATTTATTCCTCAACCAACAGCATTAAAACAGATTATCTGGTCATTATCACATTGCTGTTTTTGGGAGCTTGCTGTGTGCAGATTGGTTGTCAGGTTTCCTACATTCTCACAGTGACTACACTTCAAAGATATTTCATTGTACACCACACCCAATCTCCACCTACCCTGCGATTGGCAACCCCTACCTACAACCCCTAATCTCCAGCCAGCCCTGCGATCAGTGACCCCTACCTATAACCCCAAATCTCCAGCCAGCCCTGCGATCAGTGACCCCTACCTATAACCCCCAATCTCCAGCCTGCCACACGCTCGCCGACACCCCGCCCCCTGATCTTTCCCTCCTTCCCAATTGCCGGACTCTGACGCTCCCTCCCCGAAAATATCGGGGCCAATGAGTCTTACCAGGACAACAACTCTCTGAAAGTGTGGGTCCGATTGGTTGCTCGCTGTATTCCCTCCTTATTGATTTGTATGTGTGCTAACAATAATCTTCTTTTTATTATAACTGCCAGATAAATTCCTCAAATTATCCTAGAAATATTCAGTTGGATGCTTGGAACAATAATTGTCTTTCTGACATTAGCAAAATAAGTGGCTGATTTGTTTCTAATGTTGTCAAGTTTAATTAAAATCCAATTTAAACTTAATCACAAATAACATTTATTCCTCCAAAAAAATTGCTTTTACCTTATAAATAAAATATGATAAAAGAAGCAATTGAAATGGAAGAAACACACAAACATGGAAAGGGTTAAATACTGCACTTTGCAGTCGAGTGTAGACTTGCGTATCTTGCCAGAAGCTACAGTAACTGTTGAACTAACTCAGCTTTACTTACTATGTAGTGGTGATTA
Source organism: Pristiophorus japonicus (assembly GCF_044704955.1). Taxonomy (NCBI): domain Eukaryota; kingdom Metazoa; phylum Chordata; class Chondrichthyes; family Pristiophoridae; genus Pristiophorus; species Pristiophorus japonicus. The sequence goes on from NC_091986.1 coordinate 114,704,384, forward strand.
TGAACCTGACATGTTTATTTAGCATCCACTGAAATTAAATTAAAAACTTAAAAAGATTCAAAAGTGCTCCCAAGAACACTTTAATCTATCTCTTACTAAAGCACATTATCAACAGCTATTCTATGCTTTCTTTATAGTTCTTTTAGAATACGCCTTGCTAAAGTATATGAGTCACAGCTGTATTTGAACTTACGATGCTTTGTCAACTTATTGTTTGCTTAATCAGTTGAGTTTTTACTGTTTCAAGTATGGTTAAATACTTCAAAGTAGAACTGAAACATGTCTAAGGGAATCTCAAAAGCAAGGTTCCATTAGGATAATATTGCTACTATACAAACTGCATTCATGCCTCCCCACAGTAATATTTTCTGAGTTTCAAAGCTATGGTAACAGGAAGGTGCTTTGGGCTATATTTAGAAAGCAATTTATCAGAAGATAAAACGATAGAAATGTTGGCGAAAAATGTTAACCTTTTTATTGTGCGGAATTCCAGTACATCATATTTAAGAACATAAGAAGGCAGGAAGAAGGAAAGGACATTCACCCCTCAAGTTCATCCTGTGTAAAGTGAACATCTCAACATCTTCCCCTAAGTATTCTCCCACTGGCCCAGCTGAATGCACTGCCCGGTGCGGAAATAAGCCATGCAAAGAAGAACATTCTAGGTTGAAACCCTTATCTGTGGTATGATCAGAGAGCTGATCTCAAATAAGTTAGTCTTGAGGTACTATAATTAATCTCAGAACCCCTGGGCTAAGTTAGGGAGAAACCAGCTACAATCGTCACTCCTGATTGTTAGGTAGTAATTCACACATCAATTAATGGAAACTTGGGCAAAATACCAGAGCGGGTGTGTTTTGGGGAGTTGCTGAGCAGAGGCCAGGTGCTTTCTTGCCAGTCAGAACATAGGGCTCAATTTTGGCCAAGCCCGTTTTTGGCACACTTACCGGAGTTGTGCCGCTTATGTACGTTCCGAGATGCGCCGGAAAAAAATGTTGCAACTTTGACCGCTGTCTGGCCTCTTCACTGCAGTCGCGCAATGTGGCCAGTCGACTCGGTGGGTGGAGTCTGTGTTCTACGCTGGAAAATATGCCAGGACGTCTGCATATGCGCAGTGGAGTACGATGAAGTCCGCGCATGAGCAGGAGCGCTGCGACTTGGCAATCGGCCATTTTTAAAGAGCTAGCTAGCTGCTTGTGTTTTCGTGCCAAAAGGAGTGCTGTGGTAGGAAAATCACTGCTGAATTCAAGGAACAGTGCTCTGTTTGGCAAAATCAGTGCTGCATGCCAGCAGAAGTGCCAGAAGGAGTGCTGTATTTGGAAAAATCACTGCTGCATACAAAACTGGTACTATGTGTTTGGAAAAATCACTGTATGTCGAAGAGCATTGGAAAAGTGCTATGAGTGTCTCAGAGCAGCTGCAGCAATACAGCAATGCAGCAACGTGGACCAAGGACAAAGAATTTCTTGCTGGAAGAAGTGGAGACACTAGTTACTGTGATTGAGACCAGATGGCAGGAGCTGGATACCAGCAGAGGTCACATAAAATGCCACCAAAAGAAATGAAGAAACACTGGAACCAAATTGCAGAAGATTTCTGCGTGTTGGTGAACACCAAGAGATCTGGAAACCAGTGTAAAAAGAAATGGCAGGACCTTGGTCAAGTAGTTAGTCTAAGTAATATTTTCATTTATTCAATGCAATTGCAATTGTAAATGTGACCAGCTGTATATGTCCCACCCAGCAGAAAGACACTCCCTCTAAAAAGTTGCATTTTCATCTTTGCAGAAGAAATTGGCCCACAACAAAAGGGAAAGAACTCGATCAGGAGGAGGCCCGCCAAATCTGCACGCACTGACACCCTTGGAAGACAGAGTCGCTGCTTTGATAGGTCCTGCCTGGAGAAAAACAATCAGTACTGCACAAGCTGGGCCCACACTCAAGGGAGAGGGTAAGTCCTGAAAATTCATCGTGGCCCTTTAAATCAACCCTGCTGCCTGGCCTGCTATGTGTGATCCTACTCATGCCACCCATCCTGCCCCCTCCTCTGCTGCTAACCATTTGACTGTTCTATTATATTTTGCAGAACCTGATGTCAATCCTGAAGATGCAGAAGAAGATTCAGATGCGGATGCGGACGAGCCTGAAGACAAGAACATCTTCCAAGCCAACCCTCCAGACCAACAGGAGGGTGAGGGGGAGTTGGGTCAGCTGGATGAAGCTATCACTTATATACTGAATATGGAGCATGTGCAGTTATTGGAGTTGCCAGCCCCTTCCATGACTAGTGGTTTGAGTTCTGGTGGGACATTCCATGGTTTCTCACAATCCGAGGATGCGGGTCTCACTGGGATGCTGCGAGGCACACCCAGGGCCCCACCGTCCAAGGATACGGGTCCCACTGGGATGCCACAAGGCAGACCCAGGGTGAGGGGGAAGGAGAAATCGACCACGCTCTCCTGAGATGCTGGATGTAACAGATGTGGTTCTGATCATGGCATTGAGTGGGAAGAGTATTAACCTTACCCGATCATTCCTGGACACCATCAGTGAGGTGAGTGATGAGGTAGCGGGACTGTCGGAAGAAGTAACAGCAATGGCACGGGAAATGGGAACGATGTCCGGGAAAATTAGTGAGGGAATAGTGTTCATGAGGGAGGGAATGTCAGAGGTAGTGGAAAGGACGACACTGGCAATGGCACAGGCCATCAGGGAGGGACTGTTTCAATCTGCAGAGACACTGTCAGGGTGCTTGAGGGAGGGCATGTGTGAGTTAGCTGCTGCAATAAGGGAACACACCCAGACCATGCGCCCATTGACAGAATCAACTGCCACTCCCACTGCAATCCCCAAACCAGCCTCTGAAGAGCCCCAAGCCGGGCCCTCCACATTATCACCTGATGCGACCCCCCCCCCACCCCCAACCTCCCAGCACCCATCAAGAAGTGTACATTAAACGAGATGTTAGAAAGAATAAGCTTGGTACAAAGCCCAAAATGATTGTGCCACCGCCTGTGGGCAGGGGTGGTGGAGAGTCCAAGACCAAGCGTGGCGGGTAGTGTTAGACTAAGGGGGATGAGAGATGGGTGCAGCCTTTCTTTGCTGCTGCTGTTGTTGTTGTTGTTGTTGATGTTACTGTTGTAACTGTTTTCAAATTGAAAGTTTTCTGTAAGTTATGTAAATTTCCAACTTTATAAGTGATCTTAAAGTTTTTAAGTGATCTTAAAGAGTCAAATTAAAGTAAAGTTTGATACAAGAATAATTTTATGACAGTAAAGTTAAGTACATTGTAAACTTTTGAATAAAATATATTTTACATTAAAACTGAATCATGTTCCATTAACACAACACAACATTACGGAACAGCTCCAAAAAATAAACATGTCCATGCGGAATAGTTGTCGCTGAGCCCTCAGGCATCAGTTCATGGATGAGCTGCTGGCACAAGGCTAGAGCAATCATTAAAGGAGCACGATGGCCCGCCCTCCTCCACCGTCGTGCTCTGGCCTCAGGCACTTGCATGGTTTCCTCATCCTCGTCATCATCCTCCTCCTGCTCATCACCTGCATCTTCCACATCATTATCATCAGCCTTTCTCACCGCAAGTGGGTCTTCTTCCACTACCAGCTGCTGCTGCCTCATGGTGGCTAAGTTATGCAGCATGCAGCACACAACAGACTGACAATCTCAGGGGAGTATTGCAAGTAGCCTTCGGAATGGTCCAGGCATCAGAAACGTTGTTTCAAGATGCCAATGGTCCTCTCAATGAAGCTGCGTGTCGTAATGTGCGACATGTATTTACGGTCAGCTTCTGTCCGGGTTGCGCGTAGGGGCGTCATGAGCCAGGTGGCGAGGCCGTACTCTTTGTCTCCCAGTAGCCAGCTCTGCCCTTCTGGGCATATAACGCTGTCGCGTAGGATGAACACATTATGGGTGCTCCCAGGGTATCTTGCATGGACTGACATGATGCGATGCATGTTGTCACACACGAGCTGCATATTAATGGAGTGGAAGCCTTTTCTATTTCTAAACAGCTTGGCATCCTTCAAAGGTGCTCGCAAAGCGATGTGGGTACAATCAATGCAGCCCTGTACCTTTGGGAAGCCAGCAATCCTTGAGAACCCCACAGCCCTGTCATAGATTGCTTTGGCAGTCATTGGGAACTTGATGAAGTCAATCCTCCGTGGCGCATACGGTGGCGAATGGAGACATGTATTGCATGTTGAGAGATGGCGCACACATCTCCAGTTGTAGCTTGAAACGAGGCATAGAATGAAAGTGCAGCTGTAACCTTCACTTCAACTGACAAAGCAGTTCACCTGCCGCTTTGCGGCTGTAGGTCTGGTCTCAGCAACTCACAGATCTCACGGACAACTTCTCTGTGGAAATGCAGCCTTTTAACACATTCTGCATCACTCAGGTGCAGTTACGAATGCCTGACTTGGAATTGCTGAGATGGGTAAGGCCTCCTGCCCAGCAGCCTACGGGCTCTGATGTTCCTGATGTGATGAGCTCTAATCAATTGTCTCCTACGTAGCACAATGATGCAGAATGCTTGCAAAAGGTATGGCATTGTCAGTATTGCCACCGTACTTAAAGTTAAACTTTCAAAGAAGGTCAAACCAGCAGGAAAGCAGGCAGAACAGGTTTGCAGTCCTCTCTCTCTCCCTCACCCCCAAGGTCTGTATGGATGTACCACACCCAAAGGTCTTTTGTCCTCTCCTAGCTCCCTCCCCCCTTGAGTCTTGTGACCTCTCTCTCCCTCCTCCTCCCTCCCTTGAGTCTTGTGATCTCTCTCTCCTCTCTCTTCCCCTCTCCCTTGTGTCTTGTGACCTCTCTCTCTCCCCCCGTTCCCCCCGCCAGCCTCTCCATTGATTTGCAGCCTCTCCCTCTCTGTGGCCCCCGATGCTTGCCAGCTCCCTCCCTCCCTTCCCCCACCACCCCCAGCCTCTCCGTTGATTTGCTTGCAGCTTCTCCGTTGTATCCCAATGCCGGCCAATTCAATCGCTCCTCACCCCCAGCCTCTTCGTTGATTTGCTTGCAGCCGCTCCATTGAATCCCGATGCCAGCCAGTTCACTCACTTCTGCCCCTAGCCCAGGCCAAGGGGCCTCCCGCTGCGTTGTCCCGCCCCTAGCCCAGGCCAAGGGGCCTCCCGGTGCATTGTCCCGCCTCTAGCCCAGGCCGAGAGGCCTCCCACACCGGCCCGCTGCCTTCCCGGGCCGAGTGCAGAAAGGTGAATTGCAGTTTGAAGATGAAGGTAGGACTTAAATTTTATATTTCTTATAAAATTATTAGTAGTTTTTGTTTGCAAACATTGCTGAGGATAAGGCTTGGTTTGTTCAGTTCCAGATCCTCTCCGCTTCCCGCCCCTATCCCAGGCAGAATGGCCTCCAATGTAGCTACCTGCGTGATTTCTTTAACTCTCCGCAAGGGTTTTCTCAAGTGGCCACATACACTGACCGAAGTAGAAATGGAATAACTATTAGCTGGCCTAAAAAAAAACGTAACTAAGTGAGTTACGCTGATACAAATTGATTGGGGAAACTGGGGATTTTTAAATTACGCCAGAAAAAGCAGCCTACTCCAGCCCAAAATTCAGTACCACTGGAAAGCTGGTGCTTCCCCCCACCTTTTTGTGGCCATTAGCGCCCAAATTCTTTCATGGTTGGGCCACTCCATATTCAGCTCCAAAATTAAACAAATGGGTTCCAGCGCTAACGAACCCTTCCAAAATGGATTTTTCAGTGGTATGGCTGTCTTAATTTGAGCGTTATCACCACTGAGAAATTCAGCATGCAGGTTTTGGTTTCCATATTTACGAAAGGATATACTTGCTTTGGAGGCAATTCAGAGAAGGTTCACTAGGTTGATTCTGGAGATGAGAGGGTTGACTTATGAGGAAAGGTTGAGTAGGTTGGGCCTCTACTCATGTTTCCACTGATAGGGGAGACTAGAACTAGGGGGCATGATGTTAGAATAAGGGGCCGCCCATTTAAAACTGAGATGAGGAGAAATTTCTTCTCTCAGAGGATTGTGAATCTGTGGAATTCACTGCCTCAGAGAGCTGTGGAAGCTGGGACATTGAATAAATTTAATTCAGAAATAGACAGTTTCTTAAACGATAAGGGGATAAGCAGTTATGGGGAACGGGCAGGGAAGTGGAGCTGAGTCCATGATCAGATCAGCCATGATCTTATTGAATGGCGGAGCAGGCTTGAGGGGCCATATGGCCTATTCCTGTTCCTACTTCTTATGTTCTTATCTTCTTATGGAAGGGTTTCTAACGAGCCAGCTGCTCCCTGGCCTTTTTAAATGCCAGGGTTTGCAGCAAGGCCCTGAGCGGGGAAGGAGGTTAGAAGGAGGTTGGAAGGATGGCTGGTGTAAGAGGTGCAAGGAGAGCTAACAGGTTCACTGATATGGAGCTGGAGACACTGATGGACGGTGTGGAGTACAGAAGAAGAATACTGTTTCCTGACGTGGGGTGACCTGGCAGACAGTCAGTACATAATGCACGAGGGAGATTGCAGGGGAGGTGTCAGGCACCTCCATATATGTGAGGACACACCCTCCCGGGAGGGTGTTGGCCAGTTTGCACCCAGCCCTTCCAGGGTGGCAATCGGTCAATGCCTCCTAGCTCTGGGGCGATGGGGATCCTCCTACCCCTCCTGCGCCTCCTCCTCCTCCTCCTCCTCAGGTGCTGGCTCGACCTCCAATGGCTGTCCCCTCATGATGGCCAGGTTGTGCAGCATGCAGCAGACCACGACGATTATGGAGACCCGTTGAGGAGAGTACTGCAAGGTGCCCCAGAGCGGTCCAGGCACCGGAATCTCTGCTTAAGGATGCCTATGCACTGCTCGATGATGCACCTGATGGCACAATGAGCATCATTGTATGCCTGCTCTGGTGCTGCCCTGGGGTTCCGCAGTGGAGTGAGCAGCCAAGTGTACAGGGGATATCCCTTGCCCCCCCCAAGCAGCTAACCGCAATCCCGATTTGGGCCGGAGAAGATGGCGGGCACACTGGTCTGGTACAGAATGAACGAATCATGGCTGCTGCCTCCCTTGCCCACTGCCTATCTGTATGGTGCTGATGATGACGCCTTCTCCCGCGTGCCGCCCGGCTTCTGACCAGGTGTACCAGGTGTTGCCCTCCCAACACTCCTCCCATCCTCAGGGTGAACCCTGCCAAGCAGGTCTCTGCAGCCCACAGGACTCCACTAAAGAATCAGACTTGAAAGTTGTACAAAAGTACAGGGGTATGTGCAAACCTTTGAGCAGCACTTAGCAGCTTTAATGGAGCCAAAACAATTAATAAAACTATATGAAAAGATAAATACTGCAGATGCTGGAAAATGAAATAAAAACACTAATAATTAATAAAACTATATGAAAAAATAAATACTGCAGATGCTGGAAAATGAAATAAAAACACTAATAATTAATAAAACTATATGAAAAAATAAATACTGCGGATGCATGCTGGAAAATGAAATAAAAACAATAATAAGTAATAAAACCTTTTACCTACCAAAGGGCCCCAGCGGTGTCGTGTTCGAGCACCGCATTGAAAACCTCGTGAGGACACTGCCGAGAAAAGTCCTACCTTTTCCTCAGTGAATTTCACTGTTCTGGTGGCTTTTCTACGGCCTGCACAATGCTTCCCTCCCCGCTGGAAACTCACCTTTACAGCAGCTTCACCGGGCTGTTTCCAGCGGAAGTGAACACTGCTCAAATCCTCCCTGAGCTGAATATGGCTTCGGGAGGGAAAAGTGCCCGCCACTGTGGTGGCCGATCGATTTTTTCGATTGACCGCTCAAACTCCATAGTAGCTGTCCCTTCGGGGACGGTGAATTTCGGGCCGTAGGTCCATGCAGCAGAACTGGTCTCCAGTTGTCTTGGTTAACCCTTGCCACTGGACCAAGAGTAAGCTCTGTCAAGCCCGTGTGGTGGCTGGTGTGCAACGGGCACCACAGGTTAAAAACATTCACGCACAGGCACCTTCCACCCTTCAATATGCAAATCGGGACCTGGAATATTAGGTCCTTCATTGAAACACCTGTGAACTCATTGAACTCATCCCTTTTCGGCGTGGAAGCAAGTCATCCTCGATTCGAGGAACTGCCTTAGAAGAAGAAGAGTAGCTTGGCTGTCTGACACTATGGACACTTTGGCAGGCAGCATTCCTGACTTTAGGAAAAGATCAGTACAGGAGGGGATGAATTCAGTCAGCAGACTGACTAGTGAGTCAACTCCATGTTCCCAATGGTTTTATGTGTTTATGCGTATCTTGCAGGTGTTCTCTATGTGGACAGTATCGAATATATCTCGCATAACTATGCCTTCTGCCTTCTGCAGCCTTAGGAAATCTGTGGTGATGTTTTTACAACCCCTGACTTCAGTGGTTGAAATCTCCTTATTTATTTTCTAGTTTGTGAGCTTATATTTGCCTCTCATGTCTCCCGTGAAGGGATGATTCACCTTCTTGTTGCTGCCTAACGGAAAAGCTCTGAAATGGTCATATTAGGTAATGTCTGATGATACACAAAATAGTGCAGCAGGAGCCCTCCCATATGGCCATTCTGTTTTTGTGAATCTAGGGAGTTGTTGTCAGTAGACTGTTGAACCATGTGGCAGTGGGTGGAGCATTAACGTTAATCCTGACACTGTCCTCACCCTAATTTGTCGAAGTGCACCTTACATCAAGTCTCTATTGAACAACAGAAGCAGTAACCCGACTCGGTTTTTGCCTACCCTCGCCCAGGGGCACTAAAAATAATTGTAGCACCTCAACTATTACAATCAATTACCTCAGCATGGACCCAGCATTGAACCTCCCAAGTCAGTATGGTTCAGCACCACACTTGGCCGTGCAATTACCTACTGAGCTACCGGAGGAACTGTCCAGATAGCTCTAAAATGTATGGAGACCACCAAAAATCCAGATTTTAAAAGGAGAAATGTTTTGCTTACTCTTGTGTACAATGTGGAGTTATTAAAGTTTTTAATTACTTTTCATCAACAGCAAAAAGCACAGTGGAACTCAAGCCATGATCCTGCCACTGGCCCTGCCCTATTCTGCTTCCTGTTTGATTTGAGATTTATGGCTAATATAAGTTTACTGGAATCACACCGTTAAATTTCTTCAGAGGCAGAGTAGTTACAAGGTGTTGAAACGACTCTTTCTTTTGGTGCTGTTTTCTGTACCTTGAAGAAGTATCAATATTGTCTCGTACTCTTTAACAAAACTGTAATTAATGATCTCACAGCTAACTGTATGATTATAGTGAGACTCAATAATAATATTATTATTGTCCTGGGGCAACATTCACGTTTGCGCCCCGGTTGGTAAATTAAGCCGCCTTTGACCTCACAAAGGCCTTCGATATTGTCAACCATGAGGGATTATGGAGTCTCCTCCTCAAATTCGGCTGCCCTCAAAAGTTTGTCACCATCCACCGCCTGCTTCACAACGACATGCAAGCCGTGATCCTGACCAACGGATCCACCACAGACCACATTCATGTATGGACTGGGGTCAAGCAAGGCTGTGTCATCGCACCAACGCTCTTCTCGATCTTCCTTGCTGCAATGCTCCATCTCACGCTCAATAAGCTCCCCGCTGGAGTGGAGCTAATCTATGGAACAAACAGGAAACTGTTCAACCTCCGTCGCCTCCAGACCAGATCCTAGGTCGTCCCATCCTCTGTCATTGAATTACAGTACGCAGACGACCCCTGCGTCTGCGCACACTCGGAGGTTGAACTCCAAACCATCGTCAACACCCTCACTGAAGCGTTCGAGAGCATGGGCCATACACTAAACATCCATAAGACAAAGGTCCTCTACCAACCTGCCCCCACCACACAGTACTGCCTCCCCAATGATCAAAATCCACAACGAGGCCTTGGACAATGTGGACCATTTTCCATACCTCGAGAGCCTACTGTCAACAAGGGCAGACATCGATGATGAAGTCCAACACCGCCTTCAGTGTGCCAGTGCAGCCTTCGGAGGAAGAGAGTGTTTGAAGACCAGGACCTCAAACCCGGCACCAAGCTCATGGTCTACAGAGCCCGCCCTCCTATATGCTTCAGAGACGTGGACCATGTACAGCAGGCACCTCAAAGCACTGGAGAAGTAGCACCACACTGCCTCCACAAGATCCTGCAAATCCATTGGCAGGTTAGGCGCACTAACGTCAACGTTCTCGCTCAGGCCAACATCCTCAGCATCGAAGCACTGACCACGCTCGATCAATTCCGTTGGACGGGCCACATCATCCGCACCGATATGAGACTCCCCAAAACAAGTGTTCTACTTGGAGCTATAATACAGCAAGAGAACCCCAGGTGGGCAGAGGAAAAGCTTCAAGGACACCCTCAAAGCTTCCTTAACATCCCCACCGACACCTGGGAATCCCTGGCCCACGACCGCCCAAAGTGAAGGAGAAGCATCCGGGAAGGCGCCGAACACTTCGAGTCTCTTCGCCGGGAGCAAGCGGAAGCAAAGCACAAACAGTGGAAGGAGCGTACGGCAACCCAAACACCCCACCCACCCATCCCTTCAACCAGAGACTGTAGGTCCCGCATTGGACTCATCAGTCACCTGTGAACTCATTTTTAGTGTGGAAGCAAGTCATCCTATGGGCGAGATGCAATGACAGTGTTGATTTTATTGATACGCAAACAGTGTTGGAGGAGTGGAAATGTTTTTCACCCTTGTACTCAGTATCAAGTCAAATTCAGTATAGAGTTCCTACGTTATCTCATGTACCAAGATGGTGGATGGAATAGCAGCTCCCGAGGGAGCCCTCCCCGAACAAACCTTCATCTGACCATCTGATGCCATCTTCCACCTCTTTCTCCCTTAAACCTCCACCCGCTTCACTGTCTAAGCACCCTCTAGCCCGAACTCCAACCCCCAAAATACTCTACCTACCCCTAAAACTCTAAAATCCCATGCTGCAAGGGCCCACTGCCCATCCCCCATCCCCCAACCTCGGCCTACCCGCCAGGCCGACCTGCCCGCTGCCAAGACCTTCCAGCTGGACCCTCGTTTCTCGCTTCCCACGACCGACTCAGCTGCTCCAACTGGCCCCGGCGATCTCAACGGCGGTGAGCCTCCAACCAGCTTCATACACACGTTTGGGCCTACCTCATGCATTAGCCTTCCCTCAGGCGACATCCGGGCCTGCTTCCCATCGGCGAAGTCCTGGCCTTCATCCATCGGTGACGCTAGGGCCTTCATCCATCGGCGACGTCCTGGCCTTCATCCATCGCCGATGTCCTGGCCTTCATCCATCGGTGACGCTCGGGCCTTCATCCATCGGCGACGTCCTGGCCTTCATCCATCGCCGATGTCCTGGCCTTCATCCATCGCCGATGTCCTGGCCTTCATCCATCGGTGACACTAGGGCCTTCATTCATCGGCGATGTCCTGGCCTTCATCCATCGGCGATGTCCTGGCCTTCATCCATCGCCGATGTCCTGGCCTTCATCCATTGGCGAAGTCCTGGCCTTCATCCATCGGTGACACTAGGGCCTTCATTCATCGGCGATGTCCTGGCCTTCATCCATCGGCGATGTCCTGGCCTTCATCCATCGGCGATGCTCGGGCCTTCATCCATCACCGAAGTCCTGGCCTTCATCCATCGGTGACACTAGGGCCTTCATTCATCACCGATGTCCTGGCCTTCATCCATCGGCGATGTCCTGGCCTTCGTCCATCGGCGATGCTCGGGCCTTCATCCATCGGCGATGTCCTGGCTTTCATCCATCGGCAATGCTCGGGCCTTCATCCATCGGCGACGCTCGGGCCTTCATCCATCGGCGATGCTCGGGCCTTCATCCATCGGCGATGTCCTGGCTTTCATCCATCGGCGACGCTCGGGCCTTCATCCATCGGCGATGTCCTGGCCTTCATCCATCGGCGATGCTCGGGCCTTCATCCATCACCGATGTCCTGGCCTTCATCCATCGGCGATGTCCTGGCCTTCGTCCATCGGCGATGCTCGGGCCTTCATCCATCGGCGATGTCCTGGCTTTCATCCATCGGCAATGCTCGGGCCTTCATCCATCGGCGACGCTCGGGCCTTCATCCATCGGCGACGCTCGGGCCTTCATCCATCGGCGACGCTCGGGCCTTCATCCATCGGCGACGCTCGGGCCTTCATCCATCAGCGACGTCCTGGTCTTCATCCATCGGCGACGCTCGGGCCTTCATCCATCGGCGATGCTCGGGCCTTCATCCATCATCGATGTCCTGGCCTTCATCCATCGGCGACGCTCGGGCCTTCATCCATCGGCGATGCTCGGGCCTTCATCCATCGGCGATGTCCTGGCTTTCATCCATCGGCGACGCTCGGGCCTTCATCCATCGGCGACGCTCGGGCCTTCATCCATCAGCGACGTCCTGGTCTTCATCCATCGGCAACGTCCTGGCCTTCATCCATCGGCGATGCTCGGGCCTTCATCCATCGGCGATGTCCTGGCTTTCATCCATCGGCAATGCTCGGGCCTTCATCCATCGGCGATGTCCTGGCTTTCATCCATCGGCGACGCTCGGGCCTTCATCCATCAGCGACGTCCTGGTCTTCATCCATCGGCAACGTCCTGGCCTTCATCCATCGTCGATGCTCGGGCCTTCATCCATCGGCAACATCCTGGCCTTCATCCATCGGCGATGCTCGGGCCTTCATCCATCGGCAACGTCCTGGCCTTCATCCATCGGCGATGCTCGGGCCTTCATCCATCGGCAATGTCCTGGCCTTCATCCATCGGCAATGTCCTGGCCTTCATCCATCGGCAATGTCCTGGCCTTCATCCATCGGCAATGTCCTGGCCTTCATCCATCGGCAATGTCCTGGCCTTCATCCATCGGCAATGTCCTGGCCTTCATCCATCGGCGATGTCCTGGCCTTCATCCATCGCCGACGTCCTGGCCTTCATCCATCGGCGACGTCCTGGCCTTCATCCATCGGCGACGTCCTGGCCTTCATCCATCAGCGACGCTCGGGCCTTCATCCATCGGTGATGTCCTGGCCTTCATCCATCGGCGACGTCCTTGCCTTCATCCATCGGCGACGCTCGGGCCTTCATTCATCGGCGACGTCCTGGCCTTAATCCATCGGCGACGTCCTGGCCTTCATCCATCGGCGACGTCCTTGCCTTCATCCATCGGTGATGTCCTGGCCTTCATCCATCGGCGATGCTCGGGCCTTCATTCATCGGCGACGTCCTGGCCTTCATCCATCGGCGACGTCCTTGCCTTCATCCATCGGTGATGTCCTTGCCTTCATCCATCGGCGACGTCCTTGCCTTCATCCATCGGTGATGTCCTGGCCTTCATCCATCGGCGACGCTCGGGCCTTCATTCATCGGCGACGTCCTGGCCTTCATCCATCAGCGACGTCCTGGCCTTCATCCATCGGCGACGTCCTTGCCTTCATCCATCGGTGATGTCCTGGCCTTCATCCATTGGCGAGGTCCTGGCCTACCTTCCTCCAACAACGTTCTGGCCTCCCCCCAGCCGCTGGCCCCACTCAACGGCAGAGTTTCTGTCAAGCACATGGTGTGCACAATGGCTGTGGTCACTCTGACCTCTTTGACCTCTCCTCCTTCTACAAAATGGACCTCTGACCATCCCAATGCCTGCCCTCAGCCAAACCTCGGATCTCTCACCATCTCACCGAAGGGTGCTGCTCAACGCCGAGCTTATGGCCCACATCTTGCCGTAGCGAACTAGGCTCATACAGCACGGTCTCCAGTCATCTTGGACCCCCTTGCCACTGGACCAAGAGCTTGCTCAGCTAAGCCCGTGTGGTAGCCAGTGTGCAATGGCCACCCCACGTTAAACATAGAAACATAGAAGATAGGTGCAGGAGAAGGCCATTCGGCCCTTCGAGCCTGTACCACCATTCAATATGATCATGGCTGATCATTTTTGCAACTTTAGTACCCCATTCCTGGTTTCTCTCCATACCCCTGCATCCCTTTACCGTAAGGGCCACATCTAACTCGCTTTTGAATATATCTAACGAACAGGCCTCAACAACTTTCTGTGGTAGAGAATTCCACAGGTTCACAATTCACTGAGTGAAGAAGTTTCTCCTCATCTCGGTCCTAAATGGCTTACCCCTTACCCTTGGACGGTGACCCCTGGTTCTGGACTTCCCCAACATCGGGAACATTCTCCCTGCATCTAACCTGTCCAATCCCGTCAGAATTTTATATGTTTCTATGAGATCCCCTCTCATTCTTCTAAATTCCAGTGAATATAAGCCTAGTCGATCCAGTCTTTCTTCATATGTCATTCCTGCCTTCCCAGGAATCAGTCTGGTGAACCTTTGCTGCACTCCCTCAATAGCAAGAATGTCCTTCCTCAAATTAGGAGACCAAAACTGTACACAATATTCCAGGTGAGGCCTCACCAAGGCCCTGGACAACTGCAGTAAGACCTCCCTGCTCCTATACTCAAATCCTCTTGCTATGAAGGCCAACATGCCATTTGCCTTCTTCACCACCTGCTGTACCTGCCTCAAAAAGGGCCACATTACAACATAATTCTAAAAGGACAAAGAATGTTAAAAAAACAAGCCTGAAGGCTCTGAGTCTCAATGCGAGGAGCATTGGTAATAAGGTGGATGAATTGACTGTGCAGATATCTGTTAACGGATATGATCGGAGATTGGAGGAGGTGGCGTGGGAGTCCGGGGCAGGCCTACAAAAGGCTCAACGTTGAGCAGCGGCGCGAGATTGGAGGAGGGGCCCCGGGAGTCCGGGGCAGGCCGATAAAAGGCCAATGTTGAGCAGCGGCAGGAGATCGGACGAGGCAAAGCGGGAGTCCGGGGCAGGCCGATAAAAGGCCAACATCGAGCGGTGGCGGGAGATCAGAGGAGATGGCGCGGGAGTTCGGGGCAGGCCTATAAAAGGCCCAATGTCAAGCAGCAGCGGGAGATCGGAGGAGGCCAGCTGGTGCAGGGTGAGAAGGCAAAAAAGAAGTAAAAAGAAATCGAAGGATGACATCACAGCCAAGGGGGTAAGTGATTGGCTGATGATTGGTGAGTAGTTTTTCTTCTTTTTCTTTTCCTTTATCAGTAGGTAACTTTTGGCATTGTTGCTAAATTAAGTTAATTTAAGGGTTAAGTCATGGCAGGAGAGCCCAGTCCCATGTCATGCTCCTCCTGTGTTATGTAGGAACTCAGGGACGCTGCCGGTGTCCCTGACGACTACATGTACAGGAAGTGTATCCACCTGCAGCTCTTGACAGACCGCATTGCGGCACTGCAGCTGCACATGGATGCACCCTGGAGCATCTGCGATGCTGAGGATATCGTGACTAGCACGTTTAGTGAGTTGGTCACACCGCAGCTAAAGGTTACTCAGGTAGATAGGGAATGGGTGACCATAAGGAAAAGCAGTGGAAGGAAAGTAGTGCAAGGGTCCCCTGCGGTCAACCCCCTCCAAAACAGATACACCTCCTTGGGTGCTGTTGGGGGGAATGACTGATCAGGGGAGGGCAGCAGCAGCCAAGTTCATGGCACCATGGGTGGCTCTGCTGCACAGGAGGGCAGGAAGAAGAGCGGGAGAGCTATAGTGGTAGGGGATTCTATTGTAAGGGGAATAGATAGACGTTTCTGTGGCCATAATCGAGACTCCAGGATGGTATGTTGCCTCCCTGGTGCAAGGATCAAGGATGTCACGGAGCGGCTGCAGGACATTTTGGAGGGGAGGGTGAACAGCCAGTTGTCGTGGTGCATATAGGTACCAACGATATAGGTAAAAAAACGGGATGAGGTCCTACAAGCTGAATTTAGAGAGCTAGGAGTTAAATTAAAAAGTAGGACCTCAAAGGTAGTAATCTCAGGATTGCTACCAGTGCCACGTGCTAGTCAGAGTAGGAATTGCAGGATAGTTAAGATGAATACGTGGCTTGAGGAATGGTGCAAGAGGGAGGGATTCAAATTCCTGGGACATTGGAACCGGTTCTGGGGGAGATGGGACCAGTACAAACCGGACGGTCAGCATCTGGGCAAGACTGGAACCAATGTCCTAGGGAGAGTGTTTGCTAGTGCTGTTGGAGAGGGATTAAATGAATATGGCAGGGGGATGGGAACCTATGCAGGGAGACAGAGCGAAATAAAAAGGAGGCAGAAGCAAAATATAGAAAGGAGAATAGTAAAAGTGGAGGGCAGAGAAACCCAAGGCAAAAAACAAAAAGGGCCACATTACAGCAAAATCCTAAAGGGGCAAAGGGTGTTAAAAAGACAAGCTTGACGGCTCTGTGCTTCAGTGTGAGGAGTATTCATAATAAGGTGGATGAATTAACAGCGCAGGCAGCTATTAACTAATATGATATAATTGACATTACGGAGACATGGCTCCAGGGTGACCAAGGCTGGGAACTCAACATCCAAGGGTATTCAACATTCAGGAAGGATAGACAGAAAGGAAAAGGAGGTGGGGTAGAATTGCTGGTTAAAGAGGAAATTAACGCAATAGTAAGGAAGGACATTAGCTTGGATGATGTGGAATCTGTATGGGTAGAGCTGCGGAATACCAAAGGGCAGAAAACGCTAGTGGGAGTTGTGTATAGACCACCAAACAGTAATAGTGAGGTTGGGGACAGCGTCAAACAAGAAATTAGGGATGCATGCAATAAGGGTACAGCAGTTACCATGGGCGACTATAATCTACATTTCGATTGGGCTAACCAAACTGGTAGCGATACGGTGGAGGAGGATTTTCTGGAGTGTATTAGGGATGGTTTTCCAGACCAATATTTCAAGGAACCAACTAGAGGGTTAACCATCCTAGACTGGGTGATATTTAATGAGAAAGGACATATTAGCAATCTTGTTGTGCGAGGCCCCTTGGGAAAGAGTGACCATAATATGATAGAATTCTTTATTAAGATGGAGAGTGACACAGTTAATTCACAGACTAGGGACCTGAACTTAAGGAAAGGTAACTTCGATGATATGAGACGTGAATTGACTAGGATAGACTGGTGAATGATACGTAAAGGGTTGACGGTGGATAGGCAATGGCAAACATTTAAGGATCACATGGATAACTTCAACAATTGTACATCCCGGTCTGGAGTAAAAATAAAACGGGGATGGTGGCTTAACCGTGGCTAACAAGGGAAATTAAGGATAGTGTTAAATCCAAGGAAGAGGCATATAAATTGGCCAGAAAAAGCAGCAAACCTGAGGACTAGGAGAAATTTAGAATTCAGCAGAGGAGGACAAAGGGTTTAATTAGGAGGGGGAAAATAGAGTATGAGAGGAAGCTTGCTGGGAACATTAAAACTGACTGCAAAAGCTTGTATAGATATGTGAAGAGAAAAAGATTAGTGAAGACAAACGTAGGTCCCTTGCAGTCAGAATCAGGTGAATTTATAATGGAGAACAAAGAAATGGCAGACCAATTGAACAAATACTTTGGTTCTGCCTTCACGAAGGAAGACACAAATCACCTTCCGGAAATACTAGGGGATAGAGGGTCTAGCGAGAAGGAGGAACTGAAGGAAATCCATATTAGTCAGGAAGTTGTGTTAGGGAAATTGATGGGATTGAAGGCCGATAAATCTCTAGGGCCTGATAGTCTGCATCCCAGAGTACTTAAGGAAGTGGCCCTAGAAATAGTAGATGCATTGGTGATCATTTTCCAACAGTCTATCGACTCTGGATCAGTTCCTATGGACTGGAGGGTAGCTAATGTAACACCACTTTTTAAGAAAGGAAGGAGAGAGAAAACAGGGAATTATAGACCAGTTTGCCTGACATTGGTGGTGGGGAAAATGCTGGAATCAATTATCAAAGATGTAATAGCAACGCATTTGGAAAGCCGTGACAAGATCGGTCCAATTCAGCATGGATTTATGAAAGGGAAATCATGCCTGACAAATCTTCTGGAATTTTTTGAGGATGTAACTAGTAGAGTGGATAAGGGAGAACCAGTGGATGTGGTGTATTTGGGCTTTCAAAAAGCTTTTGACAAGGTCCCACACAAGAGATTAGTGTGCAAAATTAAGGCACATGGTATTGGGGGTAATGTATTGACGTGGTAGGGAACTGGTTGGCAGACAGGAAGCAAAGAGTGGGAATAAACGAGTCCTTTTCAGAATAGCAGGCAGTGACTAGTGGGATACTGCAAGGTTCAGTGCTGGGACCCCAGCTATTTACAATGTATATTAATGATATAGATGAAGGAATTGAATGTAATATCTCCAAGTTTGCAGCTGACATTAAGCTGGGTGGCAGTGCGAGCTGCGAGGAGGATGCTAGGAGGCTGCAGGGGGACTTGGACAGGTTAGGTGAATGGGCAAATGCATGGAAGATGCAGTATAATGTGAATAAGTATGAGGTTATCCACTTTGGTGGCAAAAACAGGAAGGCAGATTATTATCTGAATGGTGACAGATTAGTAAAAGGGGAGGTGCAACGAGACCTGGGTGGCATGGTACATCAGTCATTGAAGGTAGGCATGTAGGTACAGCAGGCAGTAAAGAAAGCAAATGGCATACTGGCCATCATAGCGAGGGGATTTGAGTATAGGAGCAGGGAGGTCTTACTGCAGTTGTACAGGGCCTTGGTGAGACCACACCTTGAGTATTGTGTGCAGTTTTGGTCTCCAAATCTGAGGAAGGACATTCTTGCTATTGAGGGAGTGCAGCGAAGGTTCACCAGACTGATTCCCGGGATGGCAGCACTGACATATGAAGAAAGACTGGATCGACTAGGCTTATATTCACTGGAATTTAGAAGAATGAGAGGGGATCTCACAGAAACATATAAAATTCTGATGGGTCTGGACAGGTTAGATGCAGGAAGAATGTTCCTGTTGTTGGGGAAGTCCAGAACCAGGGGTCACAGTCGAAGGATAAGGGGTAAGCTATTTAGGAGCGAGTTGAGGAGAAACTTCTTCACTCAGAGCGTTGTTAACCTGTGGAATTCTCTATCACAGAAAGTTGTTGAGGCCAGTTCATTAAATATATTCAAAAGGGAGTTAGATGTGGCCCTTACGGCTAAATGGATCAAGGGGTATGGAGAGAAAGCAGGAATGGGGTACTGAAGTTGCATGATCAACCATGATCATATTGAATGGTGGTGCAGGCTCGAAGGGCCGACTGGCCTACTCCTGCACCTACTTTCTTTGTTTCTATGTTTCAATGCCAACTTTCAATGACTGATGTACCATGATACCCAGGTCTCGTTGCACCTCCCCTTTTCCTAATCTGTCACCGTTCAAATACTATTCTGCCTTCCTGTTTTTGCCACCAAAGTGGATAACCTTACATTTATCTACATTATACTGCATCTGCCATGCATTAAAAGAACTCATGCACAAGCATCTTCCACCCTTCAAAATGAAATTCGGGACCTGAAATGTCAGGACCCTCATGGACAATTCCAACAGTGTCAGATAGACGTCGTACCGCCATAGTTGCCCGGGAACTTCGACGCTTCGATTTCCACATCTCCGCCCTAAGCGAGACCTGGAGGGCAGGGGAAGGCCAGCTCAAGCAACGAGGTGGAGGTTACACCTTCTGGAAAGGGAAACCAGAGGAAGAATGCCGTCTCCATGGAGACGGTTTCGCCATCAAGAACGAGCTGGTCGACCGCCTCAGAGACTCCCCCTGCGGGATTAGTGAACGCCTCATGACTCACCCTATCCTGGAACCAGTGTGCCACAATCATCAGTGCGTACGCCCCAACATTGACGCAACAGATGAGGCCAAAGAGCGTTTTTACTCCAGCCTCGAACAATCCCTGTCCCGTGAACCTATAAACGACAAACTGATCCTCCTCGGCGGCTTCAACGCCAGGGTCGATAAGGACACAGTCCTCTGGAGAGGCGTGATCGGCAGAGAGGGGATAGGGAAAACCAACTCCAGCGGTACCCCACTCCTGAAAAAATGCCTAGAACATGACCTTATCATCGCTAACACCTTGTTCCTCCAGAGGGACAAGTACAAGGCATCGTGACAACACCCTCGCTCCAAGCACTGGCACTTGCTCGATGTGCGCATCCTTGCGACAGGAGCTGACGACTGCTGGATGGACCACCGCCTAATCCATTCCATCATCAACAGCAATGTAGCCCCAAAGCGGTGATGGCAGCAGAAGCAGTGCCGCAAAAAAATCAACGCCGGGCACTCAAAGACCCAGCTAAGAGAGCCCTATACAGCCAGTGCCTCACTGCTAACCTGGCGACCCTCGATGGTCCCGAGACGCCGAATGCCCACAGCGCTTGGTCTGCCCTCCAGGTCACCATAACCAGTGTCTGCGAAGAGACGCTTGGTCACTCAACCAGGAAACATCAGGATTGGTTTGATGAGAATGGCCAGGAGATCCAAGAGCTAATAAATCGCAAGCGCAGGGCATTTCTGAACCTAAAACAACAACCCAACTCATGAGCAGCAAAGTAGCTTCACAGATGGCTTAAGGCTGAGGTCCAACAAAAAACCCTGGACCTAAAGAATAGATGGTGGGTGGAGAAAGCATAGGAGATTTGGCAGCTGGCCGACAGCCATGATGTGCGAGGATTCTTCACCGCAGCCAAGTCCACCTACGGCCCAAGCACCCAACGCCCCATCCCACTGCTGGCCAAGAACGGGGAAACACTCATCAAGGATACTGAGGCAGTCAGGACCTGCTGGAAGGAGCACTTCGAAGATCTCCTTAACCGAGACTCTGCTGTTGACATGAGTGTCCTCGACTCCATCACGCAGCATGCTACCTGCCACCATCTCAGCAAATCCCCAGCCCTGCATGAGGTAGAAAAGGCCATCCATCAGCTCAAGAACAACAAGACAACGGGAGTGGATGGAATCCCTGCTGAGGCACTAAAGTACAGCGGAGAGGCACTATTGGCATGAATTCATGACCTCATCTCTCTCATCTGGAAGGAGGAGAGCATGCCGGAAGATCTCAGAGATGCCGTAAGCGTGATCATCTTTAAAAAAGGGAACTTGTCCGACTGCGGCAACTATAGAGGATTCTCCCTGTTATCAGCCACTGTGAAAGTCATTGCTAGAATCCTCCTCAACCGTCTTCTCCCTGTGGCTGAGGAGCTCCTCCCAGAGTCACAATGCGGATTCCGCCCACTTCGGGGTACAACGAACATGATCTTTATGGCGCGACGACTGCAAGAAAAATACAGGGAACAGCACCAACACTTGTACAAGGCCTTCTTTGACCTTACAAAGACCTTTGACCCTATTAACCGCGAGGGACTATGGAGCTTCCTCCTCTGTTTCGGCTGCCCTCAAAAGCTTGTTGCCATCCTCCACCTGCTCTACAACGACATGCAGGCCGTGATCCTGACCAATGGGTCCACCACAGACCCAATCCACGTCTGGACCGGTGTCAAACAGGGTTGCGTCATCGCACCAACCCTCTTCTCGATCTTCCTCGCTGCAATGCTCCACCGCACATTCAACAAGCTCCCTGCTGGAGTGGAACTAAACTACAGAACCAGTGGGAACCTGTTCAACCTTCGTCATCTCGAGGCCAGATCCAAGACCATCCCATCCTGTGTCGTCGAGCTACAGTACGCGGATGATGCTTGCGTCTGCACACATTCAGAGACTGAACTCCAAATCATAGTCAACATCTTCACCGAGGTGTACGAAAGCATGGGCCTTACACTAAACATCCGTAATCAAAGCTCCTCCACCAACCTGACCTCGCCACACAGCACTGCACCCAATTATCAAGATCCACAGTGCGGCTCTGGACAACGTGGACCACTTTCCATACCTCGGGAGCCTATTATCAACAAGGGCAGACATCGACGACGAAGTTCAATACTGCCTCCAGTGCGCCAGTGCAGCCTTCGGCCGCCTGAGGAAGAGATTTTTCGAAGATCAGGCCCTCATATCTGGCACCAAGCTTATGGTCTACAGGGCTGTAGTGATACCCGCCCTTCTGTATGTCTCAGAGACATGGACCATATGCAGCAGACACCTCAAATCACTGGAGAAATACCTCCAATGATGTCTCCACAAGATCCTGCAAATCCCCTGGGAGGATAGATGCATCAACGTCAGTGTTCTTGATCAAGCCAACATCCCCAGCATCGAAGCACTGACCACACTCAACCAGCTCCGTTGGGCAGGCCACATTGTTCGCATGCCTGACACAAGACTCCCAAAGCAAGCACTCTACTCGGAACTCCTACACGGCAAGCGAGCCCCAGGTGGGCAGAGTGTAAGAATTCGGCGAAAACACTTTTTAGACTATATTCACTGTACAGCAGAAGAGGGCTGGGGAAGGTCCAAACATGTTTAACTTGAATACACATCAGCTGGGCGGGAATGAAAACAGTTGAAAGCAGGAACATCATGGTTGATGGGCGCCTTTTTTCACGGAGCGCCGGGCCCTGGAACATCTTGGGCCGTCCTGACCTGTGTGGGAACACCACCGCAGGTCATGGGTATGAATAGAACTGGAGCGCTGGGCCCTGGAACATCGTGGGTGAAGGTGTGGCAAATGAGGGTACGGGGCCCAGAAGAGCCGAGGGCCCAAGGGCAGTACGGGCCAGCCCACACTGCCATATGTGTGCGCACTAGGTCTGTGCAGCACAGCAGGTCTCCAGTCATCCTGGTTAACCCTTGCCACTGGATAAAGGCCTAGCTCTGTCGAGTCTGTGTGGTGGCTGATGTTTGCAACGGTCACCACACCTCAAAAAAATCCATGCACAGGCATCTTCCACCCCCTCAATTGGAGTTCAGGACTAGACCATCGGGTCCTTCATTGAAACATCTGTGAACTCTTGTGGAAGCAAGACATCCTCACTCGAGGGACCGTCTATGATGATGGGGGAATGAGAAGCAATCAGTGAGACATTAAGTAAAGTGGCCAGGATTTCAGACCATCGAAAGACAAAGGAAAGCTATTTCGACCACAGACTCATCGGAGCCACACATTAAGGTACACCCAGTTGACAAAGGAACAAGCCACAGACTTGAGTTTACTTTTCAGTTGGACAGCCTCAGGGGGAAGTACAGTTGGACTTTTGGCACGAGAAGATGCATTTTTGCAAGTATAAGAGAGGCAGTCTCGGCTGCCATCTCTCTCTCTCCCTCCCCTCTTCTACGCCTGCTTGCAACGCACAAGAACTGGGCACTCCATCTGGGATGGAGAGAAGAAACCACCATCTTTGAGCCAAGAGAGCCTTGCTACTTCGACTGGGAGGCTGACCTTGAGACTGACTGGACTTGAATACCACAGATTGGTACAGAACCAGAAGATACGCCTCATCGGGAGAAGCAGCGAGTAAGCCAGAGAGGTAATTGTTGAGCATTTATCCCAGCCCACGCATCTTTAAGACCACTGCATAGTGTGAAAGGGTGTCATGTGTCCCAACCAAGCCTCAGGTGTTTTAGTGGGGAGGTTTTTGCAAGGATCATAAGTGTATGCACATTGTGTTGGACAGATTTCAGTGGTGCAATTTTGAATCCGAGCAGGGGTGTTTGAGACGGGGGCACTTTGAGTTAAGGGCATGTTTAGACAGGCCAGACTGTGTGTTGTACTGTGTTTGTTTGTATTACATTACCAGGGTATGTTTTTACTGGGCACAAGTGTGTTTTAACTAGAATAAAAGCATTGTGATGGTGGAGACAGAAAAGATCTGTCTGTGACTGTATATTACTGTTCATGACTATAATTCCGGTGTTGAGAACTATTGTAAGAGGGGTGATTTGAAACCACCAGGGGCAAAACCACTTACAAGAGGAACCGTTTCAAGGACACCCTCAAAGTCTCCTTGATAAAATGTAACATCCCCACCGACACCTGGGAATCCCTGGCCAAAGACCGCCCTAAGTGGAGGAAGAGCATTCGGGAGGACGCTGAGCACATCGAGTCTCGTCGCCGAGAGCATGCAGAAAGTAAGCGCAGGCAGCGGAAAGAGCGTGCGGCAAACCAGACTCCCCAAACACCCTTTCCTTCAACAACTGTCTGTCCCACCTGTGACAGAGACTGTAATTCCTGTACTGGACTCTTCAGTCATCTAAGAACTCACTTTTAGAGTGGAAGCAAGTCTTCCTCGATTTCGAGGGACTGCCTATGATGATGATGATGTACCACAGAGCTTCTAAATTAACTTGGTGATATGCCAAGTTGATCTGATAATATAACCTAGTAATATATCTTTGGCTAGATTTTCA
This sequence comes from Pristiophorus japonicus, assembly GCF_044704955.1. Taxonomy (NCBI): domain Eukaryota; kingdom Metazoa; phylum Chordata; class Chondrichthyes; family Pristiophoridae; genus Pristiophorus; species Pristiophorus japonicus. Next base: position 114,728,560 of record NC_091986.1, read on the forward strand.
TTTGTCTAACGCTTCAGTTAACAGCCATAGGGGGCGTTAATGGCAGCATTAGAGGTTACTTACCTGGTGTGCAGCTTTTAGCGGCCTGATCGGAAATTCATTAGAGGCTCACCGGGGGCGCAAAGCATTACCGCCTGGCTGTTGACGATTAGTGTGACCCTGATGTCAGTCCTGGTGCAACGCCCATGCTTGTGTCTTGGTCAGTAAATTAGTTGCAGCTGCCTCATTTAGCGGCCGCCAAGAACAACGTTTGAAAAACAGTCGGTACAGGCTTGTAGAGTTGTTAATTGGTGGCTACTTCAAGGGATGAGGAAGTGCTTCTGTCAGACGTCACAGTCAGTCCAACATTTACACAGAGCACGGCGGTGAGCCTCCGGGTTTGCAGTGGCACACAGACATATCAGTTGAGCTTGAGAGAAACTTATTTGTAAAACTTTAATGGGGGCATTACTAGTTCACCAGCATCGCATTCTACATGCTTTTGCAAGGCGTCATGAAGAGAGAAGGGCTGTTAGGCATATTGGCGGCCGAATTGGAGAGCCCCTAGACATCAGAGCAGGAGGCCCTACCCCCACGGCTTTACCTGGACCTGTCCGAGGAGCAGTGTGTCAGAAGGCTGCACTTCTGAAAAGAGGTCTTTACAGAGAGAAACCATCTCCTGCAGGAAGGTCTGCAGCCTCACATTGGCACAAGGACTGCGCTGCCCGTCACAGTGAAGGTCACGGTGGCACTTACCTTCTATGCCTCCGGCTCCTTCCAGACTGCATCTCACACTTCGCAGCACATCCGTGATGTCACACAGGCTCTGCACACCCGTCGAAAGAACTTCATTACCTTTCCGATGACCAGGGAGAAACAGGATGAGCGCACATATGGGTTTGCCAGGATAGCGGGTTTCCCGAGGGTCCAAGGAGCAATTGACTGCATGCACATGGTCTTACGAGCACCATTCCAGAATGCAGAGTTCTTCAGAAACATTAAGGGATACCACTCACTAAATGTGCAGCTGGTGTGCGACCACACACACAGTGCAACCTCGCAGTCAATGCTTGCTATCCTGGAAGCGCACATGATGCCTTTATTCTCTGGGAGAGCACTGCGCCTTGATTGTTTCAGCCACCACGGCAAGACCTAATGTTGCAAAGCAAGGTAGGGTGGCGACACACAGTCGGTGGTCCGGGGCCACCATACTACGGCCCAAGGTCCACGGGGACCACAAGGCCTCCCGCCACTACTGAAAGTCTCAAGGCCTTTGCGGCCATCCTGGGCTTGCCAGACCTCAGGGTCAGCGACAATAGCCCGGAGCAGGTAGCCCAAATCACAAAGTCAAGCACCACGTGTGTCACGGTAGACTCCCTACAGACTCGGCTATCCTGGGTGCTACGCAGTCACCAGACAGAATCACTCAGAACCGAGCCTTCCGTATGCCATCAGCAGAGAATGCACCATAATTGCACGGCCCCGCCACACGACATCAGAATAAGTGATGTAGACCATGTTCAGAGCCCCAGTTGGGCCGCTAGCACCGCGTTAGCCAAAGGGGGGAATGGAGTGTATGTGATGAAAACGGAGCGTTTGATTGTGAAACCATGTACCGGGCTAACGAGTAAAGCATTTGGACCAGACCAAACTGCGAACTACAGATAACCAGGAACCACTGTGAAAGGACATGACCCCCCCCATCGACCCACTAACACGATCAACTTCGCTGTCAACCACGAGGATGAACCCACCATGTCAGGACTTCAACCCAGGCGATCGACCCAGGGGCCCAGGGTGCCAGATCACCTCAACTTGCAAACAACTTGCACCATAAGACTTTTGGGGGAGTGATGTTATGTATGTATGTAGATCTTACCCAAATGTAAGACTTGCTACTAGGGGGCACACCTGTGGGAGACCGAAGGGTCACCTGTACACCCTGGGGCAAGCAGGTATAAAAGGTAATTCACCATGCTGCTTCCTCACTCTGGAGTCGGAATAAAGAAACCAAGGTTACAACAGTTTGAACTTGCGATATAATCCTGTGAATTTATTCTGAACATAACACTTGTTATGTTCAGAATAAATTCACAGGACTATATCGTCTCTGCGACGGATAGGTTACCACATCCTGTCTAGCAGTTCACCTTTGGCAGGCGGTAACGTGGGATCCTGGCTGGTCCAGGTCCTAAGCTGGGGGGCCGTTACGGTTGACCCCTCGCTTTCTAGCACTTCCACGACTGTGAGTGGGTCTGCAGGCTGCACCATTTCCACCCTGGTGGTGGGCAACGGTGGCCAACTGAGAGCATTAGTGCCACTCTCAGTGCCTGGCCCATGACGGATCATGTTACAGTGCACAGTGTTGGACATTCTCAAAACAATGCATCGATAATGGTGCCTCTGCTCTCCCAAGCTTGTGGGATGAGCAGCTTGTCTGACTCGAACACATATTGGGACACTCTTTGGTACGTCTCTTTAGTGCTGTGAACACAGGCTGCTGCTTTGTTTAACTTATTTGATACATGTTCAATCGTTTGGGGCTCGCCCGCTACTTTGGCTTGCTGTACAACACACCCGAACCCGTGTGATAACACATCACTTGTTACAAGTACTTTGTCAGATACATATACAACTGGTTGGTGTTCACCCGCTACTTTGGCTTGTTGTAAGGTGCCCCCAATCCCATACAATGGTGCATCATTGGTCGCGAAAGACCGCTCGCAAGGGTTACACGGTGCACATGATTTATTGGAGCATATAGGTTCCTGGCCTTCCCTGCGGCTGCCCCTTTACCTTTGCCCCAAACTCAGTTGTCTTCCTTGCTGGGCGACACATTCCTCTGTTCCGTTTCGGTGACCTCCCGACTGGACGCTCTCTCATCCCGTGGTCTGGACGCTGCCTTGTCCCATGGCCTGGATGCACTCTCGTTCTGTGGTCTGGACGCACTTTCGTCCCGTGGTCTGGACGCCTTCTCGTCCCGTGGCTTGGGTGCCCTCTCGTCCATGTCCGTGATGCCGATTGCCATGATCTTCCTCCCTAGGTATTTTGCCTCTGGCATCGGGAAGACGCATTCGGATCATTTCGGCCGGAGTCCCACTCCGCATGGTTGACCTGGAGCCTCTTCCATCATCGCGAAGAGGGTACTGCGCCTGTACCGCTGCTCGGTTGAACTTTACCTCCTCGTGGTTGTGATGAGCAACATGTGCCTCGGGGATTTGCAGATGGATCTGCACTTCGATACCTGGTTCAGCTGAAAGTGGGGGTTTGCTCTGTCTTTGAGAAGGGTAGATCTTGTTCGCCGGAGAAGGTACGCAGAGGTCTTCCCAGTTCCATCGAATCTTCCCCATCCACCTCCTGCCATGCATCGTTGGCCCATCACCTGAAACAATAAACAGTGGTAAATCATGCACTGCTCCATCATAGAGTACTCTTATATCCGCACTACCAATAACTGGTATCAGTTCCTTGATGGCCCTGCCCTGAATCGGGATCAGCTTGGGTCGCTGTGCTTTGTCGCCCCACAGTTTCTTGAAAGCCTTCTGGCTCATAACTGATTGACTCGCCCCCATGTCTAGTTCCATGGAGACTGGAGTGCAGTTAAGTTCATCTTTTAACATTATTGGAAGACTTTTGGTGGTGAAGGTGTGTATCTCATATACTTCCTCTTCATCCTCCGGTTCAGTTGCCTCTTCTGCTTGTTCATCGTGATCCTCGCTGGTTGTCCTCTCCTGACTCTGCCACGTGGTGAGTCAGAAGTCGTTTGCACATTCGCTGATGGTGTCCCATTGTTCCACAGCCCTTGCACACGTAGGGCTTGAATCTACATTGATGAACTCTATGGCTGCCCCTGCAGCACCAACATGGTGCTAATGGATACGCATTCATGCCCAACGGTGGACTCTGTCACTCTAGGCCTAGGTCTGGCCTTTGCAATCAGGTAGGCCCTGCCCTGTGCCATTCTGCCTGCTGCAAATGTTATTTTGTGCACGGTGCTTGCCAGTGAGTTTCGATTCTGTGAAGATATCTGTTTCGTGTTATCACTCATGGATATGAAGGCTTGGACTATCGTGATGGCCTTGCTCAGATCTAGGGTTTCGGCAGACAGCAGTTTGCGAAGGATGACCTCATGGCAATTCCAAGCACGGATAAGTCCCGCAACATTTTCACCAAGGATCCTGCAAAGTCGCAAGGCGTCTTAGGTCGACGACAAAACTCGCCACTTTCTGGCCCTCAGATCGATGGTGCGTATAAAAGCGGTACCTGGCCATCAGGATGCTCTCCTTTGGCTTGAGGTGTTCCTTCGCCAGTGTATACAGCTCTGCGTAAGATTTGTCCATTAGTTTGACCGGTGCCAGCAAATCTTTAAGGAGGCCATATACCGAAGACTCACATACAGTGAGGAGAATCGCCCTGCGCTTGGTCGTTGTCTCAGCCTTGTTCAGTTCGTTGGCCACAAAGTATTGGTCAAGGTGCTCAACGAAGGCGTCCCAATCATCACCCTCAACAAATCTCTCAAGAATACCAATGGCAGCCATTACTGCGTGAAAGTTATTGATCCATTACTCATCGCCAATTTGTTATGTTCAGAATAAATTCACAGGACTATATCGCAAGCTCAAACTGTTGTGACCTTGGTCTCTTTATTCAGACTCCAAAGGAAGCAGCATGGAGAATCACCTTTTATACCTGCTTGCCCCAGGGTGCACAGGTGACCCTTAGGTTTCCCACGGGTGTGCCCCCTAGTGGCAAGTCTTACATTTGGGTAAGGTCTACATACATACATAACAACAAGGAATATGGCCTGGACACCTGGCTAATGAACCCCCTCCGCAACTCTACCACAGAGCCGGAGGAACGCCACAAGTGGCAAATGGAATTTAATCCAGAGAAGTGTGAGGTAATGCATTTTGGGAGGGCTAACAAGGAAAGTGATTAAATGGCAGGATACTGAGAAGTGGAGAAGAACACAGAAATCTTCGAGTGCGGGTCCACAGATCCCTGAGGGTAGCAGGCCAGGTAGATAAGGTGGTTAAGAAGGCATACAGAATGCTTGCCTTTATTAGTCGAGGCATGGAATACAAGAGCAGGGAGGGGTTATGCTTGAACTGCATAAAACACTGGTTAGGTCACAGCTGGAGTACTATGTGTAGTTCTGGTCATCACATTACAAGAAGGACGTGATTGCACTGGAGAGGGTACAGAGGAGATTTATGAGGATGTTGCCGGGACTGGAGAATCTAAGCTATGAGGACAGATTAGATAGGCTGGATTTATTTTCATTGGAACAGAGGAGGCTGAGGGGAGACCTCATTGAGGTGTATAAAATTATGAGGGGCCTAGATGTAATGGAAAGGGCCTATTTCCCTTAGCAGAGGGGTCAACAACCAGGAGGCATAAATTTAAAGTAATTGGTAGAAGGTTTAGAGGGGATTTGAGGGGAAATTTCTTCACGCAGAGGGTTGTGGGGGTCTGGAATTCACTGCCTGAAAGGGTGGTAGAGGCAGAAACCGTCACCACATTTAAATAGTACTTGGATGTTCACCTGACCTGCCGTAACCTGCAGGAAAGTGGGATTAGGGATAGCCTCTTGTTGGCTGGCATGGACACGACAGGCCGAAATGGCCTTCTTCCATGCTGTACTATGATTCCATGATTCTATGAAGGAGAGCCATGTTGCCACCCACAACATCATAGAGCAGACAAAGGGGTGCTGAAGCAGCGATTCCGATGCCTGGACCACTCTGGAGGCAGCCTTCAATACTCCCCTCAACAGGTCTCACTATTCACGTGGTGTGCTGCATGTCACACACCTTGGCCATCATGATGGCCCAGGCCTTGCCACTCGGGATTGCAGGCCCACCTCAGGAGGACGAGGAGTGGGGGGGAAGAGGAAGAGGAGGAGGACCAGGTGCGTGCCGACGCCCCGAATGAACAGGAATTCGATGAGGACCAACAGCATCCACGGAGGAGGCAGCGTGTCAATGTTGGCAGTGGCAGGGCTGTTCGACGGCGGCTCATAAGGGAACACTTCGCTTAAATGGAGTGAGCTGAGGGATGCAGCTAATAATGGCACGTATTGTGGCACGATAATGCCATCTCTCCGTTACAAGTCAACAGTCATACACCAGAGGCTGAAGGAAACGATCAACGTTACATTTTATTGTAAACATGCCACAAACAACCCCCAAAACCCCACCCCCCTCAAAGAAAACACAATGGGGCCCGCCCCTTAAATAATACAATAGATGAATAACATTTGCACCTTTTCAACATAGGGCCCATGGCCACACCTTTCATTAGTGGGTCTTGCGTAGGCATTTCCCACCCCTTTGCCTCACCCACTCCCTCACCTACTGCTCCTCCTCAATTGGTCCTCACTGCCTGCAGCAAATTCGCTTGAGGGCTGTTATGTGTCTGAGGGAGACAGGACAGAAGGCCTAGCATGAAGCCCTGGACCAGCTCTGGGCCTGGAAGGCTCGTTTGCTGACAATCCCGTCTGAGAATGGGTGGCAGCAATGTCAGATGGCTGGGTTGCAGACTGCGGCAAGTGCAAAGACGGAATGGCAGAGTCGGGATATCGAATGAGGTCCTCCTGAGAGAGGATATTACGTTCCATCTCGACCGACGGACTGCCAGTCCCCCGGGACAGAGCCTCAGCATCTGAAGCAATCTGGTGGAGCGCAGATTGCTGGCCTACTTCGGCACCGTTATCTCCCCGTTGGACTGATGGGGCCCCAGACATGATGTTAGCAGTCAGTGCTTGCATGGCATCAATTTGCCCCTGCATCAGAGCAGACAGCACATTGATGCCAGCACGCACTGACGGCATGGCAGAAGGCAGGTTGCGTGGTCTTGGCCTGCCACTCAAGGGCTACTTCCACGCCAGCCATGGCCCGCGCCATCATGTCTTGGTTCACTTGTGGTGTCGAGCATTTGTTGTAATCAACCAAGGATGGGCTTGATGGGCCCCCAAACTGCAAATGCCAAGATTGAGGCAGCCTCCGCCACATTCAACACAAGTGCATCTACGCTCGACGGGATCCTCGCCAATGCACCCATGAGCTCGCGGTGCATTTGCATCAAGTTCCTGGACATAGCCTCCAAGTCCAGGTGCACATCTGCCTGCTGTGAGCAGGACTCATGGGCCGAATTACCCTCCGGAGAGCTGGCCCCCGAGCTTCCCCTCGCACTGGGCATTGCTTCAGGCCACTGGGGCGAGGAGCCTGAGATTCAGCTAACCCCCGGAAGACAGCATATTCAACCGAAGTGCTCGCCCCACTCGATGGAACTGTGGACATCTCGCTCTGTCCCGGCACACTGCTCTCCACCTCCTCCTCCTTATCTTCTCCGTCGCCTGAAGACGTAGGCTGAGGGGCAGGCTGGCGCTCTTCTGGCTCATCATCTGTAAGCACAAAGTAACAGAAGTGCGGTTATCAGCTGGGAAGGGGGCAGAATGGCAAGAAGGAGGAGGGCATTGTTATTTTGGTTGCAACATCTTGCAAGGCATGTGGCCTCAAGGCTAAGGGGACTCACACAAAACAGCCATCTCATTCACATATCATCACTGTCGAGCTCTGCCTCTGCTCTCCACCGCCACAATTGCAGAGCCCATTGGGGTGGACACTCGCTCCTCCACCTCGGTCAGGTCCTGGAGGTAGAGCTGGCCCTCTCCCCGACAATGCAACTGGTGCAGATTGGGCACGGGTTTGATCTGCAAAGACAAAAGCAAAAAGTTGTTAGTGGCTGTGTAGATGCTGGTGTGTCACATGTGTATGCAGTATGATACTGGCGAGTAATATGGCAAAGTGTGCATATCGGCATTTCATGCTGTATGGCATCGCACAGTGGATGTGTGAACGGTGGGTCTGGGGCACAAGCAACTACCAGTAAGTATGAGGTTCAGGACTGGGACCACATATGAAGTGTTGAAAAGTGTTGGTAGGTGGGCTCAGGTCTGAGATGCTTTGATGGGCAGGGCCTGTCTAGTGAGGCCTCAGGCTGGCTTCAGCAATGAGGAACGTGCCTGGTAAAGATAGAGAAGGGGTAGGCAGTGCAAAGGTTTTACATTGTGTGAGAGAGTGAGGTTCACATGAAGGCACTGGAAGATGAATGAAAAAGGTACTCACCCTGATGACTGTAGTAAGGCCGTTGAATCTATTGCGGCATTGGGTCGCTGTTGTGGGTACCGCGCTCCGGCTGTAACGTACTCAGCCACCTCCCTCCAGAGCCTTCTCAAATCCCGAGGCGCTGGCATTCGTCCCCTTCCAGCTGGAGTGCACTCCAGCGACTCTCCACTGCCTCCAGCAAGGCATCAAGGGCGGTGGTGGAGAAGTGTGTAGATAGCTGGCATCCTCCTTGCTCCTCCATTTCCGTGCTCTGAAGACCCTGTGGAGCTGGAACTGCGTATGCACAAACTTCAGTTGCCTTTAAACTTTGGCTGTTCCGGGGTCTGACTCGGAGATCCGCGCATGCGCAATGGGTCCGCCAAATTTACTGAGTAAACTTTTGTTATCGTCCCCCCAGCTGCAGTACAACGGCTGATGTAGTGCCCCTGTTAGCTCTTTGACCAATTTTGCTGAATTTCTGGATGGAGGGATCAAACATTTTCAAGATGCTAAAATTATCATTTTGCCTGTGTTACCACCCCAAATGAGTTGCAACCGAATTTCTCCCCCCTTATATTTTATACAATAACCTGCTAATGTACATTATACATTAAACTGGTAAGGTACTGTACATCTATATTTACCTGATAATATAATGTAGTAATATACCTTAGTGTTTCTACCTTAGTCTGCTAATGTACCTCAGAATTTGTACACTAACCTGATAGTGTTTCTTATAGTTTCTACAATAGTCGGGAAAATGTAGCTTGGAGGTTTACATTACCCTGATAATAGCCTAAATGTTGCCATTGGATACACCCAATAATCAGCCATAACCAATTGGGATAGAGCAAAGATTAATTTTGCTGTTTTTTTTGCCCATTTAGCACCATGTATAAATTTGTAGACTGAATTCTTCAGAGCCCAGGAAATGCCTGCCAGTTTGCCAGCAGATGTATAGTAAATGAGGCCACAATGGATAGAATTCTCCAGTGTACCAGGCCGAGAAATTCGGGTAATTTGCGTCTCTTGTTAACGCCCCCGGAAATGTTAATAGGGCGAAAATGACTTTGTGACCGGGCTCGGCACCGCCAACGACTCCCGCTAAATTTGGCAGCAGGTTAGTGGCAGCGGTAACCCATAGTGCTCCGCTCCGCTAGCGATGATAACATAATCACCATGCTCACCCCAGACCCTAAATTGTGTATCACCCCCTGAAGCTACACCTGACAATGACACCGACAGCTTCAGGGGATGCCTACCGGGTGGCATGCCGCTAGCGGGGTGAAACTTAAAAGGGAGGTGTGCTGCGTTAAAAAAAGTCCTCCGATTTTCTTCTACGCCCCAGGCTCCCCGATGGTTCAGGTAAGATCCTTTTTATAATGCAGAGTTTGCAGCTAAGGCCCTTCCCTTTAACTAAAGGAAAAGCCCCTCCTTTGTGCCCACTGCGTCTGCCTTGCTACCGCTTGAGGAAGGAAGCGGATTGCTTTATTTTGCGCTCCACTTCCTTTTGGGGGTGGTAACCCCAAGTTCTCAAGAGAGGTGAGACTTCTGCTCCTGGCATAAAGTAAAAACAGGTTTGGTTATTTTTAAGAAAGGGTTAACTGATTTTTTTCAACATCTTTTTTCTCACAGCCTATACTGAGCATATACTGCTCCGATGTTACCTCCACCCACCCCCATCCATTCTCTCCACTCCAGCCCTTTCCTCCTTTCCTCTGTTTCCTGCTTCCACCTCCCAACCCCTCCACTTCCCTCTCCCTGCTCCCCATTCCCTCTTACCTCCCCCCTTTTTCCGAATCACCTTCCCTTTCTCTGCTTTCCCATTCTCTTTCGTATGCGCCTTCCTCCCTTCCGTATTCCCTTCCTCCTCACAACTCTACCAGCCTCTAACTCTGCTGAAGCTCCAGCTCTTTCCTTCCTCGTATTCTGATCCTGCTCAACCATCCTTCTCTACCATGACCTACTCTATCTTACTTCTATAGCCTCCTATATTGGAGTGCTCCCGCAAACCCGGCTTCAGCTGGGAACTTCAGTAGTTCTTAATGCTCTGGCCGGAATCATCCCAGCCCTACGAGTGCAGGTCTGGAGGCGGGCCCGCTGTCAAAATGGCCCTGATTGACAGTGGGTCGGCATCCCATTCTGAACCCGCCTCCATGTGCGTATTGCTGACCCGACACCAAGCGGCGGGCCACTTCATTAAGGTACTTAACAAGTAGTTTAATGCTATTTAAGAGGATTAAAAGCAGGCACTTACAATTTTACCAACTTTTTGACAGGTTTACCATCCCTCGGGGAACACGCCAGATAAGTGGAGTCGGGTTCTCAGCGACTCTCTATTGCATTGGCAAGTTAATAGCTTCAGAAATGATATAAAAGCTACCATTTCACAGCTGTTCACTTTCCATCATCAGAAGATGAAGCCTTCAGGATTTGGAGGAATCTTTTGAGCTGTATGCAGATTGGAAGTGTTTGCAGTGAACTCTCTATTCACTGTCACCTCCTTGGAGCAACCTCTCTCATCATTGACAGATCGCCTCTGTCATTTCAACCTCACCTGCCATCTACTCGAGCAGCATTGGTGCCCTTGACAAAATCTCACCTTGGATCTCAGAATCCCACGATCTATCAGCCCCAACACCAACATCACCAGGCACACCAGCATCACCAACAAAAACACCAACCTTCTCCGCAATCACTTGATGCTGCATAGGACATAGGGCATCAGCACCCAACCACATTGCTGCCCAGGAGGCTAGGGATGGCTTCACCATGGCCACATTTACTTCACTTGACATTGTGCACTGTGGCTGCCACATGATGTACCAGGTTGGCACCACCTCACACCAGCAACATACATCATCCCTGCAATGCCCAAGCCATTCCTTTCACACTCACACCATTGTGCAGGGTACCCTTATGTCTGACTATTCACTACAACTTACTAAGCCACTTCAAAGGTGCACACAAATCTGTCCAAGAACACAAAGTGTTCAAAATAATGATTTCAAAGTTTGACAAAACATTAGCAGAAAGTCTTCATGAACATTGGCTAAAACACCCAAGTACCTACCCATGCGTGTTGTTAGTTGGTATGATTGGACAAGGATGAGGGTGAGTGTGAGGAGTGGCTAGTGAGATGGGGAAGTGATAATGTAGATAAAGGGATAGGTGGAGGTGCAAGGTCAGTTGGTGTGAATAAGGATGTGCAGGAGTTGGGTAGGGAATGCAGAGTGATGGGAATGTGATGAGTGGCACAGCAGGATGAGGTTGAGTGTGGCTTTGTGTAACGTTTCGTAATCTACTGAGATCATTGAAAGGTTTGTGTTACTGGAGCCTGGCCCTCCTGATGACATCCCTGCGTGTGGCCTCCTGTGCAATATGTACCCAGCATGCGTTGGTGTCCTGGGGAGGTCTCTGCCGTCCATTAGAAGGGAAGAGAACCTCCCTGCGTGCTGCGACTCGCTCCATAAGCACCTGGAGGGAGTCATGGGAGAGCATGGGTGCAGCTGTGTACCTTTGTGCAGTGCTTGTCAATGTTTGCAACAACTCAATGCTGCAGAACACTGACAGAAGAACTGTCAAAATCAATGTGGACGTGGTCCCTTTAAGGAAACCGGCAGATGACGCATCATCTGATGATGTCATCAGACTGGCTTCCTGTTAATTGACCGGCAAACTTGTAGGGAAGGCTTAACAAGCCCCGTCAAATCAAAATTGCTGTGGTGGGCTGGAGCCGGGAGCGCATTCCCACATGCCACTGATGACACCTGCACCCAACTCGCAGCTGTTGGCGAAATTGCGGCCTCCATGTGTAATAGAAACATAGAAACATAGAAAATAGGTGCAGGAGTAGGCCATTCGGCCCTTCGAGCCTGCACCACCGTTCAATAAAATCATGGCTGATCATTCCTTCATTACCCCTTTCCTGCTTTCTCTCCATACCCCTTGATCCCTTTAGCCGTAAGGGCCATATCTAACTCCCTCTTGAATATATTTAATGAACTGGCATCAACAACTCTCTGCAGCAGGGAATTCCACAGGTTAACAACTCTCTGAGTGAAGACGTTTCACCTCATCTCAGTCCTAAATGGCCTGCCCCTTATCCTTAGACTGTGTCCTCTGGTTCTGGACTTCCCCAACATCGAGAACATTCTTCCCACATCTAACCTGTCCAGTCCCGTCAGAATTTTATATGTTTCTATGAGATCCCCTCTCATCCTTCTAACCTCCAGTGTTTAAAGCCCCAGTTGATCCAGTCTCTCCTCATATGTCAATCCAGCCATCCCTGGAATCAGTCTGGTGAACCTTCGCTGCACTCCCTCAATAGCAAGAACGTCCTTCCTCAGATTAGGAGACCAAAACTGAACAGAATATTCCAGGTGGGGCCTCACCAAGGCCCTGTACAACTGCAGTAAGACCTCCCTGCTCCTATACTCAAATCCCCTAGCTATGAAGGCCAACATACCATTTGCCTTCTTCACCGCCTGCTGTACCTGCATGCCCACTTTCAATGACTGATGACCATGACACCCAGGTCTCGCTGCACCTCCCCTTTTCCTAATCTGCCATGATTCAGATAATATTCTGCCTTTGTGTTTTTGCTCCCAAAGTGGATAACCTCACATTTATCCACATTATACTGCATCTGCCATGCATTTGCCCACTCACCTAACCTGTCCAAGTCACCCTGCAGCCTCTTAGCGTTCTCCTCACAGCTCACACCGCCACCCAGTTTAGTGTCATCTGCAAACTTGAAGATATTATACTCAATTCCATCATCTAAATCATTAATATATATTGGGATCCCAGCACTGAGCCCTGCAGCACTCCACTAGTCATTGCATGCCATTCTGAAAAGGACCCGTTTACCCCGATCCTCTGCTTCCTGTCTGCCAACCAGTTCTCTATCCATGTCAGTACATTACCCCCAATACCATGTGCTTTGAATTTGCACACCAGTCTCTTGTGTGGGACCTTGTCAAAAGCCTTTTGAAAGTCCAAATACACCACATCCACTGGTTCTCCCTTGTCCACTCTACTAGTTACATCCTCAAAAAATTCCAAAGATTTGTCAAGCATGATTTCCCTTTCATAAATCCATGCTGACTTGGACCAATCCTATCATTGCTTTCCAAATGCACTGCTATTTCATCCTTAATGAATGATTCCAACATTTTCCCCACTACTGATGTCAGGCTAACTTTTTCTCTCCTTCCTTTTTTAAAAAGTGGTGTTACATTAGCTACCCTCCAGTCCATCGGAACTGATCCAGAGTGAATAGACTGTTGGAAAATGATCACCAATGCATCCACTATTTCTAGGGCCACTTCCTTAAGTACTCTGGGATGTAGACTATCAGGCCTTCAATCCCATCAATTTCCCGAACACAATTTCCCGCCTAATAAGGATATCCTTCAGTTCCTCCTTCTCACTAGACCTTCGGTCCCCTAGTACATCCGGAAGGTTATTTGTGACAGAACCAAAGTACTTGTTCAATTGGTCTGCCATTTCTTTGTTTCCCATTATAAATTCACCTGAATCCGACTGCAAGGGACCTACATTTGTCTTCACTAATCTTTTTCTCTTCACATATCTATAAAAGCTTTTGCAGTCAGTTTTTATGTTTCCGGCAAGCTTCCTCTCATACTCTATTTCCCCCCTCTTAATTAAACCCTTTGTTCTCCTCTGCTGAATTCTAAATTTCTCCCAGTCCTCTGGTTTGTTGCTTTTTCTGGCTAATTTGTATGCCTCTTCCTTGGATTTAACACTATCCTTAATTTCCCTTGTTAGCCACGGTTGAGCCACCTTCCCCGTTTTATTTTTACTCCAGACAGGGATGTACAATTGTTGAAGTTCGTCCATATGATCTTTAAAGGTTTGCCATTGCCTATCCACCGTCAACCCTTTAAGTATCATTTGCCAGTCTACTCTAGCCAATTCGCGCCTCATAGCGTCAAAGTTACCTTTCATTAAGTTCAGGACCCTAGTTTCTGAATTAACCTTGTCACTCTCCATCTTAATAAAGAATGCTATCATATTATGGTCACTCTTCCCCAAGGGGCCTCGCACAACAAGATTGCTAATTAGTCCCTTCTCATTACACATCACCCAGTCTAGGATAGCCAGCTCTCTGGTTGGTTCCTCGACATATTGGTCTCGAAAACCATCCCTAATATACTCCAGGAAATCCTCCTCCACCACATTGCTACCAGTTAGGTTAGCCAATTCAATATGTAGATTAAAGTTACCCACGATAACTGCTGTACCTTTATTGCACACATCCCTTATTTCTTGTTTGATGCTGTCCCCAACCTCACTACTACTATTTGGTGGCCTGTACACAACTCCCACTAAGGTTTTCTGCCCTTTGGTATTCCGTAGCTCCACCCATACCGATTTTACATCATCCAAATTAATGTCCTTCCTCACAATTGCATTAATTTTCTCTTTAACCAACAACGCCACCCCGCCTCCTTTTCCTTTCTGCCTATCCTTCCTAAATGCTGAATACCCTTGGATGTTGAGTTCCCAGCCTTGGTCACCCTGGAGCCATGTCTCCGTGATGCCAATCATATCGTATCCATTAACTGCTATCTGTGCAGTTAATTTGTCCACCATATTCCGAATACTCCTCGCATTGAGGCACAGAGCCTTCAGGCTTGTCTTTATAACACACTTTGCCCCTTTAGAATTTTGCTGTAAAGTGGCCTTTTTGTCTTTTGCCTTGGGTTTCTCTGCCCTCCACTTTTACTATTCTCCTTTCTATCTTTTGCTTCTGTCTCCATTTTATTTCCCTCTGTCTCCCTGCATAGGTTCCCATCCCTCTGCCATATTAGTTTAACTCCTCCCCAACAGCACTAGCAAACACTCCCCCTAGGACATTGGTTCTGGTCCTACCCGGTAATGTCACAGTAGATCAACTACTATTAAAACTGGCAGTTTGGAAAGGAATTAAAGTGGGGAGGGTATTCCTGTTACCAAGTGTTAGTGCCCTCACTAACATTAAAAATGTCATTCAGATAAAGCTGCCAAGATGTTGCTACTGTTCGGAGAAAATTTCTTAACCTATAACCTTTGTAACTTTTTTGTAATGTGTAGCCAGCTCCCCTGTCTCTTTCTGATGAATTATGGGACAGAGAGAGTGGTCAAGTAAGAAATGTATACTTAAGCAGAAGGCATGTATAGTCTCCAATGTCCGTTGACCCTGAGTCATGGAGATAGGGGAAGTAGGACAATGGGCAGTTGGAGAGGCAAACAGATGTATATCGCTTGTACTAATAACAGGAAGATAGTTCCTTGTTTTTCTGCTGATGCGGGGAACTAATCCCACTTGTGTTTGCGTCTGCTAATTAACCTTTGACTTGCCACAATGTAAGATTGCCACCGCACTACCATATAGGGTAATACCATGCCAAAATGTTAAATAATTGGACGATGATGTAAGGGGGCGGGGCCGCCCCCAAAGGTACAATTGTAACTTGAAAACTCCGCTCAGGGAGAAGATGTGGCGAAGCTGCGGAGTTTCCCTACTTCTCCCAGAGCGCTTTGCACGAATAAACTGTGTCGTTTTCCTTCACCGTACTTGGACTTGGTGTGGAATTTATTTCCCTTACAGATTTGGCGCTGTGAGCAGGGTGAATATAGTCGCTTTGGGTTGCCTAGCCAGTGGAGAGGGACGAGTAGTCAAGGTTTGACCGTCCAGTCAATTGAGCCCCAGGAAAGGGCAACTCCTGAGCCCCGATTCACCAAAGAACAAAACGTCCGTGAACGGTGAGAAAAACCACAGTTGAGCCGTGGGTTAGAGGCTAAGCTAGCATGGTGTGAGTGGTGTATGAAAGAAATGAGTGTTCCCCGCCACCTCGATTGTCACAAACTATCTCAGTCACCTAACTTGAGCCGGAATTAAGAGGGCGAATGCCCCACCTGAAGGCCAAGGATTAAGGTCGAAGGGAATAAACGAGAGGACAAAGTGGCGACGGAAAAGTGGGGCAGTGAAGGTGGTCGGAAATAATCTCATTGCAACTTTAAGCCACACAGGTCGGGACATTGAGGGTCATGTGTAGAACAGATTAA
This sequence comes from Pristiophorus japonicus, assembly GCF_044704955.1. Taxonomy (NCBI): domain Eukaryota; kingdom Metazoa; phylum Chordata; class Chondrichthyes; family Pristiophoridae; genus Pristiophorus; species Pristiophorus japonicus. Next base: position 114,744,723 of record NC_091986.1, read on the forward strand.
TGAAATCGTAGTAAGTCACAGAGGCCATTTTGAAGAATCGCAAGTGTAATCAGACACCTCTGACGATAAAGATTGCAAGTCAGCCTGGTAGATGTGAGTAAGACCAGGCGTACCTCTAACAATCGTGAGACCGTGACGTGAGACTACGATGAGTGGTAAGGAAACGTAGAGGGCCCCGCCTAGGGCCCCTCACCAGACTATACATGACCAAAAGGAGGGATGGCCCCCGACGGAAAAAAAAACGTGTGATAGAACAGAGAAAGTGGTGGGAGACGTAGAAACAGAAAAAAAAACTGGGACATTTGAGATGACGAAAAGCAGCCCTCAAAGCCTATGAGCTAGACTCCGTTCTAGTTATGAAAAGAAAGGATAAAGATACAGCCTTGAAAGAAAACAAATTGAATGAAATTGAAAGAAAAATTGTCTTCGATTGTCTGAATTAACAAAATTACCGAGAGACGAGCCCTCTGTGTAAAATACCAAAACCTAATTTGATGAAAGGAGATAAAAAAAAAGGACATAACTTACTAAATACTGGTTGATATTGGCTGTGAAAAAAAGATATTGGTTTAATTGAAAAGATTTTTGGAAGAGGTAAAAGACACTCTCCATTGAAAATGATTTTAAATTACGAGAAAGTTTCATTGCAGTTTGAAAAGATTTCCAGAATAGATGTGTTTATCAAGAAAAGTCCCGAACAGTCTAAACAAGCAGGAGGGTTTTAAAAATAATGAGGAGAAGAGATCTAAGCTATGCGAACTCAGCACAGAAAGAAAAATTGGGAATTAGAAAATTTTACTGATTTTAAAATTCTTATAGGAAATGTTGGAATGTATACAGCTTGTGTGAAAATTGAAGTTCAGTAAACAAAATAGCTATTAAAAAATGTGTGGTATCGTTTTAAATCAATTAAAAAAAAATCTTTGGCAAGTACTTGAATTAGAAGTTAAGAAAATTTTTTAATTTAATCTAAAATGCTGTCTGTCCTGATGAGAAGACTTCTATTATGACGACTTTACTAATGATTTCTGCTGTTTTAACGGATTCCTAATTTCTAAGCAAGTTTTGAAGGCACAAAGACTTAAAATAAAACAAAATTCGGATGATTATGTGAAGTCACGTAATGACATCAGGCCTTCTTACAAACCTGTAAAGAAGTTAACCCTTTCCATTGACAACTGTTTAAGACTCACCTGACAGATAAAGGAGATGGTGGGATCGTCAGAATAAAATAAAACAGAACTAGCCCATGTAATAATACTCGCCTGATACAAATAATGAAAGAATTATTCTAGGAACAGACTTAATAAGGGAATTTAAACTATTAATAGACGCCGAGCATAACAAAATAATCTGGCCGCAAGCAGATGGACGTAAAAGCAAGTATTCCGCGCCCTTACGAAACATTGCGAAAATGGGCAGTGCTAAACCACTGGCCCGGGATTAGGGATAAGAGTCGGGGGTAGACGGGGTGATATGCGAGGCCCTAGAGCCGGTATGGGCCAAAACAAAGCAGGGCCCGAACATCAGGGACATAGGAGGAAACCCGGCAGAAGGCCTCCTGGGGGCAGTGAAGCCGCACCAGTGGGAGGAAGTGGATAGTGAGAATATAGAAGGTCGCCTAGCAGACGAACCCCACCCCCTCTACGTGGATGGGTCTAGAAAGTATGTTGATGGGACACCACGGTGGGCCGTGGTAAATGGCCAGTTACAAACCGTGGTGTGTGGCAGAATAGATGGGGGACTCTCAGCCCAAGTTGCTGAGATTGTGGTCTTCACCGAAGCCTTGAAGCTGGCAGGGGGCAAGACTGTTAATATCTATACAGATAGTCGCTATGCGTTTGGAGTTGTACATGATTATATGATAGCATGGGGACGCAGGGGGTCCGTCACAACAGGGGGAGAACCCATCCGACACCGGGAAAGAGTCCAGGCTCTATTGCACGCAGCTGAAGGGCCACTGCATGCTGCTGTGATAAAAATAAAAGCTCATCAAAAGGTACAAACCCGGGAGCAGGAAGGTAATCAGGCGGCTGACGCCGCCGCACAGCTAGCATTGGAACAGGACGTGGAGGAAAGAGCTGAGGGGGTGGGGAGCATAATGAGGGATGAAATGGATATAGTCAAGTTACACTCCGATGTTTCGCCGGGGAACAGGAGGAATGGAAGGCCAAGGGCGGGGTACCAGGTATAGATTCGGGGTGGAGAAAGGATGGAAAAGTCATAGCCCCAAACTGCATTAAGCAGACATTACTGGAACTACACCATGGAGTGGCCCATACAGGCAGGGGACCAATGATGGAGTGGCTCACGAGAAGATTGGTGGTGGTCCGGAATGGGGCGGGATATAGCCAAACACTGTCAGCGCTGTATAACGTGTGCACAACATAATCCCGGTAAGCCAATTAAGATACGAATGGCGCACCAACAAAGGCCCCAAAGGCCATGGGAAAACATACAAATAGATTTTACTGGACCACTGCCCGACTCATGGGGGAAATCGATATTGCTTAGTGGTAATAGACCAGTTCACCCGATGGGTGGAAGCTTACCCAATAAGGAACTGTACGGCCACTGCGGTAGCTAGAATTCTGGCGAAAGAAATAATCCCTAGATGGGGGGGTGCCGTTGCAAATGGACTCGGACCAAGGCACCCACTTCACGGGGAAGGTAATAAAGACCGTATGCCAACTAATGGGAATAAAACAGGAATTGCACATACCATACCATCCCCAAAGTTCAGGAATGGTAGAACAGATGAACTGAACCCTTAAGATAACCATCGCAAAGGCAATCCGAGAAACTGGGACTACATGGGTTGATGTGTTACCCATCATTCTGATGAAACTAAGGGCGGTCCCTAATTGAACAACGGGCTTATCCCATTATGAGTTAATGACGGGAAGGGCGATGCAACTCCCAGAAGGAATTTTTAGGGGAGGAGCAGATGTAAGACCCCTAAGGGATAGAATTTGGAGATATATATATTGGAGATGAGTAATAGTCTCCAGGAAATGTGAAAGCAAACCAGAGAAAGGCAGGCTCAATGCGATAAAAAAACCTGGAGTCTGCCGCCTTCCCGTACATACCTCAAGCTTGAACGCGCGTGATGGTGAAGGTTCTCCCAGGAAAACCCGGGTTCGCCCCAAAGTGGATAGGGCCGTACGAGGTTATGATTAGTGGAGATACATGCGCCTGTATTGATATTAGGGGAAAAGGACAATGGAAACATGGGACCCAGCTTAAGGTTTTTGAGCCTGCCACTTAATACATGTATTATCTGTCATTATTTGTGTTTACAGGTCAGGAACGACTCTTCAAGCAAGCCAAACGGCCATTTTGCCTTTGAGTAATTGTTAACATAGAGTAATAAGATGAAAATATACGTTGCGATCTGTGTAATGGCCTCGGTCTGTATTGCATGTGCCCCATTGATAAGACAAAAACGGGAGCTTCATGTAAACATCTTTTTATATATGTTTTATGCCTATGCGAGGAATGGGAACTCCTCTAGTTGCTGGTTGTGCTCTCATATCCCCACACACTCGAGAGGAGGGATCCCTTTGCGTCCCATTCCACTAAATCTGACCGAAGTTGCCACATGGGTCCTTCATCAGAACTCCTCCGGTCCCATACGGGAGGGATCCAAGGCCAAAGGAACATCTGCCTTATACAAGGTGGACGGAAGCGGGGACGAGGGAGATTGGGAAAGCGCTGGGTATCATACCAGAGGCGTGCTTCGTGGATGGTATCAACCATCCTACAATCGGCATGCGTTACCTCCATCCTTGGCCCTGACTAACACATTGAGGATCGGGAGACCCCGGAGAACAATATGCCTCACCCGAAATGTAACTGGCACAAAAGGACACAACATGGGATATAGTAATTGCACCTACCGCCTTAACGTTACCGAAGGGGCGGAGCCAAATTTCCTCCGACGCCTCCCGAACATGGCGGGGGGGGGGGGGGGGGCGAAATTGGACATGGTCATTCTATCCTGAGACTGAGCGCCCCAGCAGCATACAACGGTACTTATTTCGTATGTGGACACAAGGTGTATCCCTGGTTCCCCCAAAACTGGGTAGGCTCGTGTTACTTGGGATATGTGGTGCCATTCATGTGGCCAGCACGTAACCTAGCAGAAGTACATGCTTCCAGCCAGCAAAAGCGAGGTCTCACCCCCGTCGAGAGGTTTTTCGGGGTACTCATGATGCCCGTTGGGATAGCTCTGACCATGAACGAGGTACAAAGGATAGAGAAAATACTGGAACAGGTTGCCAATTTGACGGCTGAAGCTCTGGAGGACATCACGGCCGAGATGGTGGCAATATGGACCACAGTATTGCAGAACCGAATGGCACTAGACTACGTCCTAGCGGAAAGAGGTGGCACTTGTGCACTGATAGGAGCCGAGTGCTGTACCTACATCCCAGATAGCTCTGAAGACATAACTAACTTAGCCGAGCATATAAAGAAGGAGGTGCAAAAACTGAAATCCACCGACCAGGGGTGGTTCGGGTGGTTAGGAGCTGGATGTTGGGCCTGGGGCAGAGCATTGTACAAGGATTGGTACTAGTGATGGGAATATGTATCGCATTATACATCGCAGTAATGATGTTTAAGATATGTATGACGAAAATGTGTACCACAGCTCCGGTGTCCTCCCTGGCCTATGTCAACGTTATGGGCAACTCCGGACCAAACCCAGCACTTACCTTGGGATATCAACAACTTCAGCACCGCCATCAGCAATATAGCCGACTCCCTCCTCGACTACTGGTATCAGAAGAATCGATCCGACTGTAATGATTGCTCTTCTCCGCATAGCATGGGAAAAGATCAAAAGGAGGGACTGTTGGGAGAAAATTTCTTAACCTATAACCTTTGTAACTTTTATAATGTGTAGCCAGCTCCCCTGTCTCTCTCTGATGAATTATGGGACAGGGAGAGTGGTCAAGTAAGAAATGTATACTTAAGCAGAAGGCATGTGTAGTCTCCAATGTCCGTTGACCCTGAGTCATGGAGATAGGGGAAGTAGGACAATGGGCGGTTGGAGAGGCAAACAGATGTATATCGCTTGTACTAATAACAGGAAGATAGTTCCTTGTTTTTCTGCTGATGCGGGGAACTAATCCCACTTGTGTTTGCGTCTGCTAGTTAACCTTTGACTTGCCACAATGTAAGATTGCTACCGCACTACCATATAGGGTAATACCATGCCAAAATGTTAAATAATTGGACGATGATGTAAGGGGGCGGGGCCGCCCCCAAAGGTATAATTGTAACTTGAAAACTCCGCTCAGGGAGAAGGTGTGGCAAAGCTGCGGAGTTTCCCCACTTCTCCCAGAGCGCCCTGCACGAATAAACTATGACGTTTTCCTTCACCGTACTCAGACTTGGTGTGGAATTTATTTCCCTTACACTACAAAGGAGAGCCACAACTCTAATGCAGTTGCTGTACATCCTCAGAGACTGACCATAGAGACTGCACATAGGTATGATGTTACTCAGAAATCCTTCTATTCATGTGAGTACCCATGAATCTGGGTGCCATGGCTCGAAGCCTTCTCTTCAGCCTTTGCACCTTCACCTACTTTGCAGTCCTCCACTTCTGTCGTGCTCCGTGAATTCGTGATGTCACATCCTTACTACCAGGAGCTAATTGCTTCTGGGTAAAAGTATCTGAGCTAGTGCCTGGGGGTGAAGTAGCAAGTGCAGCAGGTGGTGCCATTGGCCCAGAAATTGCAGTCGGCGGCTTCCTGCGGACAGATGCCTCCAACCAAATGTTCTTTTACAAATGTAATTGGTGGTCCCAGAGGAATGTAGACTTGCGGTCCAAGGTCTCCATTCACAGTCCTGCATATGGGCCCACGCATCCCAGGAACATAAGCACATCCTGGGATCATGTGGGTCGGGACCACCAATGATCATGGAGTATTCTCATTGATAATGGTGAGTTCTGTTTGTACGAGCTTCCATTACTATCAATAATAATGCCCCCAAAACACAGAAACACAAAACAATAAATTAAAAAAACACCTCACATATTTAAAATTAATTGAAATTGAAATTAAATGTTTTAGACATTTTTTTTGATTTAAAAAAAAATATGTTTTAATAGTGGTAAAAATAAACTTACCTTAATGGACAGGGTTTTTAATATAAAAATTAGTGATAGCATTTGATTTTTCTATCTTTTAAAACTCTTATGTTGGTAAAAGCAGGCTATATGCCTGGCGTAAGAGTTTGAAGGACATGCGCTGGGCAGGAGTTGAGCAAATAGCCCAAATCTCTGCACGCAAATGTCCTTCTCCTGGGGATGTGTGCCATCTGTCTAAAGAAATGTTGACTGTTCACAAATGCTGGTTTTCAGTGCATGCACATCACATGCCGAGAACTGGCACTTGCGAGGCCTCTTCGGGCACGTGTGCACATCATATGTACCCGGAGATGCTGCAATTTACGGCCCATTGAAAGAGTTGGGCAGAGTAAAATGGGGCAATATCATGCTCCAGGGATTCCTGTTGACCTGGTCTTCATTTTTCTCTTCCTCATTATCCTTATTATAGTCGATAAGGAAAAAAGATCTTCCTTGCTGCTCCTCATCGTCATCATCCTTCTCCCCTTCATCATGTTTTGCCCCTGTTGCTGTGAAGGCTTTTCAGAAAAGGAGAATACAACTAAGAATGGGTGAGTATTTGCCCCTTGGGAATAAGAAAGCAGAGAAGGAGGTGGAAAGTTGAATCTGTGTGATGCTTCATAGGATTCAAAGATGAAATTGTAGGCGTTCAGACTCTATTTTGGCACTGGCAATATGCTAATTCCCACAGTGAGAGCATAATGCCTCCCAATGATCTCCAACATCTTCCCCTCGTATAGCCTGAGTGGTTTAAGGGTAGTGATGCCACCTGTGGAGTACTTCCTGACAGGCATTGTGCGTCATTTTCTGCAAGAAGGTGGAGTAAAAGTAGGAAAGGCGAGCAGTAGAGGAGTGTGTACTAAGTGATATGTGGTGCTGAGGTAAGCGATATGGAGGTATCAACTTGTTAAAGTCCAAGAAGGGGTTTTAAGTTTGTGCATGTAAATAATTGCGTTTAGGGGAACAGGCTGGCCATAGTTTAAAATCCAGAGTTTGAGACCCTCTCTTACCCAGAGTGCATTGTGAAAGGTTAATTGTGCAAGTGTTGTTTTAAGGGACTGGGTGGGCAAGGAGGAAAAAGAAAGATGTTCATTGTGTTACCTTACCCGGTGAGGTTGTTGAACATTGTTCAGCACTGTTCCTCAGTCCTGGGAGTGTGGGAGTTGGCACTCAGTGCCAGTGCTACTTCTCTCCAGGTGGTACGAGCGGCATCCCTCGCCGGCTTGCTTGCATTGACACCCAGCAGTCTGTGCTCCGGTAGGGCTAGGGTCTGAGTTGGTAAAGCTCTGTCTTCTTCTCTTCCTGCTTACCTTGTCTGACTGCTTGGTGTAGGTGCTCCTGCAATGGACATAATTCTTGAAAAGTATGATGAAAAGATTGATGGCCCTTGCGGCTAAAGGGACCAAGGGGTATGGAGAAAAAGCAGGAACGGGGTACTAAAGGAATGATCAGCCATGATCTTATTGAATGGTGGTGCAGGCTCGAAGAGCTGAATGGCCTACTCCTGCACCTATTTTCTATGTTTCTATGAGACATGTTATGAAGTTAACTAAAAGTCAGGTATGCGAGCCAAGCACTGTTCCATACCTGGTTCTCCTAGTCTGTTGCTGAAGTGTGCAGGCTGAACTGTTTTGTTAAAGGCTGCTCTTTAATTTCCAGACACCTCAGCTAATTATAGTTGCTTTACACAGGGTTTACACCAATGACGACTCAATGGATATGTAAATGAGCCTGCCCAAGAAACTCATGTAGCACATTGTTGCAATATGATTACATTGCTGAAGTTGCTGCTTTAAATTACATTTTTGCCTCGGAAAAGAAAATTTTACAACAATGTCAATGACTTATGTTTGTGTATAAAACTTAAGGGCAAAGTTGGCCTTAATTATGATTAAATTAAATGTTCTTATTAATATTTTACGATGCACAATAGTGACCGTGCTTCTTCTGATTTAAATACTGAACTGGAAAATCATGTGTGCTAATTCAAAATGAGGAGCAGCATATCTCATGTCAAGGGACGAATGCACCCTGCTCTCATAAATTACAGTAAAGTGACACATTTTCAGATAAATCATCGTGAACATAGAACGTTATGGCTAGGGCAGGTACAGGAGCCTACAGAATGTACTTACATCATTTATAAAGAAAAGAAAGAACTTGCATTTATACAACGCCTTTCACACTTTCAGGACATCTCGAAACATCTCACAGTCAATCTTTCCAGTGTACCCATTAACAAAAACAACTAGAAACTTTTCCATACTGGAATATACGAAGTTATGTGTCTTTCTGCAGTATCCATGTTTGAGGTATGAAATATAGAAGAGTAATTAATAAAATGTGCCAGTTTTCATGATGAGACAAGTTCAAATTATGAGTTTTAGTTGTTTTTGTTAATGGGTACACTGGAAAGATTGACTGTGAGATGTTTCGAGATGTCCTGAAAGTGTGAAAGGCGTTATATAAATGCAAGTTCTTTCTTTTCTTTATAAATGATGTAAGTACATTCTGTAGGCTCCTGTACCTGCCCTAGCCATAACTGTACCACTTCCCATTATTGCTAATGTCGTGTTCTGACAGTACTTGATTTCTGAATATTAGCTGTTTTGCATTTATTCATTAACCAGCAGGTGGTGCTGTTTGCATTGGCAAGATTGTATATCTCAAATCTGAGTACAGTTTAAATAACTGGACTTGATTTTATAACATTTTACAGCTGTCAGTCTCAATAGCTGGAATTTTCTGGCGTCTGTGCAGGCGCGATTGGAGGCGGGTCCGGTGGGAAATTTGAAATAAGTTGGAGCGGGTTGGGAACCCGAGGTGATCTCGCCCCCGCGTATCTTTTCCTCAGGCGCGTTTGCCAGTGCGGCAGCGACCTGAATGGCCACGGTAATTTAATTCATTATGAGGTCAGGCTGTTAAGAGTCTTTTTAACCCTACCTTTCAAATTTCCGTGAATGAGCACAGGAATCTCGCAGCTCGGGAACCACGTCTGTGAACTTGAGCGGCCATTGATCCAGCTCATTAGTGCACAGCATGAAAAGTACAATCAAAACTCTTACCTGACACCTGGTCACTTTCCCAAGGCAGATGCTGAGTGCATTGTCAGCACAGATTTAGCTTTCTAGAGATTGCAAGTCTTTTCAGCAAGGTTGGGATCCACTGCCACCTCATTGGTACCATCTATCACACCATTGACAGATTGCTTCTGTCATCTTGACTTGAGCTGCCATCTATTACATCAGCATGGGTGCCATTTATATTATCTCACCTTGGTCCTCCAAATTGGACCATGATGAGCCCCAACACCAGCAGCACCAACAACATCACCAACCTTCTCCTCAACCACTTGATGCTCCACAGTACAGAGGGCATCAGCACAGGGCTGCACCGTGCCAGAGGTGATACCCACAACACAGGGTTTACAGGCAGAGGATAAGATTCCTCAACATGACTGAGCAGCAGTGCCAAAGGAGGCTCAGGCTATCATGCCAGGTTGTTGCAGACATTTGAAAATTGCTGGAGCAAGACCTGCTGCCCAGAGGAGCGGGTGGTGTAGGATTTCTGAATCTCTCTGGGCTTACATTTGACAGTGAGACGATTCTTTCAGAACAATTGGCAGTTTATTAAAAACACACACATGCATTTAACAGCAGTCGTCAAATATCCGATAGATCTACCTTAGTTACAACAGATATACAATGAGGTTATAATAAAAAGCGATATACGTTACGCCCTTTTGCTGGCTGGTTTGAACACATGGCATGCTGATTTGGCTGGTCTTCAACAGGAGGTCTTTTGCTCTGTGTCCAACAGGGAGAGAAGAGAGAGAGAAGTTCCTGGCTTGCGTTTTTTATATTCCTCAAGACCATTGTCCTCAGAAAGTCTCCCGATTGGACTTTGGTTCAAGGGCAGCTTCTTATTGGCTCTCCTCACACATGTGGCTGTCTGGACTGGCTCAGCCATCTCTGATTCATTTACATGGCTTTCCAATACACAAAACCCATGCGGCAGCTCTGGGGGCTTCCATTTTGTTTCTTACAAAACTCAGCCCATGCTGACAACCTATGGGATTCCATTTTATCTCAACACAAACAGGCATTTCCGTTAATCTACACTTTTAACATTTATACATACAAATAATCAATTAATAAACACTTTTATTCTTACAAACTCCCCACCTTGAGTGGGAAATATCCTTATTGACCCCTCATATATCGTAAGCATTGAGGGGGAGAGGAAGAAAAGTGGGTGGCCTGTCTTGGTCCCCACCTCGTAAGGTGTAGGGGATTTAATAACAGTCCAGCAGAGACTCTCCCTTTCCCGTATCTTCAGTGGACCATCGCTTCTCACAGCACATTGATGATGTTCGTGAGTCATGCTGCAGCTCCCGCTTCTCCATCTTCCCTCGGCTTCAGTCTTGGCCAGTGTCGTCCTGACAATTGTGAGGATCCGTAACATGGTCTGTGGGAAACAAGATCAGTGCAGTATTTGCTCTTTGGCAGTTTTTAACTGATTAATGTGAAACCACTTCTTGTACTTAACACCCTTCTTCCCCGGTAACTGAATCAAATAAACCGCGGGGTACAATCGGTCTATAATCTTATGTGGTCCCCACCACCTGGGCTCAAAGGCAGCTTCTTCTTCCCATAATTTGGAATCATTTGTCTTTTTGACTTCCCCAATTTGGTGGCCACAAATCGATTGATCTGATTGGTGTGATCTATCACTTGTTCCAGCCACTTGGAACTACATGTTTTCATTGTCAGGTGACTCATCCCTGTTAGTGTCAGCTGGCCCGGTGTTCTCATGAGCCTCCCATCATGGTCTGAGGTGGGGAGACCCTTGTTGTTCTGTGATGTGTGGACCTCATTGCCATTAAGCACATTGGCAGCATGTTAGCCCATTGAGTGGGGTAGTCCGTGCACAATTTTTTAAACATTAACTTGAGGGTCCTGTTCCCCCTTTCGACCTCTCCGGATGACTGGGGCTGGTGAGCAATATGTAATTTGTGTTTTATCCCCAACATTTCCTGCAGGTGGGTAAAAATTTTACCGGTAAAGTGTGAATCTTGATCGCTGTCCACTTGTACTGGTACTCCCCACCTACAAAACACATGATTCAATAGTGTTTTGGCTGCTGTGATTGTGGTGTTGGAGCGGCAAGGGGAATGCTTCAATCCATTTAGTGAATTGATCCTCCACCACTAGGGCATGCTGAAAATTGCCTTGTGCCTGTGGCAGTGGGCCAATGAAGACTATCTGGAGGTGAGTCCATGGCCCTTGAGGTGGGGGTGCTCTTTGAAGCAAGGCTCGGTTAGTGCATGCGGGAGGATTGTGTTGCAGGCACGGTAGGCATCATGCCACATATTGGTCGATTGTTTCCCTTATGGAAAGCCACCAAGCTGTGGATGCTACCTTATAGAAAGTTACCAAGGCCGAATAGTGCCCTGCTGTGGGGTGGGAGTGAAAGAGGGAGAGCAGTTCCTGACCCACCTCTGGTGGAACACACATCACCGGGCAGGCGTTTGGCTTTCTTTTGAACATCAGCAACTGCTCATCTGAGTCAGAGGCAGTGGTTAGTATGGTGTTGGGAGCCCAGGCTGTTGGTTGAGGAAGGGGTCTTCCCCGTGCCAGGCGCTTACAACAGCATATGACCAATATTGCTGCTGCAGGGATTTTAAATATAGGTGATCTGATGCGGAGGTCTTGCTCACAGCATTGCAGGGCTCAACAACTATATCTTCTATCTCCCCATCAATCTCAGCGTCCTTGGTGGCTCTGTCTGCTCTGGAATTTCCCTCACTATGTGGACCCCCTTTTCTATGGGCTGCTACCTTTCCTATGAAGCAGGGCTGGGATTGCTGTTTAAGGCATGACCAGAGCAGGCGTAACCAGGGCCCATGGACCAGGGCCTTACCGTCTATCGTAAAATAGTCATTTTTGTGGTATAGGGGCAGGGAGAGCATAGTGTTTATAGCATAGACACTATCGGACTAAATATTCACGGGTCTATCTGAGGTCTCCTTTATAGCAGTTAGAAGTGCGGTGATTTCTGCATATTGTGAAGACTATCTGTTACATCTTCGCTGGATGGTTCTTTCTGGCAATACCACAGCATATCTGGTGTGAGGGGATATTTCAATGTGATATGAGGACCTATCGATGTAGACATCTGGGGCACTCTGTATGGGCTCTTTCTGCACAGGATGGATCTCAAAGTTAATCAGGGGTAACGGACATACATGCAGGTCCCCCTCATAGATCAGAAATTGTGGCAGCAAGGTGGGTTTGGAAATGGTATCAATGTCTCTTTCCATAAATTCCAATATCCATTTGCTGTGGCACTGTGAGGAAACTAGCGAATCTCCAGGCCTCATCAGTAGTTTCAGAAGTGTGTGTCTGCTGTGCAGGATTGTAGCCTGTAACCCAGTAATAAAAGTAAAGTGATGGACCGACCAGAAGACGGCCAGTAGTGGCGCTCACATGCGGTATACGTCTTTTCTGCCCCCTGCAGGATTCGAGACGCATATGCTATGGTCTGTAGTCAATCAGCTCGTGTTTGGCACAGAACTGCAGTGAGGCTTTGCTCTATGGCCCCGACCTCAAATGGAAGGGCTGCATGGGATCAGGAGGGATCAGACATGTGGCCTGTATCACTGCAATTTTTAATTTAGCCACGGATAGGGTGTGGGCATCAGTCCATGCCGGGCATATGTCATCACCCTGCAGTTTTATTAAATCATACAGTGGCTTTTGCACACTCTGCAAAGCCTGGGATAAAATTCCTTTTAGTACCCCACCAAACCCAAGAATGATTGTAGGGCTGTTTATGAAGTGGGTAATGGCAGTCACTGTATTATCTCCACCTTGTGAGAGTCAGGGGACAATCCCTCTGGAGAAATGAACACTCCTAGAAAGGTGACCCGTTCTTTTACTAATTGAGCCTTACGGGGATTCACCTTTAGTCCTGCCTGAGCCAACAATGTCAAAAGTTCGTGCAAAAGGGACAGATGCTCCTCCATGCTGTCGGTTGCCAGCACTAGGTCATCTATGTACTGCAGCAAGCAGGTAGGGCGGGAAAAGTCTTTTAAAATACAGCCATTCTTTTGTGGAATATCGTGGGGACATTGTGGAACCCCTGAGTTCAGCATGTCCAGGTGTAGCTCTGGTCCTCAAATGTGAACGCAAATTTGTACTGGTCTTCCCCTTTAACAGGGATACTCCAGAATCCATTGGCGATGTCAAGGGTCAAGAAGTGTTTGAAACCAACAGGAATTTGAGATAATATGGTGGGAGTTTCTCTTACTACCGGTGAGCAGGCTGGTATTACAGAATTTAACTTTCTGTAATCAATAGTCTGCCGCCAGCTGCTATCAAGCTTTTTAACCGGCCATGCAGGTGAATTGGTTGTGAAAGTGCCGGTTCTAAGAACAGCCTGCTCGAATAGGGATTTTATGGTGTCTCGGATGTAAGGGTGACTCTCCCTGGGGATGGGGTACTGTTTAGTGAATGTGGGGGGGTCCCTCAATAGATTCCTCACCTGCCATTTTTCCACAGTCATGCTTGCATGTGGCAAACACCGCTAGGTATTCCTGAATTAGTTTTGCCACAGCTTCATTTTCGCTCCCTGGAGCATCATACTCAGATGGCTTTTTAATAGCAAAAACCGAATGAGCATCTGAAATGTCTATCATTCCTGCCTTATCACCCAATCCCATCCCGGTCCTGATTATAATCTATCACCGCGCCATACTGATCCAACACATCAGTCCCTAAAATTCCCCTTCCGTCGGGGGTGGTCATCAGCATAGGTGCTGGGACGTTACAGGTGAGGCCTCCCAACTGAAGCTCAGTGGCCTTCCCTCTATACGTGATGGTTGTATCACCGTTAAACCCTTTAAGGGTCATATAACCCTTGCCCACTGCTGCATGGCGTTCAGGGTATGGGGTGTGGATGATAGTAATGGCTGAGCCAGTATTGATAAGCATAATCTGCTGCCTGCCCCCTTTTAAGACAACAAGGAGTACTGATCTCCCGCTACCATCACGTCGGAATCCCATTTCCTACCAATCTTTGGGGGCCGAACTCTGTCATAGAGTCGATCCTGGAATAGGTCTCTCTAATGAATGTGCATCGGCGATTGCCTGCATCGGTAAATGATTTTGCATCCTCCCCGTGACAATTTGGGTTTGTTTCAGGGTTATCAATTTATCCAATCTTTGATCTGTCCCAGAGGGCTTGGATTCGTCCCTCGGGAGGTATCTATGCGTTGCATCATGGTTCAGTGCTAGTCTGGGTCTGCTGCAGTCTTTTGCTAGGTGGCCTACCTTCTTACAATTAAAGCACTGTCCCTTAAAGGAGTAGTTTTGAGATCCCTCCACAATCGACACTGGCTTATTTGCAGTTGGTGGTGACTTCCCCTTTAACTGGTCTTTTACCATCTCCCAGGCTCTTTGAGCGCTGGTCTCTATATTTGTCCACTGATTGGTAGGCCTCATGGCTATTTCCAGCGTGATTTTAACTAAAGGGTGGAGTTGGTCAGGAACATCGATTTAAATTGTTCCAGATTCTTTCCTACTGTAGCATTTGCGGGTGCCTGGTTCTGTTTACGTTGATAGATATCGTACAGGCGATTACTGAAGGCTCTAGGGGTTTCTTCTGGGCGCTGCTTGGTCTGATTAAGCAGAGCCACTAAGTTCAAGTTTCAGATCCCTAAATGGTTTAGGATCTCGGTCATGAGTACATCGGCCGCTACGGCAGGCTGGAGGACTGCTTCTGGCAGATTATCTTTTAGGGAAGTGGAACAGGCCAAGAAGAGGACTTGTATAAGTCTCTCTCTTCCAACTCGGGGTGACCCCTTCTGAAATTTGCCCACCTCCAGTGGGTCGCCCCCATCATTAATGGGCCCCAACTCGTGGCTACACACCGTGGCTTCAGCACCAGATATGGGCCGTGAGTCGGTATGGTTACTGGTGATGTTGCCATGCGCATTATGTCGTGAAGAAGTGGTTATTACGGCTACGATTGGCTCTTGTGTCTCTAAGGTATCTCATCCTACACCACTCTCCTGGGGATTATACTGACTTCCTTCCTCTTCCCAATCTATTTTCCCCTTTTCCCCTTCTGCTGTCTCTGTTATGGCTCCCCGTGTTACTGTGGATACCAGGGCCTGCTGCTCCCCTACCTTATTTTTTAGCCTCGCTATTTCTAGTTGGCATTGGGAGTGATCTGCCTCCCTATGTGGCTTCTTAATGACTTCTCTTAATGCCTCCCTTGCATCTTCTATCCCTTGCTGGAGCCTCAAGTTTTCCAATTTATATTTTTTTAACTCTAATTTGTTTTCATTTGCTTCAACAATGGCTGCGGTGGCTTTTAAGTTTGAGAGACTTTGTTGTTTTAGCAGTGAAGCTGCCTGTTCGGCCCCTCTTTCTACTTGCCTAATACTGTGGTTTAATTGGCTAATTTCTTATCTTAAATGCTGTATTTCTCCCTCTTTTAACTGCTTCACAAGTTGGAGGCCTTCTTCCTTTAGCTGGTTTATACTTTCAATCTCTCTTTCTTTTAACTGAATCTCTTTTACTTGCAATTCTTTCAAATCTTGTATCACTTTGGCGTCTTGCCTCATTAATTCCCCATCACTCCTGGCACAATAAAAAGCACTAAACGCCACGAGACTGTTTGCCCGTTTTGATCTCAGCTCTCCCCTATTTACCCTCTCCTGTATAATTCTCACCATCTCCCCAAATGAGGCAGGTCTACCCTTGTGCTGTGCCTGTGCCCTTAACTCTTTTGCGTCTTGTATCGGGAGCTTTTTGGACAACCTCTCCTGATAAACTAGCTCAACATTACTTTTTATTGTTGGCTTTCTGTCCATGACCCTTCATCCTATGTCTTTTGAATATAACTACTGGTGGGTCCCCACTTAAACAGTTCCAACCCACCTCACTTAAACAGTTACAACTATCGAGACGACTGCTCCCCTAAGACGCAACTCTCGATCCGTTTAATTGTTTCAATTATAATCGCAACACAGGTTAGAATCGCAACTTCCAAGATTTCTAATTGTTCAAAATAATCATCAAAAAGCTGTCTCGCCAGTTGCCCGTATTCTCCACCAATTTTGTAGGATTTCTGAATCTCTCTGGGCTTACATTTGACAGTGAGACGATTCTTTCAGAACAATTTATTAAAAACACATACAAGCATTTAACAGCAGTCGTCAAATACCCTATAGATCGACCTTAGTTACAACAGAGATACAATGAGGTTATAATAAAAAGTGATATACGTTACGCCTCTTTTGCTGGCTGGTTTGAACACACAGCATTCTGATTTGGCTGGTCTTCAACAGGAGGTCTTTGGCCGTGTATCCAGAAGGGAGAGAAGAGAGAGAAAAGTTCCTGGCTTGCGTTTTTTATGTTCCTTTCGGCCATTGTCCTCAGAAAGTCTCCCGATTGGACTTTGGTTCAAGGGCAGCTTCTTATTGGCTCTCCTCACACATGTGGCTTCTGGACTGGCTCAGTCACCTCTGA
Source organism: Pristiophorus japonicus (assembly GCF_044704955.1). Taxonomy (NCBI): domain Eukaryota; kingdom Metazoa; phylum Chordata; class Chondrichthyes; family Pristiophoridae; genus Pristiophorus; species Pristiophorus japonicus. The sequence goes on from NC_091986.1 coordinate 114,761,403, forward strand.
TTAGTTTGAACACAAAACCCATGTAGCAGCTCTGGGGGCATTCATTTTGTTTCTTACAAAACTTAGCCCATGTTGGCAATCTGTGGACTTCCATTTTATCTCAACACAAACAGGCCTTTCCGTTAATCTACACTTTTAACATTTATACATAAACATAATCAATTAATAAATGCTTTTATTCTTACAGTGGACATGCCTTACCAGTGGCTGTCAAAGTCACCAACACCCTCAACTTCTTTGCCTCAGGCTCCTTTCAGGGATTTGCACCAGACATTTGTGGCATCTTGCAGTTGGTCACGCACAGATGCATTGCACAGATCATCGATGCCCTCGGTGACAAGTCAGCCAATTACATCAACTTTGCCACTGCTGACGCCAGTGTTACTGAGTGGGCGCTGGCCTTTGCGGCTATGGTTGGCTTCCCACGGGTGCAGGGCGTCATCGACTGCACACGTGTGGCCATCAGGACTCCCCATTATCACCCAGGAGTCTTTGTCAACCAGAAGGGCTTCCACTCCCTCAATGTGAAGCTCGTCTGCAACCATAGGAAGATCATCATGCATGTGTGTGCCAGATTCCCTGGCAGCTGCCATGACTCTTTCGTCCTGCGCAAGTCCACCCTCCCTCAGCTCTTCACTCTTCCAAACAGACTTTCCGGCTGGCTGCTTGGAGACAGGGGCTTACCACTGAAGACGTGGCTCATGAGTCCCTTGAGCAGACCAAGTACTGAGGCCAAGAGATATAATGAAAGTCACATTTCCACCAGATGCTTCATAGAGCAGACAATTGGCATACTGAAAATGCGTTTCAGATGTCTTGACAGATCTGGAGGAGCCCTTCAGTATGCACCAGCCAGGGTCTCTAGAATCGTCATGGTCTCCTGTGCCTTGCACAACATAGCGCAGCAACGAGGATTAGCGCAGCATGAGGAGTAAGGCACTGAGTGCACAGCCTCTTCAGAGGAGGAGGAGGAGAAGGAGGACCATCAGCTGGAAGATGATGAGGAGGAGGAGGCTAAGGAGGAACCTGTGGTCCACATCCAACCAGCACATTGCCGCCTGAGAGACCAGGGATGGCCTCATCATGGCCAGATTTATTTAACTTCACGCATTACACCCATATGGCTGCCACATGCAGCGCCAGGTTGGCACCACCCAACAGCAACACCATAAAGGATCCCTACAATGACCAAGCCATTCCTTTCACCACCATTGCTGGAGGTACCGTAAAATGCCACCATTCCCTCCAACTCACTAAGCCACTTCCAATGTTGCACACAAATTTGTCCATGGGGAAAATAAATATTTTTATCTGTGACATCACAGTAATGGAAACTTTACACAAACATTTATTAAAACATCCAAGTGGCTACCCTTGTGCATCTAATTGTGTTTCATCTTTTTCTTACACGTGCTTCTATGAGGTGCTATCCCTGTGACTTCAGCAGAGGTAGAGGCAGCTGCTCACTTCTGTGCTGCGACTGCGTAGACACGTTTGGCCGCCATCCTCTGGGTTTTGGTGCTTGTGACGGCCCCGCCAATGTCTGCTCCTCCTGCAACTGTGTAGGGGCAGACTCGGCCATCACGATCTGAGGAGACATCTGGGGCTCTGAGGTGTGGGAGGGGGCAACGGGGGAGAAGAGTGAGCACTATGAGAGGAGCCCCCACTTGCATGTCCCCTCTCACCATCATCCCTCTCATGGGCCACCCCGTACTTCCTGCTAGCAAGGAGCTGGAGAGCACCTTGCTGCACATCAGTGGGACCATGAGGACCCATGTCTACACTGACATCCCTCCGAGAGAGGAGGTCTCTGAGCCTCTGCCGTCTATTGTCCATAGAGACCATGTGCTCCTGGGAGTGGTGCATTAGCTGCTCCATGCAGGTGACCATCTATCCATGGAAGAGCCTAAGGCCACCATCGCCTGCGACACAGTGGTGGTCATATTGGAGAGGGATTCCTCCATTCTCAGCATGTTTGTATACATCATGGTCACAAACCCTGTCAGAGCCCCCTGCACTTCTAGCTGTACCTCCAGGATCGCCCTCTTTCTGGATGGCCCCCGAGGTTTAGCGTCTGCATGCATCTGAGCAGAGCTTGGAGCATCCTGCGCCCTCCGGCGAGGCGTCTCCAATACTGTCCCTGTCTCCACCATCTGCTCTTGCTCACTTGTGACTTGTGAGACACCAGGTGACAACACTACTCTATCTCGTGTTGCACCCACCAAGGTGTGTGTATCTGCGCTGGTGCTGGGTGCGTTTATGTCTGGTGACACTGTACCCTCAGAGGCTGGAGTCTCCTCTGAGAAGTCGTCTTCCTCTTCCTCCTGCACGGGGGTGGCGGCGGTCCTTGATGGACCCGTGGGGGAGTAAAGAGATGAGTTAGATATGTCATATGAGTAATGGCTACAGATACCATTATGCACATGATGAACATTCACTGGTTGCTGACATCAGTCCCCATATGAGTGATTGCTGTATGCCATGTGACTGCATGAGATATAATTCTATCACCAGGTTGCTGAGATGTCACCCTCTCTCCGTCTCCCACCGCAAGCTGCACTGCGACTGCGACTCTGAACACTTCCAAGGCAAACTCCTCTGCTGCTGTTAAGGTGGTGAAGGAAGGAGTGACACCTACGGTTCTCTCCCACTCCCTCTTATTGTGGGCTCTCTTTTACTGCAAGGAGGGAAAGAAGAAAAGTTGAGTGAGAGTGTTAGAATGAGTGTAAGGAATGGATGGGTTCCATCTTTAGAGGGAGACTATGATGGAGTGAGTGGGCTGGCATTGCCAAGTGGCCTCCTTGAGGGGCTCAATTTTGCCCAAGCCCATTGCCAGAGCTACGCCCATTTTTCTAGGCTAGAAATGCGCTAGAAAAATTTTGCCAAAGTTTCCCCGATGTATAATTCAAATTCAAATTAGGTGCCGCATAGCATGTCCAGTCGCCTCAGGGGTTGGAGCCTGCTGTCTGTGCTGAAAAAATGATGCTGCACCTTCTGCCCATGCGCGACAAAAAAAGTAATGTTTTTGACGTTATTTCAATAGTCGCGGATGTGCAGTACAGCTCCGGGTTAGCTATCGGCTATTTTTAAAGAGCCAGTTGTGTAAGAAGGAGTGCTGTGTGAGAGCATTGGAAAAATCGAAACTGTAGCAATAGAAGATGCAACGTGGTGCAAGGACCAAGAATTTCTTAAAGGGAGAAGTGGAGGCACTAGTTACTGTGATTGGGAACAGATGGCAGGAACTGGACACCAGCAGAGGTCACATAAAAGTTCCACCCAAAGAAATGAAGAAACGCTGGAACCAAGTTGCAGAAGATTACTGTGCAATGGTGACCACCCAGAGATCTGGAGGCCAGTGTAAAAAGAAACGGCAGGACCTTGGTCAAGTAGTTAGTGTAAGTCATATTTTCATTTATTCAATGGAATTGCAATTGTAAATGTGACCAGCTGTATATGTCCCAGCCAGCAGAAAAACACCCTCTCTAAAAAGACTTCTCCCCTTCTCCGCAAGGTCTGTATGGATGGACCATACCCAGGTCTTGTGACTTCTCCTGCCGCCGCCCCCCCCCCCCCCACCGCAACTCATTGCAGTCTTGTGACTTCTCTCTTTCTCCTCCCCTCCTCCAAACTCGATGCAGTCTTGTGCCTAGTGCAGCAGCCTTCCAATCTACACCTCTTCCCCGGGCTCAGTGCAGAAGCCTTCCGATCACCATCTCTCCTCACCCCGGCTTGTTTTCCAGCCGAGCCCCAAGCCCCTGTCTCCGGGCGCGGGGCCGATTCTGATGGTTGCCGCTACAACCCCCCTCCAGCACTGCTTGAAGACGTTCAGTGGAGGCGTATGAGTAAAATAAAAATGAAAACTTCAGAAATCCAAGAAACTTCCATGTACTCTGTTGAAAGATAAAAAAAGTTGAACTTTATTATGGATATTTCAAGTGTTAGAGACTCCCTCCAAAAACTTTGATGAAAAACAATGACGTCTTTCATTGAAGGTTGGCATGCAGGTGCAGCAGGTGGTGAAGAAGGCAAATGGTATGTTGGCGTTCATAGCTAGGGGATTTGAGTATAGGAGCAAGGAGGTCTTACTGCAGTTGTACAGGGCCTTGGTGAGGCCCCACCTGGAATATTGTGTTCAGTTTTGGTCTCCTAATCTGAGGAAGGACATTCTTGCTATTGAGGGAGTGCAGCGAAGGTTCACCAGACTGATTCCAGGGATGGCTGGACTGACATATGAGGAGAGACTGGACCAACTGGGCCTTTATACACTGGAGGTTAGAAGGATGAGAGGGGATCTCATCGAAATATATAAAATTCTGACAGGACTGGACAGGCTTGATACAGGAAGAATGTTCCTGATGTTGGGGGAGTCCAGAACCAGGGGTCACAGTCTAAGAATAAGGGGTAAGCCATTTAGGACCGAGATGAGGAGAAACTTCTTCACTCAAAGAGTTGTTAACCTGTGGAATTCCCTACCGCAGAGAGTTGTTGATGCCAGTTCATTGGATATAGTCACGAGGGAGTTGGATATGGCCCTTCCGGCTAATGAGATCAAGGGGTATGGAGCGAAAGCAGAAAAGGGGTACTGAGGTGAATGATCAGCCATGATCTTATTGAATGGTGATGTAGGCTCGAAGGGCCGAATGGCCTACTCCTGCATCTATTTTCTATGTTTCTATGTTTCTATGTTTCACTGTGCGCTGCTTTCTGTTAACTCACCAGAAAATTTTTCGGGAGTGACCAGTTATGCCGACCTAGGATAAAACATTTATGGGCAAACTGCGAAAAATGCTGAAAACTGGCGCAGAAATGACATAAAAAAAACCTAACTAAAAGAAAGATCATAACCAAAGCAGTTACGCCAGCGCAGATTACAGGCGGAAATTTTGAATTAAATAATTATACCAGAAAAAACGTCATGTGCCAAAAAAACAGCGCGAATGACCCGGGAAAATTGAGCCGTATGTGTTGTTAGTAGGTATGATTGCAGTAGGGTAAAGGTGAGTGTGAGAGGTGGTTAGTCAGATGGGGATGTGATAATGTAGATAGAGTGAGAGAGATGGGTGGACATGCAAGGTATGTTGGTGTGAGTAATGAAGTACAGGAGGAGGGTTAGGAAGACAGAGCGATGTGCATGTGATGAGAGGCACAGCAGGATGAAGTTGAGTGTGGCTTTGCACTCACCTTTCCTGATCTAATGAGATCATTGAAACGTTTGCGGCACTGCACCCAGGTCTACCCGACAACATCCCTGTTGACCTCCTCTGCTATTTGGAGCCAGGCTCCTTTGGTTTGTTGGGGAGGATTCTTCTGCCCATTGGAAGGGAAGAGGACCTCCCTGCGTGCTCTCACTCCCTCCACAAGCATATGGAGGGAGTCATCCAAGAACCTGGGTGCAGCCCTCTGTTGTTGTGCAGTCATGTCTGGCACTGTTTGGAACACTCCAATGGTGCAGTGTAATGACTAGATTATCCTAGATGAACCTTCAAAAGCAATGTGGTCATGGCTCCTTTAAATATCCCAGCTGATAACGTGTTATTGATGACATCATCAGTCCCGTACCATTTAATAGGGCCGGGTAACGCGCAGGGCTGTCTTAATAGGCGCCATTAATGGAAAGTTGATCTCAGCAGCAGGATGGAATGAAGAACGGGGTCACGACCCGCCACGGCGACCACCTGCAGCCGACCTGCCCAGGTACAGAAAATTCCGGCCTATATGTGAGTTCCTGCCAATGGCAAAAAAAAGCATTTATTTTTCTTCATTGCTCTGAAGCAGGAAGCAAGCCGTTTGAAAGCTGAGGGATGGGTTGCAGCTTCATTTTGATGTGGAGAAGTACAAGTGGTTTGGGCAGGTATAATTTGGATTACAGTCAGAACCTGCACCAGATGCGATCAAACCGGAGAGAAATCAGGGTATTATATCACAATTTTATATTTTTTTGTTTTGTTTAAAAAAGCTGCATTTCCAAATCTGATTCCTGCCCTTGAAGGAACAAAAATCTATCAATAACATATCATTTTCAAAATGAAATGCAATGACCTAATTTTCTCACAACAGGGATACATTTCATTTAGTTTAGCAGCGTGGAAAAATATACCTTGTCATTTATCAATTTAAACATATTTTGCCAAGATGTAAAATCTCTGTTGATAATCAAACTCATGTGCTGTGGTTTATTCAATATGGTGTATCGTGCAGAAAGGTGTGGTAGCCCCGTCACACACCACCTTCAGAGGGGGATCTAGAATGCATTGAAAAAAGAACAGTAGTTTTATAAGATATATAATGTGAGTTAGGTTTAATGATCTTTGTCTACTTATTTTCCTATCTGTCTACTTATTTTCCTATCCTATCTCTGTACTTCATTAAATAAATAAGCTCTCCCACGTTTCCTCTGTAGTCAGTGTTTGAACTCTTTTCATATGATCCATCCATTCAAAAACAAGGTTCTATTATTCCATATAATTTTCCATGAAATGAACATGAGAAAATTGATTGGCTAGATAATTAAATAATGAATTTCAAACTGTGTGCAGTGACTTTGTTCAGGTGAAAATAGTGTTTGCTTATTGCATACAAAATGAAAATACAGCCTACATACCGATAAATGGGTAGGTTTGGTAAAATGGTCCCTGTGTTTACCTGGTACACAAAGCAACTATTCAGCTTGGCGCTCTCAACAACAAGATGGATGAGGAGGCACTACACCAAAAACCAACATTCAAATATTGATTTAACTTCAAGGCACTTTAGCTGAACAGAATCTTTGAACGTGTAAGCTAAGGCACTTTATCAGCTTTGCAAATAAGCAATGAGTGGATCCTTAGCACGTAATGTGTGTTTGCATGCACACAGCAATGAGTGCACCCACAGTGCTCTTGTTCTCAATATGCATAATGGTTTGGATATGGATAGAGAGAATAATATCAAGACTTGGCAACATCAGGAATGATTGAACAGACTGGGGATCTTTTCTCGAGAAAAGAGAATACTCAGGGGTGACCCAATAGAGGTATTTAAGATTATGGTTTGATAGGATAGATGTGGAGATGATGTTTCCACTTGTGGGGGAGAACAAAACCAAGACCACAAATATAAGATAGTCACAAAAAAATCCAATAGAGAATTCAGGAGAAACATTTTTGCCCAGACTGGTTAGAATGTGGAACTCGCTACCACAAGGAATAGTTGAGGCAAATAACATAGATGCATTTAAGGGGAAGCTAGATAAACACATGAAGGAGAAAGGAATAGAAGGACATGCTGATAGGGTTAGATGAAGAGGGGCGGAAGAAAGCTCCCGTGGAGCATAAATACCGGCACAGCCCAGTTGGGCCAAATGGTTGACACAGTTGACCACACCATCCTCCTCCAATGCCTCTCCTCCGTCATCCAACTGGGTGGAACTGTTCTAGCTTGGTTCCATTCTTATCTTTCTAATCGTACCCAGAGAATCGCATACAATGGCTTCTCTTCCCACTCCTGCATCATTAGCTCCGGAGTTCCCCAAGGATCTATCCTTGGCCACCTCCTATTTCTCACCGACATGATACTCCTTGGCGATATCATCCGCAAACACAAGTTCCACATGTATGCTGAAGACACTCAGCTCTATCTCACTACCACCTCTTTGGAACCCTCCTCTCTCTCTGATTTGGCACACTGCTTGTCCAACATCCAACATTGGATGAGCAGAAATTTCCTCCAACTAAATATTGGGAAAACTGAAGCCATTGTCTTTGGTCCCCACCACAAACTTTGTTCCCAAACTACTGTTTCCATCCCTGGCAACTGTCTTAAACTGAGCAAGACCGTTTGCAACCTTGGTGTTGTGTTTTTGACCCCGAGATAAGTTTTTGATCACAGTTCTGCTCCATTATCAAGGCTGCCTACTTCCACCTCCATAATATCGGTCGACTCTGACCCTGCCTCAGCTCATCTGCTGCTGAAATCCTCATCCATGCTTTTATTACCTCTAGACTTGACTATTCCAATGCACTCTTGGCCTCCCATCTTCCACCCTACATAAATTCGTGCTCATCCAAAATACTGCTGCCTATCTCTAACTCACTCAAATTTCAGCCCTGTGCTTGCAGACCTTCACTGGCTGCCTGTCCGATGATGCCTCAATTTTAAAATTCTCAACATTGTTTTCAAATCCCTCCAAAGCCTTTCCCCTCCCCCTATCTCTATAGCCTCCTCCAGCCCTACAAGCCTTTGGGAGTTCAGAGCAGTGCGAGTCCAGGGAGTCGGCGGACGTCTATAAAAGGCCCAATGTCATCGGGAGGCGGGTGTTGGGAGCAGCGCGAGTCTGGGGAGTCGGCGGAGGCCTATAAGAGGCCCAACGTCAACGGGAGGCGGGAGTTCAGAGCAGCGCGAGTCCGGGGAGTCGGCGGAGGCCAACTGGTGCAGCTGCAGCAGTGGCAGAAGGTAAACAAAGAAGTATAAAAAAATCAAAAGGTGATGTCACAGCCAAGGGGGTCAGTGATTGGTGATTGGTGAGTAGTTTTTATTTTTATTTTCCTTTATCAGTCGATAACCTTTATCATTGTTGTTGCCAAATTAAGTTAATCTAGTGGTTAAATCATGGCAGGAGAGCTCGGACATGTGTCATACTCCTTCTGTGCTATGTGGGAACTCAGGGACGCTTCCAGTGTCCCTGACGACTACATGTGCGGGAAGTGTGTACTGCTGCAGCTCCTGACTTGCGGCACTGGAGCTGCGGGTGGATTCACTCTGGAGCATCCGCGATGCTGAGGATGCCATGAATAGCATGTTTAGTGAGTTGGTCTTACCGCAGGTAAAGGTTACACAGACAGATAGGGAATGGGAGATCAACAGGAAGAGCAGTGGAAGGAAGGTAGTGCAGTGGTCCCATGTGGACATCCCCCTCCAAAACTGATACACCGTTTTGGGTCCTGCTGGGGGGGATGATTCATCAGGGGAGGGCAGCAGCAGCCAAGCCCAAGGCACTGCTGCCTGCACAGGAGGACAGGAAAAAGAGTGGGAGAGCTATAATGGTAGGGAATTCTATTGTAAGGGGAATAGATAGATGTTTCTGTGGCAGCAATCGAGACTCCAGGATGGTATGTTGCCTCCCTGGAGCAAGGGTCAAGGATGTCTCAGAGCGGTTGCAGGACATTTTGGAGGGGGAGGGTGAACAGCCAGTTGTCGTGGTGCATATAGGTACCAACGATATAGATAAAAACGTGATGAGGTCCTTCAAGGTGAATTTAGGGAGCTAGGAGTTAAATTAAAAAGTAGGACCTCAAAGGTAGTAATCTCAGGATTGCCTCCAGTGCCACGTGCGAATCAGTGTAGGAATCACAGGATAGCTCAGCTGAATACATGGCTTGAGGAGTGGTGCAGAAGAGAGGGATTCAAATTCCTGGGACATTGGAACCGGTTCTGGGGGAGGTGGGACCAGTACAAACCGGACGGTTTGCACCTGGGCAGGACCGGAACCAATGTCCTCGGGGGAGTGTTTGCTAGTGCTGCTGGGGAGCAGTTAAACTAATATTGCAGAGGGATGGGAACCTAAGCAGGGAGACAGAGGGAAGTAGAATGGGGGCAGAAGCAAAAGATAGAAAGATGAAAAGTAAAAGTGGAGGACAGGGAAACCCAAGGCAAAAATCAAAAAGGGCCACAATACAGCAAAATTCTAAAGGGCAGTGTGTTAAAAAGACAAGCCTGAAGGCTCTGTGCCTCAAAGCAAGGAGTATTCGTAATAAGGTGACGAATTAACTGCACAGGCAGCAATTAATGAATGTGATATAATTGGCATCACGGAGACATGGCTCCAGAGTGACCAAGGCTGGGAACTCAACATCCAGGGGTATTCAACATTCCGGAAGGATAGACAGAAAGGAAAAGGAGGTGGGATAGCGTTGCTGGTTAAACAGAAAATTAACGCAATAGTAAGAAAGGACATTAGCTTGGATGATGTGGGATCTGTATGGGTGGAGCTACGGAATACCAAAGGGCAGAAAACGCTAGTGGGAGTTGTGTACAGACCACCAAACAGTAGTAGTAAGGTTGGGGACAGCATCAAACAAGACATTAGGGAGGCGTGCAATAAAGGTACAGTAGTTATCATGGGCGACTTTAATCTACATATAGATTGGGCTAACCAAACTGGTAGCAATACGGTGGAGGAGGATTTCCTGGAGTGTGTTCGATATCGTTTTCTCGACCAATATGTCGAGGCACCAACTAGAGGGCTAGCCATCCTAGACTGGGTGATTTGTAATGAGAAAGGACTAATTAGCAATCTTGTTGTGCGAGGCCCCTTGGAGAAGAGTGACCATAACATGGTAGAATTCTTCATTAAGATGGAGAGTGACACAGAGACTAGGATCCTGAACTTAAGGAAAGGTAACTTCGATGGTATGGGATGTGAATTGGCTAGAATAGACTGACGAATGAGACTTAAAGGGTTGATGGCAGATACGCAATGGCAGACATTTAAAGATCACATGGATGAACTTCAACAATTGTACATCCCTGTCTGGAGTAAAAATAAAACGGGGAAGGTGGCTCAACCGTGGCTAACAAGGGAAATTAAGGATAGTGTTAAATCCAAGGAAGAGGCATATAAATTGGCCAGAAAAAGCAACAAACCTGAGGACTGGGAGAAATTTAGAATTAGCAGAGGAGGACAAAATGTTTAATTAGGAGGGGGAAAATAGAGTATGAGAGGAAGCTTGCTAGAACATAAAAACTAACTGCAAAAGCTTCTATAGATATGTGAAGAGAAAAAGATTCGTGAAGACAAACGTAGGTCTCTTGCAGTCAGATTCAGGTGAATTTATAATGGGGAACAAAGAAATGGTAGACCAGTTGAACAAATACTTTGGTTCTGTCTTCACGAAGGAAGACACGTATAACCTTCCTGAAATACTAGGGGACCGAGGGTCAAGTGAGAAGTAGGAACTGAAGAAAATCCTTATTAGGCGCGAAATTGTGTTAGGGAAATTGATGGGATTGAAGGCTGATAAATCCCTGGGGCCTGATAGTCTGCATCACAGAGTACTGAAGGAAGTGGCCCTAGAAATAGTGGATGCATTGGTGATCATTTTCCAACAGTCTATTGACTCTGGATCAGTTCCTATGGACTGGAGGGTAGCTAAAGTAACACCACTTTTTAAAAAAGGAGGGAGAGAGAAAACGGGAAATTATTGACCGGTTAGCCTGACATCAGTAGTGGGGAAAATGTTGGTATTAATTATTAAAGATGAAATAACAGCGCATTTGGAAAGCAGTGACACGATTGGCCAAGTCAGCATGGATTTATGAAAGGGAAATCATGCTTAAAAAATCTTCTAGAATTTTTTGAGAATGTAACTGGTAGAGTGGACAAGGGAGAATCAGTGGATGTGGTGTATTTGGACTTTCAAAAGGCTTTTGACAAGGTCCCACACTAGAGATTAGTGTTCAAAATTAAAGCACATGGTATTGGGGTTAATGTACTGATGTGGATAGAGAACTGGTTGGCAGACAGGAAGCAGAGAGTCGGGATAAACGAGTCCTTTTCAGAATGGCAGGCAGTGACTAGTGGGGTGCCGCAGCGCTCAGTGCTGGGACCCCAGCTATTTACAATATACAGCAATGATTTAGATGAAGGAATTGAGTGTAATACCTCCAAGTTTGCAGATGACACTAAGCTGGGTGGCAGTGTGAGCTGTGAGGAGGATGCTAAGAGGCTGCAGGGTGACTTGGACAGGTTAGGTGAGTGGGCAAATGCATGGCAGATGCAGTATAATGTGGATAAATATGAGGTTATCCACTTTGGGGGCAAAAACACGAAGGCAGAATATTATCTGAATGGCGGCAGATTAGGAAAAGGGGAGGTGCAACGAGACCTGGGTGTCATGGTACATCAGTCATTGAAGGTTAGCATGCAGGCACAGCAGGCGGTGAAGAAGGCAAATGGCATGTTGGCCTTCATAGCGAGGGGATTTGAGTATAGGAGCAGGGAGGTCTTACTGCAGTTGTACAGAGCGTTGGTGAGGCCACACCTAGAATATTGTGTTCAGTTTTGGTCTCCTAATCTGAGGAAGGACGTTCTTGCTATTGAGGGAGTGTAGCGAAGTTCACCAGACTGATTCCTGGGATGGCAGGACTGACATAATAGGTGCAGGAATAGGTCATTTGGCCCTTTGAGCCTGCACCGCCATTCAGTATGATCCTGGCTGATCATGCAACTTCAGTACTCCACTCCCGACTTCGCTCCATACCTGCTGATCCACTTAGCCGTAAGGGCCAGATCTAACTCCCTTTTGAATATATCCAACAAACTGGACTCCACAACTTTCTGTGGTAGAGAATTCCACAGGTTCATCACTCTCTGGGTGAAAAAGTTTCTCCGATATGGATAACCCCTTATCCTTAGACTGTGACCCCTGGTTCTGGACTTCCCCAACATCGGGAACATTCTTCCTGCATCTAACCTGTCCAGTCCCGTCAGAATTTTATATGTTTCTATGAGATCCCCTCTCATTCTTTTAAATTCCAGTGAGTATAAGCCTAGCCGATCCAATCTTTCTTCATATGTCAGTCCTGCCATCCCGGGGGGTAGTCTGGTGAACCTTCACTGCACTCCCTCAATAGCAAGCTCGTCCTTCCTCAGATTAGGAGACCAAAACTGCACACAATACTCAATGTGTGGTCTCACCAAGGCCCTGTACAACTGCAGTAAGACCTCCCTGCTCCTATACTCAAATCCTCGCTATGAAGGCCAGCATGCCATTTGCTTTCTTTAGATATATCTAATGAGCAGTAGCAGATATTTAAGGAGATATTTCATAACAAGCAACAAAAATATATCCCAATGAGAAGGAAAGACTGTAAGAGAAGTGATAACCATCCGTGGCTAACTAAGGAAATAAGGGATGGTATCAAATTGAAAACAAGGGCATACAAGATCGCCAAGGCTAGTGGAAAGCCAGAGGATTGGGAAACTTTTAAAGCCAACAAAGAACGACTAAAAAAATGAAAGAGGGAAGATAGATTATGAAACTAAACTGCAACGAAATATAAAAAGAGTTTCTACAGGTACATAAAAAGGAAAAGAGTGGCTAAAATAAATGTTGGTCCCCTGGAGGATGAGACTGGGAAATTAATAATGGAGAACAGGGAAATTGTAGAGACGTTGAACAAATATTTTCCATCAGACTTCATGTTAGAAGACACTAAAAACATCCCAATAGTGGATAATCAAGGGCTATAGGGAGGGACGAACTAAACACAATTACTATAACTAAACATAGAAACATAGAAAATAGGTGCAGAAGTAGGCCATTCGGCCCTTTGAGCTTGCACCACCATTCAATATGATCATGGCAACTTCAGTACCCCATTCCTGCTTTCTCTACATACACCTTGATCCCTTTAGCCGTAAGGGTCACATCTAACTCCCTTTTAAATATATCTAACGAACTGGCCTCAACAACTTTCTGTGGCAGAGAATTCCACAGGTTCACAATTCTCTGAGTGAAGATGTTTCTCCTCATCTCGGTCCTAAATGGCTTACCCCTTATCCTTAGACTGTGACCCCAGTTTCTGGACTTCCACAACATCGGGAACAGTGTTCCTGCATCTAACCTGTCTAATCCTGTCAGAATTTTATATGTTTCTATGAGATTCCCTCTCATTCTTCTAAATTCCAGTGAATATAAGCCTAGTTGATCCAGTCTTTCTTCATATGTCAGTCCTGCTATTCTGGGAATCAGTCTGGTGAACCTTCGCTGCACTCCCTCAACCTCAAATTTGGAGACCAAAATTGGACACAATATTCAAGGTGTGGCCTCACAAAGGCTCTGCACAACTGCAGTAAGACCTCCCTGCTCCTATACTCAAATCCTCTCACTATGAAGGCCAATGTGCCATTTGCCTTCTTCATCGCCTGCCTCAACAACTTTCTGTACCTGCTGTACCTGCATGCCAACTTGCAATGATTGATGTGCCATGACACCCAGGTCTCGTTGCACCTCCCCTTTTCTTAATCTGTCACCATTCAGATAATATTCTGCCTTACTGCTTAACCTCACATTTATCTGCATTATACTGCATCGGCCATGCATTTGCCCACTCACCTAACCTGTCCAAGTCACCCTGCAGCCTCTTAGCATCCTCCTCACAACTTACACTGCCACCCAGCTTAGTGTCATCTGCAAACTTGGAGATATTACACTCAATTCCTTCGTCTAAATCATTAATGTATATTATAAATAGCTGGGGTCCCAGCACTGAACATTGCGATACCCCACTAGTCACTGCCTGCCATTCTGAAAAGGACCCGTTTATTCCTACTCTTTGCTTCCTGTCTGCCAACCAGTTCTCTATCCACGTCAATACATTACCCCCAATACCATGTGCCTTAATCTTGCACACCAATCTCTTGTGTGGGACCTTGTCAAACACCCTTTGAAAGTCCAAATACACCACATCTACTGGTTGTCCCTTGTCCACTCCAATAGTTACATCCTCAAAAAATTCTAGAAGATTTGTCAAGCATGATTTCCCTTTCATAAATCCATGCTGACTTGGACCGATCCTGTCACTGCTTTCCAAATACGCTGCTATTACATCTTTAGTAATTGATTCCAACCTTTTCTGCACTACCGATGTCAGGCTAACCGGTCTATAATTCCTTGTTTTCTCTCTCCCTCCTTTTTTAAAAAGTGGTGTTACATTAGCTACCCTCCAATGCATAGGAACTGATCCAGAGTCTATAGAATGTTGGAAAATGACCACCAATGCATCCACTATTTCTAGGGCCACTTCCTTAAGTACTCTGGGATGCAGACTATCAAGCCCTGGGGACTTATTGGCCTTCAATCCCATCAATTTCCCCAAAACAATTTGCTGACTAATAAGCATTTCCTTCAGTTCCTCCTTCTCGCTAGACCCTCGGTCCCCTCGTATTTTCGGAAGGTTATTTGTGTCTTCCTTAGTGAGAACCAAAGTATTTGTTCAATTGGTCTGCCATTTCTTTGTTCTCCATTATAAATTCACCAGATGCTGACTGCAAGGGAGCTACATTTGTCGTCATTAATCTTTTTCTCTTCACATATCTATAGAAGCTTTTGCAGTCAGTTTTAATGTTCCCTGCAAGCTTATTCTCATACTCTAATTAAACCCTTTGTCCTCCTCTGCTGAATTCTAAATTTCTCCCAATCCTCAGGTTTGCTGCATTTTCTGGCCAATTTATATGCCTCTTCCTTGGATTTAACACTATCCCTAATTTCCCTTGTTAGCCACGGTTGAGCCACCTTCCCCGTTTTATTTTTACGACAGACAGGGATGTACAATTGTTGTAGTTCATCCATGTGATCTTTAAATGTCTGTCATTGCCTATCCACTGTCAACCCTATAAGTATCATTCGCCAGTATATACTTGCCAATTCACGTCTCATACTATCGACGTTACCTTTCTTTAAGTTCAGGATCCGAATCTCTGAATTAACTGAGTCACTCTCCATCTTAATGAAGAATTCCACCATATTATGGTCACTCTTCCGCAAAGGGCCTTGCACAACAAGATTGCTAATTAATCCTCCCTCATTACACAACACCCAGTCTAGAATGGCCAGCTCTCTAGTTGGTTCCTCCACATATTGGTCCAGAAAACCATCCATTATACACTCCAGGAAATCCTCCTTCTCTGTATTACTACCAATTTGGTTAGTCCAATCTATATGTAGATTAAAGTCACCCTTGATAACTGCTGTACCCTTATTGCATGCATCCCTAATTTCCTGTTTGATGCCATCCCCAACCTCACTACTACTGTTTGGTGGTCTGTACACAACTCCCACCAGCGTTTTCTGCTCTTTGATGTTCCGCAGCTCTACCCATACAGATTCCACATCATCCAAGCTAATGTCCTTCCTTACTATTGCGTTAATCTCCTGTTTAACCAGCAACACTACCCCACCTCCTTTTCCTTTCTGTCTATCCTTCCTGAATATTGAATACCCCTGGATGTTGAGTTCCCAGCCTTGGTCACCCTGGAGCCATGTCTCCGTAATCCCAATTACATCATATCCGTTAACAACTATCTGCGCTGTTAATTCATCCACCTTATTATGAATGCTCCTCGCATTGAGACACAGAGCCTTTGGGCTTGTTTTTTGACACTCTTTGTCCCTTTAGAATTATTGTTGTAATGTGGCCCTTTTTGGTTTTTGCCTTTGATTTCTCTGCCCTCCACTTTTCCTTATCTCCTTACTACCATTTGCTTCTGCTCCCATTTTACTTCCCTCTGTCTCCCTGCATAGATTAAGGTCGCGAGTTCAGCAATCAGGAGGTGCGTCGCTGAGGCGTGAGTCCGGGGTCGGCAGAAGCCTATAAAGGCCGCGAGTTCAACAGTTGGGAGGTGCATCGCTGAGGCGTGAGTCCGGGGTCGGCGAGAGGCCTATAAAGGCCACGAGTTCAGCAGTCGGGAGGTGCGTCGCTGAGGCATGAGTCCGGGGTCGGCAGAAGCCTATAAAGGCCGCGAGTTCAACAGTTGGGAGGTGCATCGCTGAGGCGTGAGTCTGGGGTCGGCGAGAGGCCTATAAAGGCCGCGAGTTCAGCAGTCGGGAGGTGCGTCACTGAGGCTTGAGTCCGGGGTCGGCGAGAGGCCGCGAGTTCATCAGTTGGGAGGTGCGTCGCTGAGGTGTGAGTCCGGGGTCGGCTAGAGGCCTATAAAGGCCGCGAGTTCATCAGTCGGGAGGTGCGTCGCTGAGGCGTGAGTCCGGGGTCGGCGAGAGGCCTATAAAAGGCCCAACGCGGCGGCAGTCGGGAGCAGCGTCGAGGAGGTGCGTGGAGAGGCCCAGCTTGTGCAGCTACAGGGAGAAGGCAAAAAAGAAGTAGCAACAAACAGAAAGGTGACGTCACAGCCAAGGGGGTAAGTGATTGGCTAGTGATTGGTGAGTAGTTTTTCTTTTTTCTCTTCGATAACAGTGAATAAACTTTCGCGTTGTTGTTGCCAATTTAAGTGTATCGAAGGGTTAAGTCATGGCAGGGGAGCTCGGTCACATGATATGCTCCTCCTGTACCATGTGGGAACTCAGGGATACTTCCGGTGTCCCTGACGACTACGTGTGCGGGAAGTGTATCCGCCTCCAGCTCCTGACGGTCTGCATTGCGGAATTGGAGCTGAGGGTGGATTTACTCTGGAGCATCCACGATGCTGAGAATGACGTGAGTAGCACGTATAGCGAGTTGGTCTTACTGCAGGTGAAGGGTCCACAGCCAGATAGGGAATGGAAGACCAGCAGGAAGAGCAGTGCAAGGAAGGTAGTGCAGGGGTCCCCTGCGGTTATCCCCCTGCAAAAACGATACCCCGCTTTAAGTACTGTTGAGGGGATGACTCATCAGGGGAGGGCAGCGGCAGCCAAGTTCATGGCACCGTGGCTGGCTCTGCTGCACAGGAGTGCAGGAAAAAGAGTGGGAGAGCGATAGTGATAGGGGATTCAATTCTAAGGGGAATAGATAGGCGTTTCTGCGGCCGCAACCGAGACTCCAGGATGGTATGTTGCCTCCCTGGTGCAAGGGTCAAGGATGTCTTGGAGCGGGTGCAGGACATTCTGAAAAGGGAGGGTGAACAGCCAGTTGTCGTGGTGCACATTGGTGCCAATGATATAGGTACAAAAAGGGATGAGGTTCTACGAGACGAATTTAAGGAGCTAGGAGCTAAATTAAAAAGTAGGACCTCAAAAGTAGTAATCTCGGGATTGCTACCAGTGCCACGAGCTAGTCAGAGTAGGAATCGCAGGATAGCACAGATGAATATGTGGCTTGAGCAGTGGTGCAGCAGGGAGGGATTCAAATTCCTGGGGCATTGGAACCGGTTCTGGGAGAGATGGGACCAGTACAAACCGGACGGTCTGCACCTGGGCAGGACCGGAACCAATGTCCAAGGAGGAGTGTTTGCTCGTGCTGTTGGGGAGGAGTTAAACTAATATGGCAGGGGGATGGGAACCAATGCAGGGAGACAGAGGGAAACAAAATGGAGACAAAAGCAAAAGACAGAAAGGAGATGAGTAAAAGTGGAGGGCAGAGGAACCCAAGGCAAAAAACAAAAAGGGCCATTGTACAGCAAAATTCTAAAGGGTCAAAGTGTAATAAAAAGGCAAGCATGAAAGCTCAGTGCCTCAATGCAAGGAGTATTCTGAACCCAGGAGAGGGCTCTGAGCTAGTTAGAGTGGGTGAGAGCTCAGATGAACAGGACCCCAAGAAAGAATGCAAAAGGCAGGAGGCAACAGAGCAGAGTAGCACTGGGGTAAGTGGAAACCACAAGGTGATAGGAAGGGACAACATGTATGAATATAAAGGGGCTGCAGGAGGGGTCAAAACTAAAAATCATGGTTTAAAAACTAGTATTAAAACACTCTACCTAAACGCACGCAGCATTCAAAATAAAGTAAATGAGTTGACGGCACAAATCATTACAAATGGGTGATTTGGTGGCCATTACAGAAACGTGGTTGCAGGGGGGCCAAGACTGGGAATTAAAATACAGGGGTATCTGACAATTCGGAAAGATAGACAAGGGAAAGGAGATGGGGTAGCTCTGTTAATGAAGGATGATATCAGAGACTATATTGGCTCTAATGAACAAAAGGTTGAATCATTGTGGGTGGAGATTAGAGATAGTAAGGGGAAAAAGTCACTGGTGCGCATAATTTATAGGCCCCCAAATAATAACTTCACGGTGGGGCGGGCAATAATCAAGGGAATAATGGAGGCATGTAAAATAGGAACGGCAGTACTCATGGGGGATTTTAACCTACATGTCGATTGGTCAAATCAAATCGCAAAGGGTAGCCTTGAGGGGGAATTCATAGAATGCATACGGGATTGTTTCTTAGAACAGTATGTTACAGAACCTACAAGGGAGCAAGCTATCTTAGATCTGGTCCTGTGTAATGAGACAGGAATAATAAACGATCTGCTGGTAAAAGATCCTCTCGGAATGAGTGATCACAGTATGGTTGAATTTGTAATACAGATTGAGGGTGAGGAAGTAGTGTCTCAAACGAGCATACTATGCTTAAACAAAGGGGACTACAGTGGGATGAGGGCAGAGTTGGCTAAAGTAGACTGGAAACACAGACTAAACGGTGGCACAATTGAGGAACAGTGGAGGACTTTTAAGGAGCTCTTTCATAGTGCTCAACAAAAATATATTCCAGTGAAAAAGAAGGGCGGTAAGAGAAGGGATAACCAGCCGTGGATAACCAAGGAAATAAAGGAGAGTATCAAATTAAAAACCAATGCGTACAAGGTGGCCGAGGTTAGTGGGAAACTAGAAGATTGGGAAAATTTTAAATGACAGCAAAGAATGACTAAGAAAGCAATAAAGAAAGGAAAGATAGATTACGAAAGTAAACTTGCGCAAAACTTAAAAACAGATAGTAAAAGCTCTTACAGATATATAAAACGGAAAAGAGTGACTAAAGTAAATGTTGGTCCCTCAGAAGATGAGAAGGGGGATTTAATAATGGGAAATGTGGAAATGGCTGAGACCTTAAACAATTATTTTGCTTCGGTCTTCACAGTGGAAGACACAAAAACCATGCCAAAAATTGCTGGTCACGGGAACGTGGGAAGGACCTTGAGAAAATCACAATCACTAGTGGGGTAGTGCTGGACAAGCTAATGGGACTCAAGGTAGACAAGTCCCCTGGTCTGGATGAAATGCATCCCAGGGTATTAAAAGAGATGGTGGAAGTTATAGCAGATGCATTCGTTATAATCTACCAAAATTCTCTGGACTCTGGGGAGATACCAGCGGATTGGAAAGCAGCTAATGTAATGCCTCTGTTTAAAAAAGGGGGCAGACAAAAGGCAGGTAACTATAGGCCAGTTAGTTTAACATCTGTAGTGGGGAAAATGCTTGAAGCTATCATTAAGGAAGAAATAGCGGGACATCTAGATAGGAATAGTGCAATCAAGCAGACGCAACATGGATTCATGAAGGGGAAATCATGTTTAACCAATTTACTGGAATTCTTTGAGGATATAATGAGTATGGTGGATAGAGGTGTACCGGTGGATGTGGTGCATTTAGATTTCCAAAAGGCATTCGATAAGGTGCCACACAAAAGGTTACTGCAGAAGATAAAGGTACGCGGAGTCAGAGGAAATGTATTAGCATGGATAGAGAATTGGCTGGCGAGCAGAAAGCAGAGAGTCGGGATAAATGGATCCTTTTCGGGTTGGAACTTGGTGATTAGTGGTGTGCCACAGGGATCGGTGCTGGGACCACAACTGTTTACAATATACATAGATGACCTGGAAGAGGGGACAGAGTGTAGTGTAACAAAATTTGCAGATGACACAAAGATTAGTGGGAAAGCGGGTTGTGTAGAGGACACAGAGAGGCTGCAAAGAGATTTAGATAGGTTAAGCGAATGGGCTAAGGTTTGGCAGATGGAATACAATGTCGGAAAATGTGAGGTCATCCACCTTGGAGAAAAAAACAGTAAAAGGGAATATTATTTAAATGGGGAGAAATTACAACATGCTGCGGTGCAGAGGGACCTGGGGGTCCTTGTGCATGAATCCCAAAAAGTTAGTTTGCAGGTGCAGCAGGTAATCAGGAAGGCGAATGCAATGTTGGCCTTCATTGCGAGAGGGATGGAGTCAAAAGCAGGGAGGTCCTGCTGCAACTGTATAGGGTATTGGTGAGGCCACACCTGGAGTACTGCGTGCAGTTTTGGTCACCTTACTTAAGGAAGGATATACTAGCTTTGGAGGGGGTACAGAGACGATTCACTAGGCTGATTCCGGAGATGAGAGGGTTACCTTATGATGATAGATTGAGTAGACTGAGTCTTTACTCGTTGGAGTTCAGAAGGATGAGGGGTGATCTTATAGAAACATTTAAAATAATGAAAGGGATAGACAAGATAGAGGCAGAGAGGTTGTTTCCACTGGTCGGGAAGACTAGAACTAGGGGGCACAGCCTCAAAATACGGGGGAGCCAATTTAAAACCGAGTTGAGAAGGAATTTCTTCTCCCAGAGCGTTGTGAATCTGTGGAATTCTCTGCCGAAGGAAGCAGTTGAGGCTAGCTCATTGAATGTATTTAAGTCACAGATAGATAGATTTTTAACCAATAAGGGAATTAAGGGTTCCGGGGAGCGGGCAGGTAAGTGGAGCTGAGTCCATGGCCAGATCAGCCATGATCTTGTTGAATGGCGGAGCATGCTCGAGGGGATAGATGGCCTACTCCTGTTCCTAATTCTTATGTTCTTATGTTCTTACGATCCCCCTGCCATATTAGTTTAACCCCTCCCCAACAGCACTAGCAAACACTCCCCCTTGGACATCAGATCCGGTCCTGCCCAGGTGAATACCGTCTGGTTTGTACTAGTCCCACCTCCCCCAGAACCGGTTCCAATGTCCCAGGAATTTGAATCCCTCCCTCTTGCACCATTTCTCAAGCCACATATTTATCTTATCTATCCTGCTATTTCTACTCTGACTAGCACTCTGGTAGCAATCCTGTGATTACTACGTTTGAGGTACTACTTTTTAATTTAACTCCTAGTTCCCTAAATTCAGCTTGTAGAACCTCATCGCATTTTTTACCTATATTGTTGGTACCTATATGCACCACGACAACTGGCAGTTCACCCCCGCCCCCCATCTGAATGCCCTCTCGTACTCAGTAAAATAATGGGACTAAAGGCAGACAAGTCCCCTTTTTACAAAAGTAGGGAGAGAGAAAATGGATAATTATAGACCGGTTAGCCTGACATCGGTGGTGGGGAAAATGTTGGGATCAATCATTAAGGATGAAATAGCAGCACATTTGGAAAGCAGTGATAGGATTGGTCCAAGTCAGCATGGATTTATGAAAGGGAAATCATGCTTGACAAATCTTCTGGAATTTTTTGAGGATGTAACTAGTGGAGTGGACAAGGGAGAACCAGTGGATGTGGTGTATTTGGACTTTCAAAAGGCTTTTGACAAGGTCCCACACAGGAGATTGGTGTGCAAAATCAAAGTACATGGTATTGGGGCAATGTACTGACCTGGATAGAGAACTGGTTGGCAGACAGGAAGCAGAGAGTGGGGATTAATGGGTCCTTTTCAGAATGGCAGGCAGTGACTAGTGGGGTGCCGCAGGGCTCAATGCTGGGACCCCAGCTCTTTACAATATATATTAATGATTTAGATGATGGAATTGAGTGTAATATCACCAAGTTTGCTGATGACACTAAACTGGGTGGCGGTGTGAGCTGTGAGGAGGATGCTAAGAGGCTGCAGGGTGACTTGGACAGGTTAGGCGAGTGGGCAAATACACGGCAGTATAATATGGATAAATGTGAGGTTATCCACTTTGGGGGCAAAAACATGAAGGCAGAATATTATCTGAATGGCGGCAGATTAGGAAAAGGGGAGGTGCAGCAAGACCTGGGTGTCATGGTTCATCAGTCATTGAAAGTTGGCATGCAGGTACAGCAGGCGGTGAAGAAGGCAAATGGTATGTTGGCCTTCATAGCAAGGGAATTTGAGTATAGGAGCAGGGAAGTCTTGCTGCAGTTGTACAGGGCCTTGGTGAGGCCCCACCTCGAATATTGTGTTCAGTTTTGCTCTCCTAATCTGAGGAAGGACGTTCTTGCTATTGAGGGAGTGCAGCGAAGGTTCACCAGACTGATTCCAGGGATGGCTGGACTGACATATGAGGAGAGACTGGATCAACTGCGTCTTTATACACTGGAGTTTAGAAGGATGAGAGGGGATCTCATCGAAACATATAAAATTCTGACTGGACTGGACAGGCTAGATGCGGGAAGAATGTTCCCAATGTTGGGGAATTCCAGAACCAGGGGACACAGTCTTAGGATAAGGGGCAGGCCGTTAGGGACTGAGATGAGAAGAAACTTCTTCACTCAGAGAGTTGTTAACCTGTGGAATTCCCTGCCGCAGAGAGTTGTTGAGGCCAGTTCATTGGATATATTCAAGAGGGAGTTAGATATGGCCCTTACGGCTAAAGGGATCAAGGGGTATGGAGAGAAAGCAGGAAAGGGGTACTGAAGGAATGATCAGCCATGATCTTATTGAATGGTGGTGCAAGCTCGAAGGGCTGAATGGCCTACTCTTGCACCTATTTTGTATGTTTCTATGTGTCTATGGCTTATATCCTAGGGTCTTAAAAGAAGTGGCTGCAGAGACAGTAGATGCATTGGTTGTAATCTACCAAAATTCCCTGGATTCTGGGGCTGTCCCAGCAGATTGGACAACCACAAATGTAATGCCCCTATTTAAAAAAGGATGCAGACAAAAACAGGAAACTATCGACCAGTTAGCCTTACATCTGTCGTTGGGAAAATGCTGGAGTCCATTATTAAGGAAGCAGTTGCGGGACATTTGGAAAGGTACAATTCTATCAAGCAGAGTCAGTATGGTTTTATGAAAGGGAAATCATGTTTGACAAATTTGCTGGTGTTCTTTGTATTGTGTCTGTGAGCACTCTAGTAATAACTTCACGAGGCAAGGTATTGTACTCCAACTGTGGTGACCTTAGTCCATTTATTACAGCTCCTGAGTGAGGGTACAGCATGGTGAGCACCCTTTTATACCTGGTTACCTGTCATGTACAGATGACCCCTAGGTCTCCACCAGTTGTACCCTCTGGTGGTACAAGCATAGTGTATCCAGTGTGAAGATACATCCAGTAGTCTTATGTAACTGTACATTGAGTGCACAGGGAGCATACTTATATTATACATACACAACATCACTCATCCCTGAGTCTTGTGCCACTGGCCTTTGCATTGTGTGCTCTGGCCCTAGACTTGAGTGCCCAAAGCCCTTGCACCTTGCCTATGCTTTGGCTTGGCCCTCTCCCTGTTGACCCCCAAGTCCTTATTGCCACAACATTGGGAAATGGTCAGCAGTGGACGGTTGGAGGTTGCAGTGGGGGTTGATCGGGCTCTGGGTGTGATCAATGTGTGTCCATGGCTACATACATCCATTTCCGCCGCCCCGCCCCCCATACATAGACCATCTGTGTCGCTCAACACCTGCATGTGCATACATGTACAGAAAGAAAGAACAAAAAAAAACATAGGATTAATTACATCACTGTTTGGGTTCTTCAGTTGTGGAACAAGTACATTTTACAGGTAAGGTACATACGTGGTATCAGAGTCTTGCCCCTGGATTCTGTAGGTGCAGGTGGGTGAGGATGCTGGTTTCAGAGTGACCGGACTGTGTCCAGGTTGTCTGATGGCAGCGCTGCGCCCCCTGCTAGCTGGGTGAGCTCAGATCGCTCACCTGGCTGAGTCTCAAGGCCTTAGCCATTGCCCAGTGTGTGGGCTCCCTGTTCTCCTTTGAGGGCTGCGGTATCTCTTTGCTGTCCTTCAGCGATCGTGGGAGCCTGGTCATCTCAGGTCCCTTTGGGAGAGCTGGAGGGTGCTAACCTCTTGCTCCTGGTATTGGCTCTGGTGGCCAGAGAGGTAGAGCCAATCAGGGGCAGGGTACCAGCAGTGGTGCCTTTGACGTCAGCTGATCGCTGGCCCTGCAACTGCTATGCTCCCTCTGTGTGTGACCACGCTCCCTGGGGCATCACATTGCTCCCAGAGGCGCAGGCTACATGATCAGGTAGCCCGCTGGACCTGGGTGCTTCCGACGGGAGGGTGCCTTTTGTTTTGTCGGCATGCATGTAAATCCCGGCATCGCACATCATCACTTCATTTACTTTCTCAATACATTGGTTCTGACCGCAATCGCCCGACTTAACATGGTTAGTTACATTTACATCCTTGAATTTGTCAATTACATCTCTTACATGTGTATCACCGGCATCGCTGTATAAAGAGTGGAACTGTCCCTTTAATTGTGATGGGTTGCCGGTCTCCTTTAAGAGGGCCTTGCAATCTTTACCCCAATCCGGTTCGCTGCTCGGCATCCCATGTTGCTCCATCAACACTGCCCCTCTTGGTCTGGCCGCCGCCATCTTTACTTCAGGCGCTTCACCTCGTGGTTTGGGCGCCATCTTCTTTCTCTCCACGAGGTAGGCTGCGGTGATCCTTTTCTCCCCAGGTTCTGTCACGGAAGCAGGGAAGTTGCCTTCTGCGCCAATTCTCTCCCTCCGGAGTCCTGCCACTGGAGTCTTGAAGGTGAGGTCGGGTCGTTTGGGCTGGATCATCTCGCAGTTGGGTTGAGCGGTCTGTGTCGTCTCCACGCAGCCGAGTTGAGTTGTTAGTTTTTCAGGTGCTGTGCTGGATCCAAATTCGGGGCCGCGGAGTACATCGATCACCAGAGGCTGGAGGTTTTCCCAGCTCTAACGGATCTTTTTCATCCATCTTCTTCCGAGCAGCGTTGGATCATCACCAGCAATGATCCATAAAGGTAACTTGCGCATCGCGCTGTCATGGGACACCTGGACATCCACGCTGCCAACGATGGGATGGTGTCGTTTGTGTAGGTGAGCAGCTTCAATTGGATCGGGATCATTTTAGGTCATTCAACTGGTTTGTCCCGAGTTTCTCAAAGGCCGCCTGATTCATCAGTGATTGGCTCGCCCGTGTCCACCTCCATCGAGACTAGAACATTGTTGATTTTGACTTCCATTTTCAACGGGGAACTCTCGGTGGTGCAGGTAAACACTCAGTATACCTCATCGTAGGGCTGAGCTGCCTCATGGACTCTCTCTTCATCGTCGCTGGAGTCCGGATGATCGGCCAACTCTTCATCGACTTGGTGAGTACAATTTCTCTTGAACATTCACTGGAGGTGGCCCTTCATGTTACAACCTTTGCATGTATAGTCTTTGTAGTGGTATTGGTAGACCCTGTGATTTCCTCCACAGCGCCAGCATGGGGTTAGCCGGTTGGCCTCATGTGGCGGACTCAGGGTTGCGGGACTCGGGGTTCTGTTCTCTCTTCCCTGAGAGAGACTGCTTGCAGCAGCCTTGCCTCTAAAAGGTTCAGTCAGTTCACAGTACTTGTCGGGTTAGAGTCCTGGGGGTGAGTCATCCGCTTGGAATTGCAGGCCGAGATCATGAATGCCTGGCTCACGTTAATTGCCTTCTGCAGGGTGACCGTGGTGACCACAGAGAGCAGCTTGTGGAGGAGGCCCTCGTGGCCGATTCCAATAACGAAGATGTCCCACAGCACTTCGGTGAGGTGGTCGCCAAAATCACACGGTGCAGCGAATCGTCTGAGGTCTACAGCATATTTTGTGATTTCTTGGCCTTCGGGCCGCCGGTGTGTGTAGAACTGGTGTCTGGCTGTGAAGATGCTCTCTTTAGGTTTGAGCTGTTCCTGTATCATCATTACGAACTCCACATATGTTTTGGTTGTCGTCTTCGCTAGGGCTAGCAAGTCCCTGACGAGGCTATAGACGGTGGGCCCACAACTGCTGAGCAGGATAGCTCTGCACTTATCAGCCAACGAGGTCGGTGTGTCTCCTGTCAGGTCGTTCGCAATGAAAAAGTGTTCGAGCCTTTCCACAAAGGCCACCCAATCTTTCCCATCGGCGAATTGTTGAAACGTGCCAAGGTTAGCCATTTTTGCGTGGAAATTCGTAATCCCGTTGCCAGTTATTGTGTCTGTAAGCACTCTAGTAATGACTCCACAAGGCAAGGTATTGTACTTGAACTGTGGTGACCTTAGTCCCTTTATTACAGCTCCTGAGTGAGGGTACAGCATGGTGAGCTCCCTTTTATACCTGCTTACCTGTTGTGTACAGGGAACTCTTTGGTCTCCACCAGTTGCACCCTCTGGTGGTACAAGCATAGTGTATACAGTGTGAAGGTACATCTAGTAGTCTTATGTAACTGTACATTGAATGTACAGGCAATATACTTATATTATACATTCACAACACTTTGAGGATGTAACAAGCAGGATGGATAAGAGGGAACCAGTGGAAGTGGTGTATTTGGATTTCCAGAAGGCATTCGATAAGCTGCCACATAAAAGGTTGTTGCACAAGATAAAAGTTCACGGGGTTGGGTAATATATTAGGATGGATAGAGGATTGTCTAACTAACAGAAAACAGAGAGTCGGGATAAATGGGTCATTTTCCGGTTAGCAAACAGTGACTAATGGGGTGTCGCAGGGATCGCTGCTGAGTCCTCAACTATTTACAATCTATATTAATGACTTGGCTGAAGGGATGAGTGTAATGTAGCCAAGTTTGCTGATGATACAAAGATGGGTGGAAAAGCAAATTGTGAGGAAGCCATAAAAAATCTGCAAAGGGATATAGAACGGCTAAGAGAATGGGCAAAAATTTGGCAGATGGAGTATAATGTGGGAAAATGTGAGGTTATCCACTTTGGCAGAAAAAAAGAAAAACTTATAATTTAAATGGAGAAAAATTGCAAAGTGCTGCAGTACAGAGGGACCTGGGAGTCCTTGTGCATGAAACACAAAAAGTGAATATGCAGGTACAGCAAGTAATCCGGAAGGCAAATGGAATGTTGGAATTTATTGCAAGGGGGATGGAGTATAAAAGCAGAGAAGTCCTGCTACAACTGTACAGGGTATTGGTAAGGCCACACCTAGAGTACTACATACAGTTTTGGTCTCCGTATTTCAGGAAGGATATACTTGCATTGGAGGCTGTTCAGAGAAGGCTTACTAGGTTGATTCCGGTAATAAAGGGGTTGACATGAAGATAGGTTGAGTAGTTTAGGCCTATACTCATTGGAGTTCAAAAGAATGAGAGATGATCTTCTCGAAACAGAAACGTTAATGAGTGGACTCGGCAAGGTGGATGCAGAGAGGATATTTCCACTCATAAGGGAAACTAAAACTAGGGACATAATCTTAGAATAAGGGGTCAGCCATTTAAAACTGAGATGAGGAAAAATTTCTTCTCTCAGAGGGTTGTAAATCTATGGAATTCTCTGCCCCAGAGAGCTGTAGAGGCTGGGTCATTGAATATATTTAAGGCGGAGATAGATAGATTTTTGAGCGATAAGGGAATAAAGAGTTACGGGGAGCAGGCAGGCAAGTGGAGCTGAGTCCATGATAAGATCAGTCATGATCCTATTAAATGACGGAGCCAGCTCGAGGAGCCAGGTGGCCTACTCCTGCTTTTAGTTCTTATGTTCTTATCTTTAGCAGAGCGAAATGCACCAAGGTGCTTCACAGAAACATAATGAGATATTAGGAGGGGTGAATAAAAGCTTGGTCAAAGAGATAGGTTTTAAGCAGGGTCTTAAAGGAGATGAGTGAGATGGAGAGGCAGAGATATTCAGTGAGGAAATTTCACAGCTTAGGACATAGATGACTGACGGCAATGACAAGATGAAGGGAGTGGGGGACGCACAAAAGGCCAGAGTTGGAAGAACGTAGAGTTCTTGGAGGGTTGTAGGTTTGGAGGAGGTTTTGTAGGTAGGGAGGAGAGAGATCATGAAGGGTTTGAACACAAGGATGAGAATTTTAAATTGGAGGCTTTGGGGGACCAGGACCCAATGTAGGTCAGCAAGCACAGGGATGAATGGTGAGCGGGAGTTGGTGCGGGATAGGATATAGCCAGCAGAGTTTTGGATGAGCTGAAATTTATGGCGGGAAGGAGGAGGGCTTTGGAATAGTCGAGTGTGGAGGTGACAAATGCCTGATGAGGGTTTCGGCAGCAGGGATAAAGACGCGCGATGTTACAGAGGTGAAGATAGGGGGCCGAAATTCAGGCACGCCAGAAACCTGCCGCACCTACGATTTCTTACCTGTTTTTATTGCTGCATGAGAAGAGGTTGCTTCCTGATGGATATTCAGGTCTTTGTCGTTTTTTTT
The DNA here is from genome assembly GCF_044704955.1 of Pristiophorus japonicus. NCBI lineage: Eukaryota > Metazoa > Chordata > Chondrichthyes > Pristiophoridae > Pristiophorus > Pristiophorus japonicus. The sequence continues at coordinate 114,790,154 of NC_091986.1, forward strand.
TTACAGGGCCGGAAGTCAGTCACAATGGGGGTGGACCCCCTTGCGGCGGTAAGTCCTGGTGAGGGGCGGAAGTTGGGGCAGGACCGAATCTCCACGCTGTCACTCAGCAGCGGAGCGGTGGGGACATCAGTGCGCGTGTGCATCACCACGTCTCTACCCTCATTTAAAGGGGAGAGAATCGACGATTCTGTTGGTTCGGCCACTGGGCCACCAGGGAGGGTTTTGGCCGAGCCAGTGGCCTGGCACCCAAGAGGGGGTGCCAGGCCACGGGCCAATAATTGGTCAGCCGATTTTGAAGTCGGCTGGCAAAAATTAAAACATGGCGGCCGTGACAGTGCATCCTCCCCTTGAAGGGCCACCGTGCTGCCGTGCCGCACACACACAGAACAAGATGCCTCGACAGAAAAGGCTGTCTGGGCGGCGGAGCTAAGATCTTTGCAGGTAAATCTGGAGCGGAGTGTGCTGGAGGTGTGGGAGAACGGTGGTGCGCGCTTTAGTGACGCGCTTGCCGTGGTCGGCAGTAGCGGGGCGGATGTGGGGACAGTCCAAAAAATCCCCGAGGTTAATTGTGGCGGCCAATCAACTGCAACACAGCGGCCATCCAAATCCGTCTCATGGCCACTGCAAAACGGCAGTAACGGGCCTAATCTGCACTCTGAATTTTGGCCCCAGGCAATCTCTGTGGTGGAAATAATATAGGACCAAAAGCTCAGCTCAGGGTCCGAGGATGTTGAGGTTGCAAGCAGTTGACTTTAACCAGAGATCATGGTTAGAGAGGAGGATGGATTCAATGGCGAGCCTATAGAGTCTGTGGTGAGGGCTGAAGATTATGGCTTCCATCATCTCAATGTTTAACTTAAGGAAATTGTAGCTCATTTAGGACTTGATGCTGGACAAGCAGGCCAACAACTCTGAGGCAGTGGAGGGGTCAACAGAGGTGGTGGAGAGGTAGAGCCGCATGTAGTCAGCATAGACGTGAAACCTGCGGCTGGATTTTCGGCATTTATGTTTTTGTGGTGATCATGGCAGCAGGGCGGGAGAGCTAGCGGCCGGGAATAGTTTGCGCCTCAGTAGGTAAGTTTGGGCAGCTGGGCCCTGCATCAGGAGGTGCAGTGCTAAGGGAAGCGGTGTACACCTCTCTTGGCGCTAGGATGGCAAACTCCTGAGCTAAAGAGCTGGCCCCGAAGCGCTCTGAGAGACGCCTGGGCGGGGCGGGAGGGGGCCGGAAACCTAAAACTAAATCCACAAAAGCATTCCCAAAACATTGCCCACAACACAAATTGCAAAAAAATTAAAAGAAAAAACAATCACACTTAGGAGTCCATGACTTACCTCTTCGCTGGTGGGATGGTTGGACTGCCCTGATTCCCCAGGTGGTCAGTGCAAGGGGTGCTTTGGGGCGGACAGGTTGGGGGCGCTGCACACCCCCGGCGCAGCTCTTCCAGGCGGTGCTGCTCCGTGTTGCTGCAAAATCGGACCAGAGGATCGCTACGGGGAGCTAGAGGCTGACCGCACGGCCAAAACACCTCACTGCCGCCATTGCGGCTGCCCTGAGGCAAAAAACGGAGCACAGAAGCCCCGAAAATCCAGCCCCTGATGCCATGGTTTTAGATGATGTCACTGAGGGGCAGCACATAGAGGAGGGGCTAGATCCTTGGGATACTCCAGTGGTAATAATGTAGGCCAGGAAGATAAGCTGTTGCTGCAGAGACTCTGGTTATGATTGAATCGGTAAAAGTGGAAAAAAGGGAGGAGGATGGTGTGGTCAACTGTGTTAAAGGCTGCACAGAGGTCAAGTAGGATGAGAAGGGACAGTGCTTGTTATAGTTACAGAGGATGTCAGTTGTGACTTTGATTAGGGCTGTTTCAGTGCTGTGGTAGGAGTGGAAATCTGATTGAAGCGGTTCAACATAGAGTTGCTGGAAAGAAGGGCATGGATTTGGGAGACTACAATATTTTCAAGGACTTAGTAGAAGAAGTTGGAGATGGGGCCCTCAGGATAGGGGAGTAAGCACAAGTATGGCAAAGGCAATTCAACATCGTTAAATGTGAAGTTGCACACTGGCAAAAAAACAGGGAATGGAAATATAACTTAAATGGCAACATTCTCTAAGGAGTGTAGAAGTAGAGTACACACACACACAGATCTTTAAAACAGGTGCCCGAAATTCATGGCTGCCCATTTCTCGGTGGTCACCGGGTGGAAGGTCCGTTTTTGGCACCTGCTTTCGCCGGGTCCCGTCGGGAGCCACTTTGGTTGCCGTTGCGAGGGCGGCAATGGGAGGAGCAGCGGACATCAGTCGGCGAGCAGGAGCGGGCGGCAAGCATCATCAGAATGTGTCAGGTGGAGGCCTCTCCACTCGTGATTTTTCGGACGGCCTCCACTGCGCATGCGCGGGATTTGGCGGTTTGTAAAATTGTTGTTCTGTGTAGTCTGTTGTAGTCCTTTTGTGGCCCTTGCAGACTAATTGAGTAAGTGCTCAGGGCCATAAAAGGACACCACTCAATTTCACCTGCAAGGGGAGAGGAGAGGAGAGGAGAGGAGAGGAGAGGAGAGGAGAGGAGACGAGACGAGACAGGAGAGGCAAGAGGAAAGAGGAAAGAGCAGCCATTCCTCTCATCATAGAGGATGAGTGGCCAGAAAGCATCAATGAAGACTGTCAGAACCAGGCCCAAGCTCCGTGGTTCAATGAACAGGAGTTGGAGGAGTTAGTGACAGAGGTGGAGCGCAGGTACAGCGAACTCACCCGGGATGGGCGTGGCAAGCCTCCACCAGTCCAATACTGACATCTTTGGATGGACATAGGTCAGATGGTCAGCGCAATGGGCAACGTGGAGCGTGGCCAATGCCACAAATGGTGGAACAATTTTGTGTCGGCAGATAAAGTGAGTACAAATTTATTCGGCCCCTCCTGTCCAAGGCCTAAAAGGTTGTGCGCGCGATGTGTGTGTGTGAGGTGGCATGAGCAAGGGGGGGGGGTAAAGGCTGCAACATTTCTTTGTGCAGAGAAAACAAGCAGCCAAACAGGCAAGCCTGAGTGTGACCGGAGGGGCCCACAAGATGTGGTGGAATTGACCAGGCTGGAGGAGCGTGCGTTGGCATTGGTGGGACATCACCGCATTCCAACCACGAACGTTTCTGCAGATCCGGTGCTACCGCAAGGTAAGGCTACACTCACCTCTGGTGTCAGCGATGGTCATAGCATGAAAGTACTTGCAATGTTAATGCACTCGCGGCTGAACGCAAACTTTGTCAGCCATTATTGGTGTGGACATGTAGGGATGGGACTCCTTGCTGGCATAATGTGAAATGGAATGGCTCACAACTCACTTTCACCACCACCACCATCCCCCCGCCCCCCCCCTCCCCCCCCGCTCCCCCACTACAGACTGAAATGTCCTCTACTTGCAGATGCTGACTCGGACACCACGGATCGAGAGACACCATCGACCTCTGACCTTCACAGAAGCTGTCACACCCCAGCATTTCCCGCCCCAACGTTCTCCACACCTGAGGACACTGGATCCTTCCTGCACCCCCAGCCCACATCACCCATGGCCACCGCTTTCACCTCTGCCACCCAGGGCCAGGAAACAGAGGAGAGAGCGGAGGGAGAAGGGCCGATATTTGTGCCCCATCACCTGGAGGATCCGGAAGCACCTGACATCAGCCCCCTGCCAAGTCAGCCAAGTGTCCACAGAACCTCGGCATCAGGCTCAGATTTCCTGGGGTTTCCAACAGACTCTACTCAAGCAAGCACAGAGTCCTTGGCGCAAAGGGAAGCAAGGCTCCAGCACCCAGCAGCATCAAGCAACCACCTGCGGATGTAGGACGGCTCGCTCTATTGAGCCAGATAGTCCAACTCTCAATCACCAGCGTGGAGGTAGGTCACGAGATGCAGCAGACCATGGCTGGGATAGCTGCCAGCATCGCCTCAATCACTCCAGCAGCACGATGAAAGGGTGGAGTGCCTCCTCACAGTGTTGGAGCGCACATCAGAAAGCATCAAGGCCATAAGGCAGGAGATGGCTTCTGCACGCATGGTGCAAGCCCACGACACCACACCCTCAAGGCAGACAGATGCGGAGGAGCAGAAGATCCCCGTGCCTTCGGTCCCGCACCCTACATTGTCACCGAGACGCACACTGTTATGTTCAGAATAACTCCCCAAGACTATACTATAAGCTCAAACTGTTGTGACCTTGGTCTCTTTAATATAACTCCAGAGTGAGGAAGCAGCATGATAGACTGCCTTTTATACCTGCTTGCCCAGGGTGTGCAGGTGACCCTTGGGTCTCCCACAGGTACACCCCCTGGTGACAAGTCTTAAACACTAGTAAAGTTTACATACATAACATCACCCCCCCCCCACTCCCCCCCCTGTCAAAGTCTTAGGTACAAGTTATTTACAAGTTGAGGCGATCCGGGGCTCTACGTTCCCGGGTTGATCGCCTGAGTTGAAGTCCTGGCATGGGTGAGTTGGTCAGATCATTGCTGCACTGCAGCGTGGCTGGTCTGATTGGACTATCGGGAATGGTGGGTTCGTCCTCATGGTTGACAGCGAGATTGGTTGCTGGTTGGGTGTGTGTTGGTGGATCAATGATGATAATGTCATCTTCAAACTGTTCTTGGTTGTCAGTGAATCACAGTTTGGTCTGATCCAAATGCTTTCGGCACGTTTGTCATTCAAAAGTTTGACAACAAACACTCTATTCCCCTCCTTGGCTAAAACAGTGCCAGCAACCCATTTGGGACTATGACCGTAATTAAGAACAAACACAGGGTCATTAACCTCAATGTCACACGATACAGCCGCGTGATCGTGGTATACGTTATGCCGGTGACGCCGGGTTTCTACATGATCATTGAGATCTGGATGGACTAAGGAGAGCCTGGTTTTGAGTGCTCTCTTCATTAACAATTCTGCAGGGGAAACACCAGTAAGCGAGTGGGGTCGCATCCGGTAGCTGAGCAGAACCTGATATAAACGGGTCTGCAGGGAACCGTCCGTCACGCGTTTCAAGCTCTGCTTGATAGTTTGGACTGCCTGTTCCACTTGACCATTAGTTGCGGGCTTAAACGGGGCAGACCTGACATGCTTGATGCCATTGTGGGTCATGAACTCATTGAATTTCGAGCTGGTGAACCATGCTCCATTGTCACTAACAAGGATGTCGGGCAAACCATGGGTGGTGAACATGGCCCGGAGGCTTTCAATGTTGGCAGTGGACGTACATGATGACATTATTATACATTCAATCCATTTAGAGTAAGCGTCCACTGCTACAAGGAACATCTTTCCAAGAAAGGGGCCAGCGAAATCTACGTGGACCCTGGACCATGGTTTGGAGGGCCATGACCACAGACTTAGTGGGGCCTCCCTTGGTGCATTGCTCAACTGTGAGCAAGTGTTACATTGGTGTACGCATAACTCTAATTCGGAGTCAATGCCGGGCCACCAAACGTGCGACCTGTCGATAGCCTTCATCATGACTATGCTTGGGTGGGTACTGTGTCGGTCCCTGCCTTTTTTTGGCAAAACTACACGATTACCCCATAGGAGACAACCCGAATGGATGGACATTTCATCCTTGTGTCGGTAAAACGGCTTAATTTTGTCTTGCATTTCCCCGGGAACAGCTGACCAGCTCCCATTAAGGACGCAGCTTTTTACTAGTGATATCACAGGGTTCTGGCTAGTCCAGGTCCTGATTTGGCAAGCCGTGACGGGTGAGCCCTCGCTCTCAAAAACATCCATTACAAGAAGCAAGTCTGCGGGTTGCGCCATTTCTACCCCAGTGGTGGGCAATGGTAGCCGACTGAGGGCATCAGCACAGTTCTCAGTGCCTGGTCTGTGGCGGATTACATAATCATACGCAGATAACGTCAGTGCCCATCTTTGTTTGCGGGACGAAGCATTGGTGTTAATACCTTTGCTTTCTGAGAACAGCAAAATGAGCGGTTTGTGGTTGGTTTCGAGCTCGAAATGGAGTCCAAATAGGTATTGGTGCATTTTCTTAACCACATATATGCATGCTAATACTTCTTTCTCAACCATACTGTCGGCTCTTTCAGCCTTAGATAAACTTCTGGACGCATATGTAACCGGTTGCAGTTTGCCTGACACATTGGTTTGCTGTAACACACAACTGACTCCGTACGAAGATGCATCACAAGCTAGTACTAAATGTTTATACGGGTCGTACAATACAAATAACTTGTTAGAACATAGCAGGTTTCTGACCTTATTAAAGGTTGTCTCTTGAGATTTACCCCAAACCCAGTCGTCACTCTTGCGAAGTAATGAATGCAAAGGTTCCAGTAAAGTGTTCAACCCCGGTAGAAAGTTACCAAAATAATTGAGGAGTCCCAGGATCGAACGCAGCTCTGTCACATTCTGTGGTCTGGGTGCATTCTTGATGGCTGCCGTCTTGGAGTCCGTGGGTCTGATGCCGTCTGCCGCAATCTTTCTCCCCAAAAATTCGACCTCTGGCGCCAAGAAAACACACTTGGAGCATTTCAGCCTGAGTCCCACTCTGTCCAGTCGCTTTAGAACCTCTTCCAGGTTGTGCAAGTGTTCGGTGGTGTTGCGACCAGTGATCAGGATATCGTCTTGAAACACCACGGTGCACGGAACCGATTTCAGCAGACTCTCCATGTTCCTCTCGAAGATGGCCACTGTTATGTATGAATACAGAGTCTGACTGAATACTGTGAGCTCAAAGTAAAGTGTGACCGTAGTCTTTTATTGCAGGTCTCCAGAGAGCCGCTCCAGCCTGTGAGGCCTCCTTAAGTACGTGTGCTCCCAAGGGATTGTGGGATCCCTTGGAACTCCAGGGGACGAGCCCTCTGGTGGCTGTACAAGATATATACAATTTTACGAGAGGGGATCTCATAGAAACATATAAAATTCTGACGTGACTGGACAGGTTAGATGCAGGAAGAATGTTCCTGATGTTGGGAAAGTCCAGAACCAGGGGTCACAGTCTAAGGATAAGGGGTAAGCCATTTAGGACTGAGATGAGGAGAAGCTTCTTCACTCAGAGTTGTTAACCTGTGGAATTCTCTACTGCAGAGAGTTGTTGATGCCAGTTCGTTAGATATATTCAAGAGGGAGTTAGATATGGCCCTGACGGCTAAGGAGATCAAGGGGTATGGAGAAAAAACAGGAAAGGGGTACTGAGGTGAATGATCAGCCATGATCTTATTGAATGATGATGCAGGCTCGAAGGGCCGAATGGCCTACTCCTGCACCTATTTTCTATGTTTCTATGTTTCTATTCATACATAACAACCAGAGACGAGCAAATCCCAAAAGGGCATCTGTGGTATATGAACAGAGTTGATGCACGTCAATTTTTTCGAAGGTACAGCCAGCTCACGTGTCATGTAAGCAGAGGTTAGATCCAGCTTGGTGAACGACTTCCCCCCTGCTACTGTTGCAAATAGGTCATCCGCTTTGGGTAGTGGGTCCTGGTCCTGTAACCTTGGTTGATCGTTACTTTGTAGTCCCCGCAGATTCTGACCATCCCATCGCTTTTCAACACCGGGACAATTGGACTGGGCCACTCATTGAACTCGACTGGCGATATGATTCCCTCGTTGAAGTCTGTCCAGCTCGATCTCGAATTTCTCTAGCATCATATATGGAACTGCTCGGGTCTCGTGATGAATGGGCCGTGCATCAGGGACTAGATGGATCTGCACTTTGGCACCTGTGAAGTTGCTGATGCTTGGCTCAAATAACGACAGGAATTTGTTTAGCACTTGGGCGCACGAGGCGTCATCCATCGAAGACAGTGCTTTGATTTTGTCCCAGTTCCATTGGTTCTTTCCTAGTCAGCTTCTGCCGAACAGTGTCGGGCCATCGCCTGGTACAATCCATAGTGATAAATCATGCACAGTTCCATCGTACGATACCTTCATTGCCACACTGCCAATGACCGGTATGAGCTCTTTGGTGTAAGTGTGCAGCTTTGTGTGAATGGGGCTTAGTTTTGGCCTTTGTGCCTTGTTGCCCCACAGTTTCTCAAAAGCCTTCTGGCTCATAATTGACTGACTCGCCCCTGTGTACATTTCCATGGAAACTGGAATGTCGTTTAATTTGACTTTCAACATTATTGGAGGGCTTTTGGTGGTGAAGTGTATGGGGCAACTCAACCTTCCTCTTCAGCCTCAGGTTGAGTTGCCTCTCTTACTCATTCAGCGTGATCCACGCTGGATCGGTCAACTTGTGCCGACTCTGCCATGTGGTGAGTCGCAGTACGTTTGCACATTCGCTGGAGGTGCCCCATTGTTCCACAGCCCTTGCACACGTAATGCTTGAATCGACATTGATGGGCTTTATGATTGCCTCTGCAGCGCCAACATGGTGTTAATGGATTCGCATTCACGCCCCACAGTGGACTCTGAGTAATCCTAGGTCTGGCCTCTGCAGTCGTGTAGGCCCTGCCATGTACAGTTCTGCATGCTGAAGGCATTATTTTATGCACAGTACTTGCCAATGAGCTTCGATGCTGCAAAAATATCTTTAGTATTATTGTTCGTGGACATGAAAGCCTGGGCTATTGTGATGGCCTTGCTCAGATCTGGGGATTCGGCAGACAGCAGTTTGCGAAGAATGACCTCGTGGCCAATTCCAAGCACGAAAAAGTCTTGCAACACTTCCCCCAAAATCCAGCAAATTCGCACGGTCCCGCAAGGCATCTTAGGTCGGCGACATAGCTCGCTACGTTCTGGCCCTCGGCGTGATGGTGCGTGCAAAAGCGATACCTGGCCATTAAGATGCTCTCTTTTGGCTTGAGGTTTTCCTGAACCAGAGTGCACAACTCTGCATATGTTTTGGCCGTTGGTTTCGTCGGTGCTAGCAGATTTTTGATGAGGTCGTATATTGTGAACCACAAACGGTGAGGAGAATCGCGATATCTTCCGTATCCAGTTCGTTGGCCACGGAATACTGGTCAAGCCACTCAACGAAGGCTTCCCAATCATCAACCCATCAAATCTCTCAAGAATACCAACGGCAGCTGTAACTGCGTGAAAGTTCGTGATCTGTTACTCGTCACCAATTTGTTATGTTCAGAATAACTCCACAAGACTGTATACTGTAAGCTCAAACTGTTGTGACCGTGGTCTCTTTAATTTACTCCAGAGTGAGGAAGCAGCATGATAGACTGCCTTTTATACCTGCTTGCCTGGGGTGTGCAGGTGACCCTTGGGTCTCCAACAGGTGTGCCCCCTGGTGGCAAGTCTTACACACTAGTAAAGTTTACATACATAGCACATGTCTAGTCACATCACGTTGCCATCCGACACAACCTCCTGAACCAGAGGCAGTGAGGGGCAGGGGAGGGCCACTCCATCGTGTAGGCATGGGGAGGAAGAGGAAAGCGGGCATAGCTGCAAGGGGGGGGGTGAAGGAGAGGTGGTGGTGCCGGGTAAAGGGGTGGGTATTGCTTCCTCATCTAAATGTAGGTATATGTGATAATATTATGTAACGTTTGTCATTGTGCACTTGTAAATACACTCACATTGTTGACCCTCTGTTTGTGCGTGTGTCATTTTAATGTCATATTTGTGGTGCGTTGCGCCAACCACACATCTGTCCCTCAGGTCATCTGCTTCATCAGGAATATCTTCCCATCCACATCTGACTGCAGTGTATTAAGGGTCCTGTCATCAGGCCATAGCAAGACGACAATGAATGCAGGAAGGCTGCCATTCAATTACTCTAGTTTACCAAGTTGCAGGGCAGACCTTAAGACTTGCACTTCAACCCTTTTTTTGCGAGGCCAAAGCTGGAGGAGTGCCACCCCTGAGATGACTTGGTCATCAGTTACATTGCAGTACATTGGGCGAGACAATTAATGAATCAGCTTGGATGTACAACATGTGAGATGCTGAACACTTGTCAGTCACTCATAATAATTTTCGCTTTGCCATTGGCCTTCTTAATGAAGGACTTTCAACAAGTTGCAACAAAAAAGCCTCCATTAGCTTACACACAGTTCAGTCGGTTTTATCACATCCAATTTAAACATCACCATCAGCAAGAAAGTAATGCAACATTGACCTAACTTCTTTCCAGCAGTCCCACTGATATGGTGCAGAATCCGACTGGCTGCCGTGATGTGATGGCCACCAGCACTCCCCCACAGCCAATGTGCCAGAGCTGCCCCAATACATTCCATCTCTCCCTCCCTCCCTCCCACCCACCCGATGTGCGATTGCTGCCCCAATACATTCCATCTCTCCCTCCCTCCCTCCCACCCACCCAATGTGCCAGAGCTGCCCCAATACATTCCATCTCTCCCTCCCTCCCTCCCAGCCGATGTGCGATTGCTGCCCCAATACATTCCATCTCTCCCTCCCTCCCTCCCACCCACCCGATGTGCCAGAGCTGCCCCAATACATTCCATCTCTCCCTCCCTCCCTCCCACCCACCCGATGTGCCAGAGCTGCCCCAATACATTCCATCTCTCCCTCCCTCCCTCCCACCCACCCGATGTGCGATTGCTGCCCGCTCACATTGTTGCCTCCTTTCCGATTGATGCCGCTCACACTGCTCCCACCCCCACTCCTTCCCGCCCTCCCGATTGATGCCGAAATAGTGCTACCTCCCGCCCGATGTGCGATTGCTGGTCCTCTGCCGCCGAACTCAGACCTGCTTTTCCAGAGCGGTCCTTCTGGCAGGTGGCAGGTCAGCGGGAGTGCAGCAAAAGTGATCAAAATGGCGATTTATCTGACTTCCAGCATGGGCGGGCGGAACCTCAGTGGCTGCGGGCAGGACATTGATGAAAGTCGGCCCCCAGGATTGCCAATGAGAAATGCCACAACAAAAAACAAATGGGATTCATGGTTTTAGATATAGAGGCATCATATAAAAGCAAAGAGGTGATGAGGAATCTTTTTAGAGGGCTATGGGCAAGGTCACCCTAAGCCAGATATTCCTGTCCTCAAGCTGGAAGTCGATCTGTGGTAATAGTGGAAGCTGGTTCCTGACTTAGTTGCCTGGAGGAATTTTATTTAAAAAAATTTTTTTTGGCAGATCTATCCTTGCTTAGGGGCCAATAGGGCCTTTGGAGAGGTTGGTGGTGGGTGGGAGGCTGGGCAGACGCTATAGTTTTCAGCGGGCATAGACAAGTTGGCACCAGACATGCATCCCAAGAGGTGCTTGCATTGGCCTGATGCATGAAAATGAGCTGCCCTCGCACTGAATCCACAAACCCTGATGGATCATAATCCAAGAGATTTGGTGGGCTTTATTTTTATTACTGTAATGTATGAAGATTGTCAAAAAATGCCAGACAAAAAGATTTTCAAAAAACATTGTGAATTAATGTTTTGCTCCTGTTCTCTTGCTTGCTGTTGTTTAGTTGATAGTTGACTGTGTACTGCTAAATGATAATTGATAGATTTGAATTTTCCTCAGTGGTGCTTGATTAACTATTTTTGTCCCTTTTTTCCCATTTCTCGAACTGTTCAATTATGATTTGTATTCTATTTTAGAAATATAAAATTGATACAATTAGGTGAAAGTGTGACAGTTGTGCCCAAAGTGTGACACTTGATGAATAAAACACAAGACTTTTTATGTGTTGATATAGGTACATAGTAATTCATACCCAAGTGTAGGAATTTACTGTGTTAACTCATCATCCATTATTTCCTACATCTGCGCACAACATGGTCTTTGGACAGCTGCTGAGGTCTATAGAACTGCGTCGCGACATTAATCAATGCTTCAGAAAAGGGGTAATGGAAGAAGCTCTGACAAAAAAATGAAGATTTGGTTATTCATTTGTTTAAGTATCAAAGTGACACTCTTTCTACGGGGTGAGGGGATGGGGGTTGGGGAGGGGGTGCGGAACAGACCCACACCACCCTCGCCCTGGCTTTGGACTCTTTGGATGTCTTTAGGATCATGGGACTTCTTTCTGACTGTGGCCACTTTGGCAGGGTCAGCGATGGATGTCATGAGTGGACGCATCTTTGCACTTACACTGTGATGTACTCCCCTTCCCACGGATCATTAGGGCCTTTATTTTGGCATTTTTAAATCCTACAATTTAAAATCATTCTCCATTCATTCTTTAAGTTCTCCTGTGATATGCATTGTTTCGCAGCAGAGACAGGAGCCCTGTTCCCAAGCCTTTGATGACGCTTCTCTGTACCCAGCCACTCGGAGAGAAGCCAGAGTTATCCGGTGCCTTGTTTTCCTTTGATAACTGAATGAAATTTTGATTTGTGTTACTGTGTTTGGTCATTTCTGCCATTAATTAAAATAAATCCTTGTTATATGAAAAATCCTTGATCCTTGTTCCATTTTTAAGTTCCAGATGTCAAAAATCAGGATCTAACTCTTAAACCCGAAGATACATAAGATTTTTGTCAAATGATGTGATGCATTTGATGTGATTTTACTTCAGGAATGTCTGCCAAATTTGTACTAGGTTAGTAACAGTCACTCCTAAATGAATGTTAAGATGATAAAGAAAAGTTGGTGGATGATGTGGAAAATACATACATTTAATTTCTTTCTCATTCTTTTTGTTTGCTCAGCTGTTCACCTGCACCTGGCGTAGGATTAAACATTTAGAGTTATTTCCTGCTTCCGCACGATGAGGTTCAGTTTACAAAATGTGCAAACTGGTGGCATTCATTTTAAATTAGGCTTTCTTTGCTGCTTTACTTTTGTAATTTATTACTGTTTTCTTTTTGATTAAAATCATTCAAGCCATGATAAGTGCCTCCACAAGTGAGAATAGTCCACAAGTAGGGAAGTCATAAATGCAAATATTTATTACATGTTACAAATGGCCATGACACATTTAATTTATAATGTCTCTAGCATCTGTCATGTGTTTAGCAAAACTTTAACTCAAAATATTAACTTAAAGGGGAAGTGTATTCTAATAAATCATATCAATCCATCAGCTATCTATGTCCTGTTAAAAATCTTACATTTGCTTACACTTCCTGCCTGCACCCCTTGACTTCCTGTTATCATGCTTTAGTCACACATTTTGAGCCAAGTTTTTCCCATTATAATCTCCCATGTCCACATTTATAAACGGTTTTGCCTGTCATGCTGTAATTACACAATTCGGCCACTGGGTGGTTCTGTGCCCAGACAATGAAGCCGAGAATTTCGTGACTGCCCAAAAGCTGCTGGGCGCCAAAAACGATGGCGCTGGCAGGATCAATAAATGACCACTGGGGACTAAGTAACATTAGCTCTGCGCTTAAATCACTGTGCAACACCGTCCTGGTGGCATTTGTCCTGCCAGGACACCCCAATGTAATGTGGCCATAGCAACTAGATCAGCTTCCCTGAAAACGAGGTTGTTACTTCATAAAGCATTGTATGTCTTTTAAGGCATGTCTTCTGAAATGAAAAAAAAAACGTTGTAAATATTATGTCCGTAATGTACTTATGAATGATTCCACGAGGCAATGTGTTGTGACCTTGGTCCTTTATTCCAAACCCCAGAATGAGGCACAAGCATGGTGTGCAGCCTTTTATACTGGGCCTTGCCACCAGGGCAGGAAACTCCCGGTCTCCACCAGTTGCACCCTCTAATGGTGCCAGCATGTATGTACACAGTGTAAACCTTATCAGGTAAACAAGTCTCCATCTTATGCAACCACACAGAGAGTACATCCATAGTCAGCACATACAAAATCACTCTCCCCCAAGTCCTTTGTGCCAATTACCATTGCACTATGTGCTCTGGCTTAGCTCTCTCCAGATTTAAGTGCCAATAGCCTTTGTACCTTGGCTGTGCTTTGGCTTGGCTCTCCCTGTTAACTCCCAAGTCCTTTTGCCACAACGTTGGGTCGTGGTTACCAGTTTGGATGGCTCGATGATGCAGTGGAGGTTCCAGAGGGTTCTGGGTGTGATCCATGTGTGTGTCCATGGTGACATACATTCATTCCCCCGCCTACCCCCGCCCTGCTTCAGCGAGGTCCGTTACATTAACATACAGGATCAGACACAGTGCAAGTACAAAAAAGGGAAGAAGAAAACATTTTTAAAATTTGTATCGTGACACCTTGGTTCAGTGACTTACATTCGTTACGTTTTATGGTCGTGCGCCAGGATTGAGTAGATTGCATTCATGGTTCAGTCATGGTCAGTACTGAGGTAGCAGTACAGGTATGTGAAGACGCTGGTTCCAGAACAACCGGACAGGGTCCTAGTCGTCTGATGGTGGCGCTGTGCCCCCTGCTAGCGGGGTGGGCTTGGTTCGCTCACCTAGCCAGGACTCCGGGTCTTTGCCGTTGTCTAGTGGTGGGCAGAGCCACAGATGTGTGTAGCCTCCCTGTCCTCCTTTGAGGGCTGCAGAGTCTTCTGCCTGCTCTCTAACGGTGTTGGGAACTGGCTGTTCCAGGTCCCGTTTGGGGAACTCATTGGTTCTGACCTTTCACTCCCAGACATGTCCAAGATAGCGACTGGGTCTGGGGGCTGCATCGTCTCCACCCGGGTGGTGGGCATCGGCGACCGACTGTGCGTTATGGTACCGTTTTTATTTCCGGGTCCGTGGCGAATAGTGCCATCGGGTGCCTGCAGGGTGAGATAGACCTGGGGCAGGGTATCAGGATCAGTGCCTTCCCCCTCTTGAATCGCTTGCTTGCTACTTTTGGGGACACTCTATTCCCGACATCTCGCAACAACATTTTGTTCTTTGCAGTACCGACAATTCGCAACAACATTTTGTTCACAATCTTAATCGGTTCGTTACATTGATTGCCATGCATACAATGTCTCTAAGTTCAGTTGGTTGCAGGTCCTTTGTTAGACACCACGTGTTGGTCCCTCAGCGTTGCACCTCGTGATATTGCTGTGGCCATTTATTTTCAGCCACGCTGCCCCTCGCTGCATCAGGGACACCATCTTGCCTCTGTTCTTGAGGTCGACTGCCTTGATCCTTCTCTCTCAATTCTGCCACAAAAGCTGGCAGAGTGCCTGTGCATTCGATCTTCTTCCCCAGGAGTCCTGCCACTGGAGCCGGGAAGGTACTTTTAGGTCGTTCTGGTCGGATCATTGCCACGCAGTCGTGAGATGGACGGTCTGTCCCTCAGATGTTGCGCTGGTCTGTTCTCTGGTGCCTGGCCCAAGCGAAGGTGAGGTTTTGCTCTGTCTCTGAGCATGGAGGACATTGATTGCTGGAGTGAAGAGGTCTTCCCATTTCCACTGGATCTTCCCCATCCACCTTCTTCCGAATAGCTTTGGACCATCACCTGCAACAATCCACAGAGATAACTTGTGCACCACACAATTATAGATTACACTTACATCCGCACTACCAAGGACTGGGATCAGCTCCTTGGTGTGTTGCGCAACTTTTCCTGTATTGGAACCAGCTCGGGTCGTTTTTCATTCCATAGCCTCTCAAAGGCATCCTGGCTCATCACTGACTGGCTCGCTCCCGTGTCCACTTCCATGAAGACTGGAACGCCGTTTAACTCGACTTCCATCTTCACTGGAGGACAATCGGTGGTGCACTCCATACACTTCTTCTTGGGGCTGAGCTGCCTCTCATGGCCAAATCATCATCCTCCCCGCTGGATTCAAAGTCATCTACCGACTTCTCTGCTAGATGGTGAGTTGTATTTCTTTTACACATACGCTGGAGATGGCCCTTCATGTTACAGGCTTTGCATACGTACTCAGCAAACCAACACTGGTGAGCCCTATAGTTTCCTCCGCAACGCCAGCATGGTGCTACTCGACTAGCACCCCTCGGCGGGCTGAGTTCTGGAACCCTGAGGTCTGTGCTCTCTGCCCTGGGCAGAGCCACATTCTACAGTCTTGCCTGTGAAAGGCACCATTCTGTGTACAGTACTGTGGGTATGATTTGGTGGCCATTACAGAAACGTGGTTGCAGGGTGGCCAAGACTGGGAATTAAACATACAGGGGTATCTGACAATTCGGAAGGATAGACAAGAAGGGAAAGGAGGTGGGATAGCTCTGTTAATAAAGGATGATATCAGGGCAGTTGTGAGAGATGATATTGGCTTTAATGAACAAAATGTTGAATCATTGTGGGTGGAGATTAGAGATAGTAAGGGGAAAAAGTCCCTGGTGGGCATAGTTTATAGGCCCCCAAATAATAACTTCACGGTGGGGTGGACAATAATCAAGGGAATAAAAGAGGCATGTGAAAAAGGAACGACAGTAATCATGGGGGATTTTAACCTACATATCGATTGGTCAACTCAAATCGCACGGATTAGCCTTGAGGAGGAATTCATAGAATGCATACAGGATTGTTTCTTAGAACAGTATGTTACAGCACCTACAAGGGAGCAAGCTATCTTAGATCTGGTCCTGTGTAATGAGACAGGAATAATAAACGATCTCCAAGTAAAAGATACTCTCGGATTGAGTGATCACAGTATGGTTGAATTTGTACTACAGATTGAGGGTGAGGAAGTAGTGTCTCAAACGAGCGTACTGTGCTTAAACAAAGGGGACTACAGTGGGATGAGGGCAGAGTTAGCTAAAGTAGACTGGGAACACAGACTAAACGGTGGCACAATTGAGGAACAGTGGAGGACTTTTAAGGAGCTCTTTCATAGTGCTCAACAAAAATATATTCCAGTGAAAAAGAAGGGCGGTAAGAGAAGGGATAACCAGCCGTGGATAACCAAGGAAATAAAGGAGAGTATCAAATTAAAAACCAATGCGTATAAGGTAGCCAAGGTTCGTGGGAAACTAGAAGATTGGGAAAATTTTAAAAGACAGCAAAGAATGTCTAAGAAAGCAATAAAGAAAGGAAAGATAGATTACGAAAGTAAACTTGCGCAAAACATAAAAACAGATAGTAAAAGCTTTTACCGATATATAAAATGGAAGAGAGTGACTAAAGTAAATGTTGGTCCCTTAGAAGATGAGAAGGGGGATTTAATAATGGGAAATGTGGAAATGGCTGAGACCGTAAACAATTATTTTGCTTCGGTCTTCACAGTGGAAGACACAAAAACCATGCCAAAAATTGCTGGTCACGGGAATGTGGGAAGGGAGGACCTTGAGACAATCACTATCACTAGGGAGGTAGTGCTGGACAGGCTAATGGGACTCAAGGTAGACAAGTCCACTGGTCCGGATGAAATGCATCCCAGGGTATTAAAAGAGATGGCGGAAGTTATAGCAGATGCATTCGTTATAATCTACCAAAATTCTCTGGACTCTGGGGAGGTACCATCGGATTGGAAAGCAGCTAATGTAATGCCTCTGTTTAAAAAAGGGGGCAGACAAAAGGCTGGTAACTATAGGCCAGTTAGTTTAACATCTGTCGTGGGGAAACCGCTTGAAGCTATCATTAAGGAAGAAATAGCGGGACATCTCGATAGGAATAGTGCAATCAAGCAGATGCAACATGGATTCATGAAGGGGAAATCATGTTTAACCAATTTACTGGAATTCTTTGAGGGTATAACGAGCATGGTGGATAGAGGTGTACCGATGGATGTGGTGTATTTAGATTTCCAAAAGGCATTCGATAAGGTGCCACACAAAGGTTACTGCAGAAGATAAAGGTACGCGGAGTCAGAGGAAATGTATTAGCATGGATAGAGAATTGGCTGGCTAACAGAAAGCAGAGAGTCGGGATAAATGGGTCCTTTTCGGATTGGAAATCGGTGGTTAGTGGTGTGCCACAGGGATCGGTGCTGGGATCACAACTGTTTACAATATACATAGATGACCTGGAAGAGGGGACAGAGTGTAGTATAACAAAATTTGCAGATGACACAAAAATTAGTGGGAAAGCGGGTTGTGTAGAAGACACAGAGAGGCTGCAATGAGATTTAGATAGGTTAAGCGAATGGGCTAAGGTTTGGCAGATGTAATACAATGTCGGAAAATGTGAGGTCATCCACCTTGGAAAAAAAAACAGTAAAAGGGAATATTATTTGAATGGGGAGAAATTACAACATGCTGCGGTGCAGAGGGACCTGGGGGTCCTTGTGCATGAATCCCAAAAAATTTGTTTGCAGGTGCAGCAGGTAATCAGGAAGACGAATTGAATGTTGGCCTTCATTGCGAGAGGGATGGAGTACAAAAGCAGGGAGGTCCTGCTGCAACTGTACAGGGTATTAGTGAGGTCGCACCTGGAGTACTGCATGCAGTTTTGGTCACCTTACTTAAAGAAGGATATATTAGTCTTGGAGGTGGTACAGAGATGATTCACTAGGCTGATTCCGGAGATGAGGGGGTGACTTTATGATGATAGATTGAGTAGACTGGGTCTTTACTCATTGGAGTTCAGAAGGATGAGGGGTGATCTTATAGAAACATTTAAAATAATGAAAGGGATAGACAAGATAGAGGCAGAGAGGTTGTTTCCACTGTCGGGGAGACTAGAACTAGGGGGCACAGCCTCAAAATACGGGGGAGACAATTTAAAACCGAGTTGAGAAGGAATTTCTTCTCCCAGAGGGTTGTGAATCTGTGGACTTCTCTGCCCAAGGAAGCCATTGAGGCTAGCTAATTGAATGTATTCAAATCACAGCTAGATAGATTTTTAACCAATAAGGGAATTAAGGGTTATGGGGAGCGGGCGGGTAAGTGGAGCTGAGTCCACTGCCAGATCAGCCATGATCTTTTTGAATGGCGGAGCAGGCTCGAGGGGCTAGATGGCCTACTCCTGCTCCTAATTCTTATGTTCTTATGTACTTGCCGGGTTTGAGTCCACAGGATGAATAATTTGCTTGGTGCTGTAGGTCGAGGTCATGAATGCCTGACTGATGCTAATGGCCTTCTGCAGGTTAACCGTGGTGTCGGCAAATAATAGCTTGTGAGGGAGGCCCTCGTGGCCAATTCCTATAACGAAGATGTCTCGCAATGCTTTGTTGAGATGCGTGCCAAAATCACATGGTGCCGCAAGTCTCCTGAGGTCGGCAGCCTATTTTGCAATCTCCTGGCCCTCAGGTCTGCGGTGAGTGTAAAATCTGTACCTGGCCGTGAGGATGCTCACTTTTGGTTTTAGTTGGTTGCGAATTAGTTCAGTCAGCTCATCGTATGTCTCATCCTTGGCCATCATGGGTGCCAGTAAGTCCCTGATGAGGTGGTAGACCTCAGGCCCACAACTGATCAGCAGTATAGCCTTGTGCTTCTCCGCCGATGCGTCCGTCTCCCCTGCCAGTTCATTTGCGACGAAATATAGCTCGAGCCTTTCCATTAAGGCATCCCAATTATCACCCTCTGTGAAATCTTTTAGTGTGCCAAAGGTAGCCATAATCGTGTGAAAGTCTGTATTCTTGTCGGCAGTTTTTATGTCTGTAATGCACTTATGAATGACTCCACGAGACAGTGTGTTGTACTCAAACTGTAGTGACCTTGGTCCTTTATTCCAAACTCCAGAGTGAGGCACAAGCATGGTGTGCAGCCTTTTACACTGGGCCCTGCCACCAGGGCCGAAAACTCCCGGTCTCCACCAGTTGCACCCTCGAGTGGTGCCAGCATGAATGTACACAGTGTAAGCCTTATTGATCGTACATCAGGTAAACAAGTCTCCATCTTTTGCAACCACACAGTGACTACACAGAGAGTACATCCATAGTCACCATATACAACAGTAAATATTATGCAGCTTTTAGCCACTACAGCTCAATTGTCTTCTGAAAAAAAATTAACACTAAAAAGAATTCTCTCATGGGAGTCTTCAGCTCTTAAAGCTGAATTCCCTTCTGCACCTAAAAAAAAATGGGAAAAGTGTTTCAGCACGAACACAAATGGTTCAGCAAGTCATGAAAAGGGCACCCAGGATATCACATGCAACACTCCATATCTGTGCAGGAGTTAACACTACAAAAGACCTCTACTGACAGGGGCCAGGAGGCCCTCCAGAAAGAAGGATATGGGACTACATCACCGAGGCCATCACTGCCAGCAGTGTCACCCTCGCAATCTGGCTCCAGTGCTCAAAGAGGCTTCATGACCTCTTACCTCAGACTAGTGGTCAAGGTCAATGGTCAATGCATCTTTAAAAGCTGTCTCCTACCAACTCATCATCATCATAGGCAATGCCTCAAAGCGAGGATGACTTACTTTCATGCCAAAAAGGGATGAGTTCACAGGTGTTTCAATGAAGGACTAAATATTCCAGATACAGAACTATATCGTGAAGGGTGGAAGATGCATCTGCTAGGATTTTTTTTAATGTGTGGTGGCTGTTGCACATCAGCCACCACACGGGCTTGACAGAGTTAGGTCTTGGTCCAGTGGCAAGGATTACCCAAGACTAACTGGAGGCCAAATCTGCTGCACAGACCGAGCGCGCACACATATCGCAGTGTGGGCTGGCCCGTGCTGCTCCTGGGCCTTCCCCTCTTCTGGGCCACAGATTCACGCCTCTCTTGGGCCCCAGTCACTTCCCACTCCTTTGCCCCTCCTGCTATGCCTGTCCACACTGCAATCAGCAACCTGGCTTCATAGCCGTCGCCCTTCTGTAGCAGCACGCGCTGCTCCCTGCAGTGGTATGTCGCCGCACGCTGCTCCCTCCAATCGGCGTGGTCCCGGCTTGCTGATGGTTTTGCAGGCCGGGACTGCGCTGATTTCCGGGCCGGGCTGCCACATGCTGCTCTCTCCAATTTACCCACTGCACCATTAGCTTCACACACTTCTCAATGCATGACTCCCCCCTCCCCAAATCACTCACCTACCAACAATCTGTACCAAACATGAGGCACACCTCCTATCCGTAGCTTCACCTCATCCCCTTGGAATAGACATTGATGGCCATTCTTGGTAGGGACATGGCTATGGCCTTGGCCATCAGCAGGGCTGAAATGATACAAGATGCTGTCATCCTCATATATATCCCCCTTCTCACATGTACCTCTTGCTATCCTGACTCCCGTCACCACAATTCCATCCTTGTGCCTTCCTCATTTTATACACCCAAGAAATGCAGCCTGTCCAGCCATTGGTTGACCAAGAAGACGAAGAAGACTTGAAGAAGAAGACTTGAAGAAGAAGACTAGAAGAAGATAATTTGATGTCACACTCCCTGCCACCACTGTGTGACATCACTAGGATAGGGAAAAGCACAAAAGGAGTCACTAATGGAATGCATAAGGGTGATGAGTTGATTTCTTGATGTCATATTGGATGGATATATGTATAAATTTAGATTGGAAAGTTTTCTTTGTGGAGGGTTTTATTTCAGTATTGTGGCCAAGAGGACACTATGGTGGTCAGTAACGAGGGAAGATAAGGTGTGGGATAAATGTTGAAAGGGGAATTCGGGTTGTGGTCGCTGGTACTGCAGGTGGATAATTCCATCCCGGATATCACAACTAGAAAGGGGCTGTCAAGGTTGCATCCTTCCTTTTGCTTTCTATTCTGCTTTCTCTTCTTCTGTTTCTTTCTCTTCTGCTTCTTCCTCTTCTCTCTGCGATTGGATGCTGGAAATCTGAAATAAAAGTATAAAATGCTGGAAATACTCAGCAGGTCAGGCAGCATCTCGATCTGAGACATGAACTCTGTTTCTCTGTTGACGGATGCTGCCTGACCTGTTGAGTATTTCCGAGGCCTTGCAAGCCCCCAACAGCACTGCCTGCACTCATAAGAACATAAGAGCATAAAAAATAAGAGCAGGAGTAGGCCATTTGGCTCCTCGAGCCTGCTCCACCATTCAATAAGATCATGGCTGATCTGATCATGGACTCAGCTCCACTTCACTGCCCACTTTCCATAACCCTTTATTCCCTTACCTCTCAAAAATCTGTCTATGCCTGCCTTAAATATATTTAATGACCCAGCCTCCACAGCTCTATGAGACTGAGAATTCCATAGATTTACAACCCTCTGAGAGAGGAAATTTCTCCTCATCTCAGTTTTAAATGGGCGGCCCCTTATTTTAAGACTATGTCCCCGAGGTTTATTTTTCCCTATGAGTGGAAATATCCTCTCTGCATCCACCTTGTCAAGCCCCCTCATTATCTTATAAATTTTGATAAGATCACCTCTCATTCTTCTGAACTCCAATGTGTATAGGCCCAACCTACTCAACCTATCCTCATAAGTCAACTCCCTCATCTCCGGAATCAACCCAGTGAACCTTCTCTGAACAATCTCCAATGTAAGTATATCCTTCCTAAAATACGGAGACCAAAACTGTATGCAGTACTCCAGGTGTGGCCTCACCAATACCCTGTACATTTGTAGCAGGACTTCTCTGCTTTTATACTTTATCCCGCTTGCAATAAAGGTCAACATTCATTTGTCTTCCTGATTACTTGCTGTACCTGCATACTAACTTTTTGTGTGTCATGCACAAGGACCCCCAGGTCTCTCTGTACTGCAGCACTTACAATTTTTCTCCATTTAAATTATAATTTGCTTTTCTATTATTTCTGAAGAAATGGATAACCTCACATTTTCCCACCTGCCAAATTTTTGCCCACTCACTTAGCCTGTCTATATCCCTTTGCAGATTTTTTTGTGTCCTCCTCACAATTTGCTTTCCCACCCATCTTTGTATCATCAGCAAACTTGGCTACATTACACTTGGTCCCTTCATTCAAGTCATTTATATAGATTGTAAATAGTTGAGGACCCAGCAGCGATCTCTGCGGCATCCCATTAGTCACTGTTTGCCAACCGGAAAATGACCAATTTATCCCGATTCTCTGTTTTCTGTTAGTTAGCCAATCCTCTATCCATGCTAATATATTACCTCCAACCCTGTGAACTTTCATCTTGTGCAGTACCCTCTTATGTGGCATCTTATCGAATGCCTGCTGGAAATCCAAATACACCACATCCACTGGTTCCCCCTTATCTACCCTGCATGTTACATCCTCAAAGAACTCCAGCAAATTTGTCAGACATTTTTTCCCTTTCATAAAACCATACTGACTCTGCTTGATTGAATCATGCTTTTCCAAATGTCCCGCTACTGCTTCTTTAATAATGGACTCCAACATTTTCCCAAAGACAGATGTTAGGCTAATTGTTGTATAGTTTCCTGCTTTTTGTCTGCCTCCTTTTTTAAATAGGGGTGTTACATTTGCAGTTTTCGAATCTGCTGGGACCACCCCAGAATCCAGGGAATTTTGGTAGATTACAACCAATGCATCCACTATCGCTGCAGCCACTTCTCTTTAGACCTTAGGATGTAAGCCATCAGATCCAGGAAACTTGTCTACCTTTAGTCCCATTATTTTACCTAGTACTACTTCATTAGTGATAATGATTGCATTAAGTTCCTCCCTCCCTATAGCCCCTTGATTATCCACTATTGGGATATTCTTTGTGTCTTCTACCGTGAAGACCAATACAAAATATTTGTTCAATGTCTCTGCCATTTCCCTGTTCTCTATTATTAATTCCCCAGTCTCATCCAACATTTACTTTAACCACTCCTTTTTATATACCTGTAGAAACTCTTACTATCTTGCACACTTAAAAAACTTTTAACATCTATTGCACCAAGCCACTACTTTAATAACATTTTTTAAAATCCAGTCAAAAAGCTAAAATGCAAACTTACCTGAAAGATGTGTGTATCCCTTTAAGAAGTGTTGACAGCGTCTCTGTCAGTCTGCTGAAGATGTGTTTTCATAGCGACTTTATGACCCACGCTGAACTCAGCGCTAAGACCGGAGTTCGCTGAGGTGACGGTAAGTTGGCGTTGCACGCTGATTGACATCACCCTCTCTTCCTTTACTATGGTTATGGCTGCTATCAGCATGGCTAAGGCCCTCACCAAATTGGCGGCCGCCGTGTCCCACGCCAGAGAAGGCACTCGAGTAACAGTCATCGTATTTGCTGGACTGTGGTGCAAATGGGTGGCGGTAAGTGGTCCAATTTCTAAGCCTGAACATCTACACAGTCCCTCTCTGAAAAATTTCAGAGCCTGGGACCACCAGCTTGATTTATCAGAGATTTCATTTTAACCAATGCATTACTTTTTTAAAAAATTGAATAATTTCAATTTTATTTAATTTGCTCCATTGTTTGTTTTGTAAGCCACCTGTTTGTTTTGTCATCCTTGACATTTAAAATATAATCAATCTCATCACTCATCACTCCCAGTGCTTCTCATTCCAAAACCCTTCATGTATCCTTGTACTTGCACTCACAGGTTTTGTCAGATTTGAAAGACAAAAATATGGATCACAGAGAATTTTGGAAGTTGTTTGATTAACGAAAAATTGAAATTAATGTTTTCATTTGTCCACTTCCTGCTGTGTCTCACCGACAATCTAGCCCGCCTGCATCTATAGCCCCCAATGTGTTCGACCTACCAAAATCTTACTCTGGGACAAGCCAGCATCAACAGAAACTATGTTGGAAAATCAAAAAACATAAATTGGTCTCGTAGGACCTCATCCCGATTTTTGCCTATATCGTTGGTACCTTTCTGCACCACGACAACTGGCTGTTCACCCTCCCTTTTCAGAATGTCCTGCACGCTCTCCGAGACATCCTTGACCCTTGCACCAGGGAGGCAACATACCATCCTGGAGCTCGGTTGCGGCCGCAGAAACGCCTATCTATTCCCCTTAGAATTGAATTCCCTATCACTATCGTTCTCCCACTCTTTTTCCTGCCCTCTTGTGCAGCAGAGCCAGCCATGGAACTTGGCAGCTGCTGCTCTCCCCTGATGAGTCATCCCCCTCAACAGTACTCAAAGCAGTGTATCTGTTTTGCAGGGGGATGACCGTAGGGGATCCCCGCACTGCCTTCCTTGCACTGCTCTTCCTGTTAGTCTTCCATACCCTATCTGGTTGTGACCCTTTACCTGCGGTAAGACCAACTCACTAAACGTGCTATTCACATCATTCTCAGCATCGTGCATGCTCCAGCGTGAATCCACTCGCAGCTCCAGCAACGCGGTCCATCAGGAGCTGGAGGCGGATACGCTTCCCGCACACGTAGTCGTCAGGGACACCGGAAGCGTCCCTGACTTCCCACATATTACAGGAGGAGCATAACACGTGTCCGATCTATCCTGCCATGACTTAACCCTTAGATAAACTTAAATTGGCAACAACAATGCTAAATGTTACTTACTGATATAGAAAAGAAAAAAGAAAAGCTACTTACCAGTCACCAGCCAATCACTTACCCCTTTGGCTGTGACGTCACCTTTCGATTTCTTTCTACTTCTTTTTTGCCACCTTGTTGCAGCTGCACCAGTAGGGCCTCTCTGAACGCTCGGCCTTTGTAGGTCTCCCCACGCTCGCCTCACCGACGCTGCTCCGACTGCCGTCTAATCGGAGCTCCTTCGTGGTAAACGAGCCAAAGGAGGACAGCGAAAACGTTATAAGGACACCCTCAAAGCCTCCCTGGTAAAGTGCGACATCACCACTGACATCTGGGAGACCCTAGCCGAAGATGACCTGGTGTATCCGGGAGGGCGTTGAGCTCTTCGAGTCTCAACGCAAAGAGCGTGAAGAGGCCAAGCGCAGGCAGTGGAAGGAGTGCGCGGCAAACCAGCAACACCGATCCCTTCCATCGACGTATGTCTGTCCCACCCGTGACAGGATCTGTGGCTCTCGTATCGGGCTGTTTAGGCCATCAAAGAACTCACTTAGGGAGTGGAAGCAAGTCTTTCTCGATTCCGAGGGACTGCCTATGATGATGATGGCTGAGTGTACAGGAGTGGGGATGATATGGGGGGGGGGGGCGGGGCGGTAGGTTCTCCGCCTGAAAAAATCACGAGAGCAATGTCCCGATCATCGGACAGTCCGTCCCGACTGGGTGGAAACTCATTAGCACCCCGTTACCGTCTCTTTGATGTGATAACTGCTCTTACCAAAGGGGCAATTTCGGCCCCCGAGAGTTGATTCTCCCCCCAACAGTTGAGCAGGCTGTGATGCAATGAGACCATCCCCCCCATCCCCTCCCCCCAGAACATGCAGGCCATCCATCATGTTGGGGCATCCCCCTCCTGCCGAGAAGGATTTCCATGTCCTTAGGCAACCCCACAATTCTGCTCAGCATGCATTCTATCTTTCCCACCCAACACCACCCCCGCACTTCTCCCAGAAGAGGATGCTTTCCATCAAATCAGCACACCCTGTCGAGCAATGTTGAATACAAGAACACTGCTGCATTGGGATCATTTTCCCCCCTTAGTCCCCTCACTGTCATAGCCGTGCCCCCTCTTCCAACCATTTGTTCAACAACATTGACACAACCCTCACCCAGTGAGCAGGATTTCCAACATGTGGAAATCACTTAACCTACCACCACAGAGCAACCTTTGCAATAAGTGCTGTACCTGCCTTCTCCCATTGCTGAGGAAGGAGAATTTGGGGATGTGGGAGGAGGAGGGGAAGGGAAGAGGAAAGAATAGGGGAGGGGAAGAGGAGGGTCAAAGGGAGGAGGGGAGGTAGGAAGGAGAGGATGGGAACAGAAGGAGGTAAAGAGGAGTGGACGCGGCAGGGGAAATGAGAGGGAGCAGAGAGGGAACAGAGTAAAGTCTTCTCTTTACATTGCTGTCATTTCCCCACCTCTTTCTCCTCCCTGCACCCCTATTCACCTATTCCCTCTAGGTCATCCCTTGAATTAGTTTTGGAGTGCAGTGTAGGTAAATGCAGCAATCATTCTGCAGTTAGTCTGTTTTTTTATGGTGGTATTGGTTGAGGCAGGAATGTTGGCAAAACACTGAGAGAGGTAGCTGTTGTTGTTCAGATAGTGGAATGGGTTCTTTAATGTCCACCTGAACAGACAGTTGGGAGCTCAGTATGTCTGAAAGATGCCACCTATGACAATGCCTTTCCTTGCTACTACATTGGAGTTTAGCTAGCTAGGTGTAAATTGCTTTGGGAGAAAAGCAGACAGAACTGGTGGGTTTTCTAGTAGATGACATGGAGCTAGAACCTTCACTTTTCTTGCATGCTTAATGCCCACTTAACACCAATTTTACTGCTGAAATGACGAATAACGCCCATATATCGCCCATTTTGGCACAAAATGGAAACTGACGGTCTTTTTTAAGAGATTTATCGGCGAGCGTTATTTTTCCAACGGGCTTAACGCCGGGAAAAAAATTACCGCCCGCCCACTTCTTTTGGGCGGAATCAGCAGAATGGGCGAAATCAACACCCATAATATTGGCCAGCGTTACTTTCCACACGCAATTAATGCCGAAATTCAATATGAATGCCCGGCCGCTGTTTTTTGTCGTAAGGAGCATATTTCACCAAACTGGCGGCCATGGAGATCGGCCATCGTCAATTTCACCACCTTGCACACATATCGCCCACAATATTGCCCGCTCAAAAAACCGCCCACAAAAAGTGGAACTAACCGGAACGAATGCCAGCGGTGTGGCTGACATTTGTTAAATCCCATTCTTAGTGAGGAGCTGATATCGGAAAGATTTGCCTGAAAGAGCGCTGATGTAAGTGACTACGCTGACACACTGCTGTGTGTGTGCAGCTCAGACATCAATGGTGCCCATCACCTTGGTGTCAGTTAAAGTTTATGTTGATTGTTGTTAAGTGGTATGGAATCACCAGTGTGTAATGGTCCAGCTATCTGAGACAATGCGCAACAAGGTTATGTTCAATAACAAAAGTTTAAAACCAACATTGGTCTGAAATCATAAGTATCACAGCCAATAACACCCATCCCCTGCCCACTCCCCACTTTTTCCACCATTGACATAAATCACATGCTCAACATGCACCAACACAGAATACAAAGGCAAAGCAGGAGCTTGGTTCCCAGCCCCCATACATTGCAACAAATTGCATACACCCAGATATAACACAGCCATCACCTGCGCACATGCACCTCACTTTCCTTACCCCCTTTTCCTTCTTCTCCCCACCTCTACACCATCCCCTCCTCACTCCACGGCGCCTGGCCGAGGATCTCCTCAGGTGGTGCCTCATTGGGGGGGAGGGGGATGAAGGCAGATGCGGTGGTTGCACAGGTACGGGAGCGGAGTGTGCTGAGGGGCCAACATTCTCCGATGCAGAAGCAGGATCTTAGTCCTTGCTCTCATCTGCCATTTGTAGTGGTGGTGCGGAACCTAGGGGTGGAGTGCCGCACTCGGGGACCACTGAGAGTCTGTGGTAGCAGTGTTCCTGGCTATCGCATCCAGGGACTCCACCATGGATGGAATGTACTCGGTCATGGTGGCCAGGTGTTGGGATATGTCCCCCAATGCTTCGATGAGCTGGTCACCAATGTCTACAGTCCTCCTAGACAACTGTACCATCTCTTTGCTGTCATGTTGCGCTTGTGGAACAGACCTGCCACGACTACGAGGCCTCTGCGGGGTCGGCACCATCCTGGGGACAAATGGAGTGCCCTGTGGAGAGGTGCTTGGGGCCAACACCTCCAGAGTGGAGGCGGGAATGACCAAAGGACTACTAGATGGCCTTGGGGTGGAACGGCTTCTGGAGCGTGGCGATGCAGGTTATTTGAAGTCCGCTCTCTCATCCGTCGAGAACAGACCCAGCTGATTGACGGGCGAGAATCGGAGCTCCTCAGCACCAGATGTAGGATTGTCCGCCAATTCCTGCCCTACACCCCCACCTTCTGGCCTCTGTGGTCTTGCCAGGGGCCGCGCTGCTGGCTGAGCTGCAAGACACAAATGAGGTTATTAGAGAAGGGTGTGCTAGGGTGACAAGGTGAGTCCAGCATTATACACAGCACATGCACGACTATAGCACCACCGCTCTCAAAATCATCGCAGACATCACATTTCATGACCATCAACACATTGTGCATTACAATGATTTTCATTAGGCCAGCATTATTTCTATGACACTTTTAGAAATCATCTATCATATATGATTGTTCGGATATGAGTTGGTGTGGCATCTATTGACTTTACATCACGCAATGGTGTAAGCTTTACTCACGTGGCATCACTTCAGGGTCTCCAGATGCATCCGTGGCTGTCCGTGTGTGCTTCCCCATGAGTGTGAGAACTTGCTGCTCCATCTCAGTGATGTCGCTGGTGATTGGTGGCCCCCCACCCGTTCGCCTCTGCATGGACCTCATCGTCGATAGCTTCTTCTGTAAAAGGTGACAGGACGACATGGCATGAGATCATTGCGTGATATCATTGCTAGGTACTGTCACAGAGACTGATACAACACATAACTGACATATGTAATCATGATTATTATCATTCTTTACCTAAAGACATACACCGTGACTGCAGGCTTTGAGTAAAACATTCCCGGTAAAAGTGCAACACCTCACATCTGCTGATAGTCACTCATGACTGTTACAAATCAAATAAAAAAATACATAAGTACATCTAAATCAATGTAATACTTATTTTTGAAGATCCCACAAGGTCGTTCCATCGTTTGCGGCATTGGTTGCACCTCGTTGGTCACCGACGAGACCACCCCTGCTATCTCGATCCATATCCTCTGGTAGGCCTTTAGGGTGGGCTTCCCACGCCCTCCCTGTGTCAAATCACCCCAGCGTGACTCGACCTCCTGCAGGAGGGAGGCATTTGCCTCATCCGAGAACCTCCTGGCTCTTTTGCGACCTCCAATGTGCTCCTTTCCCACCTCACTACTCTCTCCAGCGTCAGTCTCCACAGCATGCTGTGATGCCTCCTCCTCTCCCTCCATTATAGGGCAAATTTGGTCAAATATGTGGCTGGTAACAGCTAATTTATGTTTGCCTACTTGCTGTGAAGCTCTAAAGTCTCTCTTCTTCCCCCCAAAGCAGCCACACCACACACAGCCACGCCTTCAGTCCCTCTGAGCTCCCTCTCTCTCTGTCTTCTCTTCTGCGCATGTCTTGGTGACCCTTGACCTCCAGAATCGTGGGAATCGAGCGTTGACATGCCGTTGCTAAGGACGACCACACTTTACGGCAGAAGGTCAAAAAAATTTAACACTACCACCCATTTGATATCGCTCGCGGTAACGCCTATTTTCAAAAATGTAAACTAAGTGTTTTGAGAATGGGCGAGAAGCCGGCAATCTGAAAACCCTGTTTTACTGCCCACGCCGGAAATAACACCCATTTTTGGGCGATAAGCTCAAAAGTGGAGGTTCTAGCCCATGATCTTTTTAGTCCTGCTTCCTCTTCTGACATCAGCATGAGGAGCAGGTGGGTGCAAGAAGTGTCGGCGCCCACTTCTTTTGGAAGCTTTCAACATTACAAAAAAGGCACGGAGAGCGTGTGGAAACAGATCTGGTTTCCAAATCTCAGCCCACAGCGCAGGTTATGATTTTGTAACACTATTCCAGATGTAGGAACTTTGGATTTGATTTAGAATCTTCTACAATGGTTGGCATGTTGCTGGTACATTCTCTATTGAATTCTTCCATTCTATGGCCAGAATCTTACCAGCCCTGCGTGTGCGGATTTGGTGGGGATCCCGCCCTGCTGTCCAAATGGCTGAGATTCACAGTGGAGCGGGATCCCGCTTTGAACCCACATCCTTGTCAGTTTCCAAAGTGTCGGGTCTGGTTGTGGTTCACCAAGCGGCGGGCCAGCCAATTAAGATCATTAAGATATACTTTAAAGGTATTTAAAAATAATTTAAAAAAATAACTTTTACCCGGTACTTATCATTTTTCTAAATTTGTTATGAGGTTCACGTCCCTTGGGGAACACGTCAGATAAGTGTGTCGGCTTCTCAGTGACTCCTTTGCTTTGACTAGTTGACAGCTGCAGAAGTGTAAAAAAGTTACCATTTCACAGGTGTTTACTTTCCAATCTCAGAAGCTGGAACCATCAGGATTTGGTAGACACTTTTGAGCTGCATGCAGGTTGGAAGTGTTTGCAGTGAACTCTCTATCCAGTGTCACCTACTAGGAGCAACCTCTCTCACCATTGGCAGATCACTTCTGCCATCTCAACTTCAGCTGTCATCTATTCCATCAGCATCGGTGCGCTTGAAAAATCTCACCTTGGTCCTCAGAATCCCACTACGATCAGCCCCAACACCAACATCACTAAACACACCAGCATTACATACAGCAGCACCAACCTTCGCTGCAATCACCAGCTGCTGCACACGGCATCAACACCCGACTACATTGCTGCCCAGGACACCATGGCCAGATGTACTTGGAACATAAGAACATAAACATAAGAAATAGGAGCAGGAATAGGCCATTTGGCCCCTCGAGCCTGCTCCACCATTTAATAAGATCATGGCTGATCTGATCTTGGCTCAGCTCCACTTCCCTGCCCACTCTCCATAACCTTTACTCCCTTATTGTTCAAAAATCTGTCTATCTCCACCTTAAATATATCGAATGACCCAGCCTCCACAGCTCTCTGGGGCAGAGAATTCCACAAATTTATGACCCTCTGAGAGAAGAAATTCCTCCTCATCTCAGTTCTAAATGGGCGACCCCTTATTCTTGATGCTTCACTTGATGTTGTACACCCTGGCTGCCACATGATGCGCCAGATTGGAATCACCCCACATCAGCTCCATAAAGCATCCCTGCAATGTCCAAGCCATTCCTTTCCTTTCACATTCATCACCATTGTCCATTGTGCGGGGGAGGGGGGGCGGCGGTGGTACCCTTATGTCTCACCATTCACTACAACTCACTAAGCCACTTCCAAAGGTGCACACAAATCTGTCCAAGAATGCAAAGTGTTCAAAATAAAGGGATAGACTTTCGGCTTCATTGTTGGTGATTTTCTCGGCGTTACAGCTGGTTTTCCGCCCAGCGAGAGTTTCCACTTAAGTTTTTTCCTTGGTATCGCCCAGATCTGAAGTCACCCGCCGGGACCAAACCGCCCACGTGCAACGCTGAGAACAACCGCCAGGGCATAAGTTTGGCCTCAACTGCCGACATCCAGATCAGCGGGAGACCCGCCCTGTAAAAGCTGCTTAAACAGGGCGGTAACGAGTGACCCTGCAAAGAAAGGTAAGTTAAAGGTTTATTTTACTGTTTTTAAATTTTTAAATAGCGTTAAGGTTTAAAACTGTCTTGGGAATGCTTTGTACGTTTTTTTTTAATGACGCCATTCTGGTAACGACCGCCCATGTTACTAACTTTCCACTTACCCGCTGAAAATACTGCCGACTATGAGTGTGCAATGCCCATTATCTCGCCGGGTGATTAGTTTTACTTACTTTAATCATAGAAATGGAAATTCTCACCAGCTTTTCTCGACGAACGTTTGCAGTTCTTCTCAGCGGGCAATCAGGCATCGAGGGCCTTTAGGGAAAGTCGAGCCCAAAGATATCAATGTTTGATAACGCATTAACAGGAACTCTACATGAACATTGGCTAAAAGATCCAAGTGCCTAACCTTGTGTGTTGTTAATTGGTATGATTGGACAAAGATGAGGGTAAGTGTGAGGGGTGGCTATTGATTTGGGGATGTGATAAA
Organism: Pristiophorus japonicus; assembly: GCF_044704955.1. Lineage (NCBI taxonomy): Eukaryota > Metazoa > Chordata > Chondrichthyes > Pristiophoridae > Pristiophorus > Pristiophorus japonicus. The sequence goes on from NC_091986.1 coordinate 114,822,467, forward strand.
GTAGATAGAGAGAGGGATGGGTGGAGCTACGAGGTAAGTTGGTGTGAGTAAGGATGTGCAGGGGTAGGGTAGGGAAGGCAGTGTGATGGGGATGTGATGAGTGGCACAGCAGGATGAGGTTGAGTGTGGCTTTGCAGTAACGTTTCGTGATCTAATGAGATCATTGAAAGGTTTGTGCCACTGCAGCCAGCTCCTCCTGATGACATCCCTGCTTGTGTCCTCCTGTCCCAACAAGCGTTGGTGTCCCAGGGAGGTCTCTTCCATCCATTGGAAGGGAAGAGAACCACCCTGCGTACTGTGACTCCCTCCATCAGCATCTGGAGGGAGTGATTGGAGAGCCTGGGTGCAGCCGTGCACCTTTGTACCGTGATTGTCAGTGTTTGCAGCAGCTCAATGCTGTAGAACACTGGCATAACAACTGTCAAAATCAATGTGGCCATGGTCCCTTTAAGGAAACCTGCTGATGATGCGCCATCAAATGATGTCATCAGACCCGCTTCCTTTTAATTGGCCATGAACCTCACAGGATGGACTTAACAAGTCCAATCTAGGGAAGATTCTTTTCACAGTGCGGGCTGGAGTGGGTTGCAACCTGCCACCGACCCGGCCGCCTGAACCCGCCACGGACTATTGGTGAGGATGAATCTGGTGTAGTTGTGTGCTCCAGATGGCTTTTTCCCAAAACTTAGGCTATGATCTTGGATTTGGAAAAACAACCCTGAATACTTTTAAACGCAGCCTCTAGTTATTATGAATTTTGCACAGCATCTTACTTAGGAAAATAATTACACCGTAGAAGATGGTGAGGTAAAATGCTTTTAGAGGCGCTACAACCCTGTTTGGAAGGTAGTTTCATTGGATACCTCTGATAGCAAAATGCCACTATGCGACAGGTAAATTGTTGTCATTGTATCACTTGAATTGGTACCTCCTCATGACATTCAACGGCATTACTGTCGCTGAATCCCCCACCATCAACATCCTGCGGATTACTTTTGACTGGAAACTTATCTGGACCAGCCACATAAATACTGTGGCTACAAGAGCAGATCAAAGGCTGGGTATTCTGAGGCAAGTGACTCATCTCCTGACTCCCCAAAGCCTTTCCATCATCTACAACAACAACAACAACAACTTGTAATTATATAGCACCTTTAGCATAGTGAAACATCACAAGACACTTCATAGGAGTATTATGAGCTAAAAAATTTGACACTGAGCTGCATAAGGAGAAATTAGGACAGGTGACCAAAGCTTGGTCAACAAGGTAGGTTTTAAGGAGTGTTTTGAAGGAGGAAAGAGAGGTAGAGAGGCAGAGAGGATTAAGGCAGGGAATTCCAGAGCTTAGGGCCTAGGCAACAGATGGCACAGCCATCATGGTTGAGCGATTATTATCAGGGATGCTCAAGAGGGCAGAATTAGAGGAGCGCAGACATCTCGGGGGGGTTGTGGGGCTGGAGGAGGTTACAGAGATAGGGAGGGATGCATGGAGGGATTTGAAAACAAGGATGAGAATTTTGAAATCGAGGATTTGCTTAACCGGGAGCCAATGCAGGAGTGATGGGTGAGTGCCACTTGCTGCAAGTTAGGACGCGGGCAGCCGAGTTTTGTATCACCTCTAGTTTACTTAGGGTAGAATGTAGGAGGCCAGTCAGGAGTGCGTTGGGATAGTCAAGTCAAGAGGCAACAAAGGCATGGATGAGGGCTTCAGCAGCAGATGAGCTGGGGTAAGGGCGGAGATGAGCTATCTAACGGAGGTGGAAATAGGCGGTTTTAGTTATGCTGCGGTTATGTGGTTGAAAGCTAATTTTATATGACACCAAGTTTGCGAACAGTCTGGTTCTTCCTCAGACAGAAATTGGGGAGAGTGATCGAGCCAGTGGTTGGGAACGGAGTTTGTGGCAGGGATCAAAAATAATGGAGAAAATTTCTGCTCATCCAGAACTGGGTGTCAGACAAGCAGTCTGACAATTTGGAGACCGTGGAGGAGTTGAGAGAAGTGATAGTGAGGTAGAGCTGATGTCATCAGCGTACATGTGGAAACGGACGCTGTGTTTTCGAATGATATCGTCAAGGGGCAATATGTAGATGAGAAATAGGAGGGGACCAAGGATAGATCCTTGGGGGACACCAGAGGTTACGCTGTGGAGGCGGGAAGAGAAACCATTGTGATTCTCTTACTACAATTAGATAGATAAGAATGGAACCAGACGAGTGCAGTCCCAACCAGCTGGACGACCGTGGAGAGGCATTGGAGAAGGATAGAGTGGTCAACCATGTCAAATGCTGCAGACAAGTCACGAAGGGCGAAGAGGGATAATTTGCCTTTGTTACAGTCACAAAGGATATCATTTGTGACTTTGATGAGAGCCGTTTCGGTACTGTGGCAGGCACGGAAAACGGATTGGAGGGATTCAAACATCGAATTACGGGAAAGATGGGCATGGATTTGGGAGGCGACAACACGTTCAAGGCACAAGTCAGGAGTGTGATGGAATACTCTCCACCTGCCTGGATTAGAGCAGCTCCAAAAGCACTCAAGAGGCTTAATACCATCCAAGCCAAAGCAGCCCGCTTGCTTGGCACCCCATCTACCACCTTAAACATTCTCTTCTCCACCACCATAGCTACAGTGTGTACCATCTAAAAGATGCACTGCAGCAGCCCGCCAAGGCTTGTTCTGCAGCACCTCCCAAAACCGTGACCTCTACCGCTTAGAAGGGCAACAGCAGCAGACGCATGTGAACACCATCACTTCCAAGTTCCCCTCCAAGTCACACACCATCCAGACTTGGAAATATATCACCATTTCTTCATTGTCGCTGGGTCAATCTTGGAACTCCCTCCCTAACAGCACAGTGGGAGTACCTTCACCACATAACTGCAGCGGCAATTAGGAATGGGCAATACATGCTGGCCTTACGAGAGTTGCCCACATCTCACGAATGAATAAAAAAAAAACATCAATACCTCTCTCAGGATGGCAGCATGTCTGCTCTCCAATCAGCTTCCCAACCAGCACCCTTGTTGGTGCCATACAGCCAGCTGGGCCTCACTGCCCCAGCCAAAGCCAAGTCCCAGTGGTCTGCTGCCGTGTCCTGAATGGCCAGAGCTCCTCAGGGTTTTCCCACCATGGCCACTTCTACCTCACTAGCTGTAGCCTCTAGGAGCCCTAAAACAGGTGAAAGGGCACACAAGACAGGTAATGGGGCTTTGCACAAGGATATCAGCCATGCCACCATTTTTCAAATTAAGAATGGAGTAGTGAAGTAAAAGTGTGTCATTTTGGTATAGCTATTGATGTAAGAGAACCCACAAGTTGCACTGTTTGAGGACATTAATGTGGTAGGTGTCAGGACTAGGTCAAATGGAAAGAGGGAGTGTAATCTCCAACTTCACCATTACTCAATCTTGCTGATTGCTCTCCACAGATGACATTTTCCTATAGCCCAAACAGCACAGCAGGTTCCTTCCTATGACGGAGATGGTAAAGAAAGCAGCTGAGGAACCCTGATTGCAAAGTGAAGTGCTGCTTTTGAAAAGATACAACATCCTAGCCAGGGTGATGTGTATTGAGAAAGGAATAATTAGCAATCTTGTTGTGCGAGGCACCTTGGGGAAGATTGACCATAATATGGTAGCATTCTTTATTAAGATGGAGAGTGACACAGTTAATTCAGAGACTGGGGTTCTTAACTTAAGGAAAGGTAACTTCAATAGTATGAGATGTGAATTGGCTAGAATAGACTGGCGAATGACACTTTGGAAAGGCAATGGCAAACATTTAAAGATCACATGGATGAACTTCAACAAATGTACATCCCTGTCTGGAGTAAAAATAAAATGGGGAAGATGGCTCAACCGTGGCTAACAAGGGAAATTAAGGATAGTGTCAAATCCAAGGAAGAGGCATATAAATTGGCCAGAAAAAGCAGCAAACCTGAGGACTGGGAGAAATTTAGAATCCAGCAGAGGAGGACAAAGGGTTTAATTAGGAGGGGGAAAATAGAGTACGAGAGGAAGCTTGCTGGGAACATAAAAACTAACTGCAAAAGCTTCGATAGTTATGTGAAGAGAAAAAGATTAGTGAAGACAAACGTAGATCCCTTGCTGTCAGAACCAGGTGAATTTATAATGGGGAACAACGAAATGGCAGACCAATTGAACAAATACTTTGGTTCTGTCTTCACGAAGGAAGACACAAATAACGTTCCGGAAATACGAGGGGGCCGAAGGTCTAGTGAGAAGGAGGTACTGAAGGAAATCCTTATTAGTCAGGAAGTTGTGTTAGGGAAATTGATGGGATTGAAGGCGGATAAATCCCCAGGGCCTGACAGTCTGCATCCCAGAGTACTTAAGGAAGTGGCCCTAGAAATAGTGGATGCATTGGTGATCATTTTCCAACAGTCTATCGACTCTGGATCAGTTCCTATGGACTGGAGGGTAGCTAATGCAAAAATCACTTTTTTTAAAAAGAGGGAGAGAGAAAACAGGAAATTATAGACCAGTTAGCCTGATATCAATAGTGAGGAAAATGTTGGAATCAATTATTAAAGATGAAATAGCAGCGCATTTGGAAAGCAGAGACAGGATCAGTCCAAGTCAGCATAGATTTATGAAGGGGAAATCATGCTTGACAAATCTTCTAGAATTTTTTGAGGATGTAACTAGTAGAGTGGACAGGGGAGAACCAGTCGATGTGGTGTATTTGGACTTTCAAAAGGCTTTTGACAAGGTCCCACACAAGAGATTGGTGTGCAAAATTAAAGCACATGGTATTGGGGGTAATGTGTTGACGTGGATAGAGAACTGGTTGGCAGACAGGAAGCAGAGAGTTGGGATAAATGGGTCCCTTTCAGAATGGCAGGCAGTGACTAGTGCGGTGCCGCAAGGCTCAGTGCTGGGACCCCAGCTCTTTACAATATACATCGATGATTTAGATGAAGGAATTGAGAATAATATCTCCAAGTTTGCAGATGACACTAAGCTGGGTGGCGGTGTGAGCTGTGAGGAGGATGCTAAGAGGCTGCAGGGTGACTTGGACAGGTTAGGTGAGTGGGCAAATGCATGGCAGATGCAGTATAATGTGGATAAATGTGAGGTTATCCACTTTGGTGGCAAAAACATGAAGGCAGAATATTATCTGAATGGCGGCAGATTAGGAAAAGGGGAGGTGCAACGAGACCTGGGTGTCATGGTACATCAGTCATTGAAGGTTGGCATGCAGGTACAGCAGGCGGTGAAGAAGGCAAATGGCATGTTAGCCTTCATAGCTAGGGGATTTGAGTATAGGAGCAGGGAGTTCTTACTGCAGCTGAACAGGGCCTTGGTGAGGCCTCACCTGGAATATTGTGTTCAATTTTGGTCTCCTAATCTGAGGAAGGACATTCTTGCTATTGAGGGAGTGCAGCGAAGTTTCACCAGACTGATTCCCGGGATGGCAGGACTGACATATGAGGAGAGACTGGATCGACTGGGCCTGTATTCACTGGAGTTTAGAAGAATGAGAGGGGATCTCATAGAGACATATAAAATTCTTTTGGGACTGGACAGGTTAGATGCAGGAAGAGTGTTCCTGATATTGTGGGAGTCCAGAACCAGAGGTCACAGTCTAAGGATAAGGGGTACGCCATTTAGGACTGAGATGAGGAGAAACGTCTTCACTCGGAGAGTTGTTAACCTGTGGAATTCTCTTCCATAGAGAGTTGTTGATGCCAGTTCGTTAGATATATTCAAGAGGGAGTTGGATATGGCCCTTACGACTAAAGGGATCAAGGGGTATGGAGAGAAAGCAGGAAAGGGGTACTGAGGCGAATGATCAGCCATGATCTTATTGAATGGTGGTGCGGGCTCAAAGGGCCGAATGGCCTACTCCTGCACCTATTTTCTATGTTTGTATGTTTCTATATCATCTCTTTCACTCTGAAGTAAGAGCAGCAATTATAATGATTGATAATATGACAATAATGTTGTGAGGTAAACAGAAGGTCTTTATTGCTAGGCTGCTTACAGCTGTTTTTCTGGATATGTTTAAGTATCCTATTTGTAGTTTGAATTTAAGTCTTCAAAACTGATGAGACAAATCACTTGCAATGGAGCCCTGGAACATTTGTGCTTTTGATATCACGTCTGGCTTGAATTCCCTGTGAAAAATATTTTTTACTTACATTTTGCAAACAGTACAATATCTCACACAATAATTACAGTACATAGCTTGATATGTTATGTATTGGTACTGAGGCACTAGAAGGTCAATCTGAATTTTTGTCAATAGCCCAGAAATTGCAGTCGGAGACGTCCCGTGGGCGGATGCCTCCGACCGCAAAAATTTCTGCACAAGTACCTGGTGGTCCCGGAGGTTCGGAGGCTTGCAGTCCTGGGCTTCTATGCGAAGGCCTTCGTAGAGGCACACGTATCCCCGAGGTCAAAATAGGAGGATCCCCATTCATAAATTGCGCGGCCCCTACGGGCGTGTGCGCACCTTGTACGCACCCATAGGGGCCGCAAATTTAGGTTCAATATATTTCTAAAAAGGATGCAGATGGAAACACTATAACATTGAGTGTAGGAATGAGTAATGGTGGTGGAATTTTCCAAGGAAGCCAAACCTTTGGACATGTTCTATTAAAAGCTAAGCTCTGAAGGATTAAAAAAAAAACACAATGCTGGTTTCTTTCATAATTCCTATAGCGAGAAGATTAATTTCAATCTATAACAGATGTATTTAATTATTTATAAATTAATTCACATTTTGAGCATCAGTAATAACTGATGTTGAAATCTATAGATGATCTGCTACTGCCAGTTCTACACTGCGCTAATATGTGGGTACCTCGCCCAGAGATAAAATAGCTGACACTTCAGCTTTCCTACGAATATAAAAGAGTGAGATAGCTTTCAAATCCATTAAATTCATTTTTCAACCGTTGACTCAATGACATAGAGAAAATAAAGGTTGAGAAATCTCAGAATAGGAGTTGCTGTTTTCATATCTTCACATTCTTCCCTTGGAAAATTGTGTGAAGTGGTGGAAGGATTTGTCGGCTGATTAACAGTCTGGCAGGCCCCAAACTGAACACTCCTTCCATGGCTGTAACCATCTTCTTACTAGCCGATAGATTGGTTAGTCCCATATGGCAGGAGGGTTTTTCTGGTCCAGAGGCAAGAATGGTATCACTTAGCCAAACGTTCATTCCTCGGATAGAAGTGATCAGCATGGTTCTTTCAGCAAGAAGCCATGGAACATGAGAGACGGAGGCTGCAATTGTTACCATGGATTCGGGTTGGGTGTGTGTGGGCCACATAGTAGTTCTGAAACCTGATGTTCTGCTCAGCACGTGCTTTAGGGCGACTTTCACAAAAGCCCCATTGAATGACGTTTGCTGGAGGAGTGTGCAAGCTGAAATTCAAAGGGCTGAGTACGATTCTAAACCAGCCATGATGGACAGTCAAAGGCAGAGGGCTGCACCAGGGTTTTCTGATGCATCCCTGCATACTCTGGTGGAGGCAGTGAGAGCACGCAGGGAGGTCCAGTTTGTTGTTTATCTGTAAAGCACACACACCCATGTTCCGCCACCAGCATCCCTTGGAAGCACTGTATATAAGCTGGCCCCTGAGGCCTGTTCCTCACTCTGGAGTGTCTTAACAAAGACTGAGATCACTGTTACTCTAACCTCCCTGTCTCATCTGTGTTAGGAACACAACAACTGGCGACAAGTATACGAATCCAACGCAAGGTTGCAGCAAACTATGGGCAAACTGGAGAAGTTCTCGGAGGGTGAGGACTGGGACGCCTATGTCAAACGGCTAGACCAGTGCTTTGTAGCCAACAAGCTGGAGGGAGAAGGAAGCGCTGCAAAAAGAAGAGCGGCCCTCCTCACAGTCTGCGGGGCACTGACCTACAGCCTCATGAAGAATCTTCTGGCTCCGGTGAAACCCACAGATAAGTCATATGAGGAGCTGCATTCACTGGTTCAGGAGCATCTTAACCTGAGGGAGAGCGTGCTGATGGCGAGATATCGGTTCTACACATGCCGGCGATCTGAAGGTCAGGAAGTGGTGAGCTACGTCGCCGAGCTAAGGTGACTTGCAGGACAATGTGAGTTTGATGGCTACCTGGAGCAAATGCTCAGAGACTTTTTTGTACTGGGCATTGGCCACGAGACCATCCAACGAAAACTTTTGACTGTAGCGACACCAACCCTCAGTAAGCCCATTGCGATAGCACAGGCATTTATGTCCACCAGTGATAACACCAAACAAATCTCTCAGCACACAAGTGCTAGCAATGTTCATAAATTAACTGGAACTGTGTTTGCGAGCAGAAATGTACAGGGCAGAAGCCATGAGTCTGCAACTGCCAGCAGGCCTCAGGTGACCCAGATGACTCAGAATCCCCAACAAAGGATGAATGCAAGGCAATTCACACCTTGTTGGCGTTGTGGAGGCTTCCATTCAGCCTATTCATGCCGATTCAAAGGGTATGTTTGCAAGAGCTGTGGAACAATGGGGCAACTCCAACGAGCTTGCAGACGAGCTGCAAGCTCTGCAAAACCTGCTAGCCACTACGTGGCAGAGGAAGATTGGTCCATGGTGGATCAAAGCAATTTCGAGCCTCAGAGAGAGGAGGCAGATGCTGAAGTACACGGGGTGCACACTTTTTGACGAAATGTCCACCTATAATGCTAAATGTAAAATTGAATGGCTTACCCGTAGCCATGGAACTGGACATTGGCGCTAGCCAATCCATCATGAGTAAAAAAATGTTTGAGAGACTGTGGTGCAACAAGGTACTCAGACCAACCCTGAGCCCCATCCACACGAAACTGAGAACGTACATCAAAGAGCTCATCACTGTCCTGGGCAGCGCCATGGTCAAGGTCACCTATGAGGGCACGGTGCACGAACTGCTACTCTGGATTGTCCCAGGCGATGGCCCCACACTGCTTGGAAGGAACTGGCTGGGCAAAATCCGCTGGAACTGGGATGACATCCGAGCGCTATCATATGTCGATGAGGCCTCATGTACCCAGGTTCTGAACAAATGTCCTTCTCTTTTTGAGCCAGGCATTGGAAACTTTTCCGGGGCAAAGGTGCGGATCCACTTGGTCCCAGAGGCACGACCCATTCACCACAAAGCGTGAGCGGTACCTCACATGATGAGGGAGAGAGTGGAAATCGAGCTGGACAGGCTGCAATGCGAGGGCATCATCTCCCCAGTGGAATTCCGCGTGATGGCACGGTCAGGATTTGCGGCGATTATAAAGTAACTATTAATCGTTTCTCGCTACAGGACCAATACCCGCTACCTAAGGCAGGCGACCTATTTGCGACGCTGGCAGGAGGCAAGACGTTCACCAAGCTCGACCTAACTTCAGCCTACATGACGCAGGAGCTGGAAGAGTCTTCGAAGGGTCTCACCTGCATCAACACGCACAAGGGACTGTTCATCTACAACAGATGCTCGTTTGGAATTTGGTCGGCTGCAGCGATCTTCCAGAGAAACATGGAGAACCTACTCAAGTTGGGTCCACGCACGGTGGTTTTTCAGGACGACATATTGGTCATGGGTCGGGACACCGTCGAGCACCTACAAAACCTGGAGGAGGTCCTCCAGCGACTGGATCGCGTAGGGCTGCGGCTGAAGAGGTCGAAATGCGTCTTCATGGCAACAGAAGTGGAGTTTTTTGGGAGAAAGATCGCGGTGTACGGCATTCGGCCCACAGACGCCAAGACAGAGGCTATCAGGAGGAACGCGCCCAGGCCACAGAATGTCACGGAGTTGTGGTCGTTCCTGGGACTCCTCAATTATTTTGGTAACTTCCTACCGGGGTTAAGCACCCTCTTAGAGCCCCTACATGTGTTATTGCGCAAAGGTGAGAACTGGGTATGGGGAAAAAAACAAGTAATTGCTTTTGAGAAAGCCAGAAACATTTTACGCTCCAACAAGCTGCTTGTATTGTATAACCCGTGTAAAAGACTTGTGCTAGCATGTGATGCGTCGTCGTACGGAGCCCGTTGTGTATTACAACAAGCTAACATTGCGGGGAAGTTGCAACCTGTCGCCTATGCCTCCAGGAGCTTGTCTAATGCCAAGAGGGCCTACAGCATGATTGTGAAAGAGGCATTAGCGTGTGTGTTCGGGGTAAAGAAAATGCATCAGTACCTGGTTGGCCTGAAATTTGAGCTGGAAACCGATCACAAGCCCCTCAGATCCCTGTTCGCTGAAAACAAGGGGATAAATACTAATGCCTCAGCCCACATACAAAGGTGGGTACTCGCGCTATCAGCATATAACTATACGATTTGCCACAGGCCAGGCACCGAGAACTGTGCGGATGCTCTCAGTCGGCTACCATTGCCCACCATGGGGGTCGAAATGGCGCAGCCTGCAAACTTGTTGATGGTGGCGTAGCCCGCAGATTGTTGATGGTCATGGAAGCGTTTGAAAATGATAAATCACTTGTCACAGCCCGCCAGATTAGGACTTGGACCAGCCAAGATCCTCTGCTGTCCCTAATAAAAAACTGTGTACTGCATGGGAGCTGGGCCAGCATTCCCGTTGAAATGCAAGAGCTAATCAAGCTGTTCCAGCGGAAAAAGGATGAGTTGTCCATTCAGGCAGACTGCCTGTTGTGGGGTAACCGCGTAGTGCTACCCAAAAAGGGCAGGGAGACGTTCATCTTGTATCTCCACAACACACCTTGGGTATAGTAATGATGAAAGCGATAGCCAGATCCCACGTGTGGTGGCCCGGTATCGAATCTGAATAGAGTCATGTGTACGGCAATGCAGCGTGTGTGCTCTGTTGAGCAAAGCGCCCAGAGAGGCACCACTAAGTTTGTGGTCCTGGCCCTCCAGACCATGGTCGAGGATCCATGTCGACTATGCAGGCCCGTTTCTCGGTAAAATGTTCCTGGTGGTGGTGGATGCTTTTTCAAAATGGATTGAATGTGAAATAATGTTGGGAAGCATCGCTATCGCTGTAAGGGGTGGTTTGCAGGGGGTCAGCTTTCCCTTCTGACCTTATATGAGCGGTTCCGAATCGCTCCCACACCCTTGGTTCTAGACACTGGAATTATGAAGGGACTGTGACAGACTTGGACAGACAATCGGTTTCAAGGTAGGAAGCAGGTACGGCTTTATTGTGTTTAAAAAGAAGTAAAAAGGCACACCTTTAATAACACACACAGACCAATACACACTGAAGGGTACAACACATTGAATAAATTGTCCAATTACAGTCTGTGGGGAAAAGAATACAGCTTAAACTCAAATGGGGTAAAGAGGAGAATGCAGTTACATTTACACAAGTTATCCCAGCCTCCCTCCCCCAATTCCCCTAACTAACTAAGTTATAGCTCTGTGGGTTCAGGGGCCATGCTCACCAATCCCCTTTTTGACAGTTGCCGGTAAATCACGGCTTCGGGGTTCGCTGCACTTGGCCTTCTAGGCGAGCCGTACCCCGGTCGGAGGAGAGGACTTCGGACTGCGTAGTCTTCGGTTGGGGTGCGTCCATTGATGCGGTAAGTTGCGTTTTGGATGTATGGGGTAAGTACCGACTTTCTTTGGTTAGGAATGGTTTAGTTAGTCCCTTTTGGTAATTTCTCACCCGTTGGTCGTTCCGAAGTAGATTGTAGAGTGGAAATAAATGTCGATTCTTCGGTTTTTGCTGAGTTGGTTTTGGTTGGTCGTTTCGCTGGTTGTGGTGGCCCGGGTTGTCAATTTGGTTGCTGACAACCTTCCATTTCGTGGGCCTCGTGCTCGGTCGGTCCTTGATGATTTCTTGTAGTTTCCTTCACTACTCCATTTCTTCACTCCCCACCTCCGGCTGCTTGTGTCTGTCTGTGTTTGAATCTGTGTTCTGCTGTTCGAGTCTGTGTCCTGCTTTCTGTGTTCTGTTCCTTGGTAAAACTGGGAATAGATATACCCACCAAAGGCTTCCTTATCTCCCACCAAATCTAGCCCAGCTAACTGAAACTTGATTAAGTGGTTTTAATCTGGCATTAATAGGCTTTTCGAAGTTGATGAGCTCTCCATTGTGCTAGTCTGGCCTGAGCCAGATATTTCTATGCCTGTTGAAAAGGTGTTGGAATATGTATGTGGCATTGTTTAAATGCTAATGTTTTCAAGGGGCAAGTTTCGAGGGTATACAGTTCCCAGACAATTTGATTAGTTCCAATGTCCAAACTGGCCCTTTAGATATTGACCCCATCCCTTTTCTTGCAGACCCAACATACACCTTTTAAAAATCCCAAATTCGATTAAAGTTCGTAGTTTCTTCCATGTGCACTTTAGGATTTCAAACTTTCTGGTAGATAGTTCCAAATTAAATTCCCTTTCCTATGAGTCCAAACACTGGGGGGGGGGGGGGGGAGGTCTCCATGAATGCATCCCCTTTTATCCCCTGCAGGCCTCGTCTGCCCCTTTAAAATTCATTTGTGTCCCAAAGTTTTCCTTCCATTTTAAAAGTCCAAAAAGGGATTCTTCTTCTCTGCAGGGGAAAGGTACCTGGAATCTTTGCGAGATATTGGCCTGCAAACTTGTTGATGGTGGCGTAGCCCGCAGATTGTTGATGGTCATGGGAGTGTTTGAAAATGATAAATCACTTGTCACAGCCCGCCAGATTAGGACTTGGACCAGCCAAGACCCTCTGCTGTCCCTAATAAAAAACTGTGTACTGCATGGGAGCTGGGCCAGCATCTCCGTTGAAATGCAAGAGCTAATCAAGCTGTTCCAGCGGAAAAAGGATGAGTTGTCCATTCAGGCAGACTGCCTGTTGTGGGGTAACCGCATAGTGCTACCCAAAAAGGGCAGGGAGACGTTCATCTCGTATCTCCACAACACACACCTTGGGTATAGTAATGATGAAAGCGATAGCCAGATCCCACGTGTGGTGGCCCGGTATCGAATCTGAATAGAGTCATGTGTATGGCAATGCAGCGTGTGTGCTCTGTTGAGCAACGCGCCCAGAGAGGCACCACTAAGTTTGTGGTCCTGGCCCTCCAGACCATGGTCGAGGATCCATGTCGACTATGCGGGCCCGTTTCTCGGTAAAATGTTCCTGGTGGTGGTGGATGCTTTTTCAAAATGGATTGAATGTGAAATAATGTTGGGAAGCATCGCTATCACCACAATTGAAAGCCTGAGGGCCATGTTTGCCACCCACGCCCGCATTGACATACTGGTCAGTAACAATGGACCATGTTTCACCAGTGCCGAATTTAAAGAATTCATGACCTGTAATGGGATCAAACATGTCACCTCGGCCCCGTTTAAACCAGCCTCCAATGGGCCGGCAGAGCGGGCAGTACAAACAATCAAACAGAGCCTTAAACGAGTCATAGAAGGCTCACTCCAAACCCGCCTGTCCCGAGTACTGCTCAGCTACCGCACGGGACCCCACTCGCTCACAGGGGTGCCCCCGGCTGAGCTACTTATGAAAAGGACACTTAAAACCAGACTCTCGCTGGTTCACCCCAACTTGCATGATCAGGTAGAGAGCAGACGGCAGCAACAAAATGTAAACGATGGTCGCGCCACTGTGTCACGGGAAATTGATCTGAATGACCCTGTGTATGTGCTAAACTATGGACATGGTCCCAAGTGGATCGCGGGCACGGTGATAGCTAAAGAAGGGAATAGGATGTTTGTAGTCAAACTAGATAATGGACAAATTTGCAGAAAGCACCTGGACCAAACGAGGCTGCGATTCACAGACTGCCCTGAACAACCCACAGCAGACACCACCTTTTTCGAGCCCAGAAGACACACCCAAAGGATCAACGACACCACCACAGACCAGGAAATTGAACCCATCACGCCCAACAGCCCAGCAAGGCCAGCCTCACACAGCAGCCCTGTGGGACCAACAACACGCCAGCCCAGCGATTGCACAGCCAACACACCAGAACAGACATTTGTACCGAGGCGGTCCACCAGGGAAAGAAAGACTCCTGACTGCCTCACCTTGTAAATAGTTTTCACTTTGACTTTGCGGGGGAGTGATGTTGTGTATCTGTAAAGCATGCACTCCCATGTTCCGCCACCAGGGAGCGCATCCCCTGAAGTCCCAGCATCCCTTGGGAGAACTGTATATAAGCCGGCCCCTAAGGCCTGTTCCTCACTCTGGAGTGTCTTAACAAAGACTGAGGTCACTGTTACTCTAACCTCCCTGTGTGCAGTCTCATCTGTGTTAGGAACACAATACAGTTCCCTACTGATAGGCGAAGGAGACCTCCCAAAGACACCAAACAAGCCTGGCTGGATATAGCAGAGCAGGTCAGCAGCAGGGATGTGGTGAGGAGACCAGGAAATGATTCAATGATCTCATGAGGTCAGGAAAGGTGAGTGCAGTTCCACACTCACCTTCATCCTGATGTGCCTGTCACCACACCCCCATCACTTTACCTTCCCAAGTCTACTCCTGCACATCATTCCTCACACCAACTTACCTTGCACATCCACCCATTCCTCTCTCTCTATGTGTATATTCATATCCCCATCTGACTAACCACCCCTCACACTCACCCTCATCCTAATGCAATCATATCAAGTAACAACACATAAGGCCATTTGGCATTGGCACCCGACCTTCTCATAATCACCCTCTACAGATGTAGCCCATCAATTCCTTCCACTCATTCCATCACTCTCACTCAAACTTCTCTTCTTTCCCAACTTGCAGAAGAAAAGAGCCCAGAACACGAAGGGGAGACAGAGAACCGGAGGTGGCCCTCCAGTCTTCACCCAACTAACACCAGCAGAGGAGGGGGCCTGGAGATCTCGGGAGCTGGCAGTGGAAGATGGAGAGGGGGACATCACAGCAACCTGGTGACAGAATCACATCTCATGGCATGCAACAGTCACTCATATGGTGACTGATGTCAGCAGTCAGTGAAATGCCATCATGCGCATAATGGTATCATTACCCATTCTTATTATAACACTTCTAATTCATCTCTTTGCTCTCCCACAGGTCCATCAAGTGCCCCCCACGCTGTCGAGCTGGAGGAGGACGACGACTTCTCAGGAGAATCTCCAGCCTCTGAGTGTGCAGCGTCATCAGTCCCAAGCACAGCCAACACCAGTGCAGATACACACACCTTGGTGGGTCCTTTGTGCCATAGAGTAACGTTGTCAGCTGGTGGCTCACAAGTCACAAGTGAGCAAGAGCAGATGGTATTTACCGGGACAGCAGTCGAGACTCCTCACCGGAGGGCACAGGACGCTCCAAGCTCTGCTGAGCTGCATGCAGACACTGAGCCTCAGGGGCCATTGAGAAAAAGGGGGATCTTGGAGGGGCAGCAACAATTGCATGAGGTTGTGGCAGCTTTTGCAACCGCGATGTCTGCAATTGTGCAGAGAATGGAGGAGTCCGTCTCCAACATGAGCACCACCATGTCACAGGTGATGGCGACGATGTCCTGTTTCATGGAAAGGTTGGCCACTTGCATCGAGCAGCAAATGTGCCACTCACATGAGAAAATGCTTGCTGTGGACAACAATTTGCAGATGCTCATTGACATCTTCCCTAGGAGGGATATAGACATAGACTTGGGAGTTCATCGCCCCACAGCTGTGCAGCAAGGTGCTGTCCAACTCCCTGCTAGCAGGGAAGTGTGGGTGGCCCATGAAAGGGATGAGAGGGCACATGGAAGTGGGGGCACTTCTCAAAGTGCTCACATGTCTCCCCCATTGCCTTCCCCTCAGTCAGAACCCCACATGCTTCCTCGGATCCCGATGGCCGAGTTTGCTGCGCACAGTCGCAGGAGGAGCAGTCATTGGCAGGGCCCACAGGCTCCAAAACCCAAAGGACATCTGCCAAAAGTGTCTAAGGAGTCGCAGCAGGGAAGTGAGCAGCCCAGTCATGTTGAGCAGGCGCATCTTCTGTCTATATACGCTGTGTTGCGGGTATAGCCTCAGATGTGTTGCAGCCCTCTGCTGACCCCTCTCTCATGTGGAGCATCAGGTTGTTGAGGAGGAGGCTGCTGCTGTGGTTGCTGCTGCTTCTGCTGCTGTTGTGACTGGTGGTGTTAGCGGTGGAGTTCATCTTGGTCCAATTCTGAAAACTAAGCTGGAACGGTAGAAGCGGCACCCATGCTGATGCAATAGATGGCAGGTAAAGTGGAGATGAGAGGGCCAATCCCTCAATGTTGTGATCGTAAGCAGCAGTGTGGTGAGAGTGGTTTCCGAGGTTTCAGAAATGACCTGCAAACTCCTGACAGCTAAATCTCTGCACAAAATGTGTGCAGGAGATGCCTCCAGCTGCACCAACTCGAGCTCCGCGTTTTGGAGCTTCAGCGATGGCTGGAGTCACTGCGGTGCATCCGCGAGACTGAGAACTGCGTTGGTAGCACGTTTCTAGAGGTGGTCACCCTGCAGCTTAAGAGTGTGCAGGCAGATAGGGAGTGGGTGACCAGCAGACAGAAGAGGAGGACTAGGCAGGTAGTGCAGGAGTCCCCTGAGTCCATCTCGCTCTCCAGTACCGGTGGGGGCGATGTTGCCTCTGGGGAGTGAAGCCAGAACCAAGTCCACGGCACCGTGGGTGGCTCAGCTGCACGGCGGGGAGGAAGAAGATTGGAAAAACTATAGTGTTAGGGGATTCAATAGTAAGGGAGCAGACAGATGTTTCTGCGGCCGCAGACGTGGCTCCAGGATGGTATGTTGCCTCCCTGGTGCCTGGGTCAAGGATGTCACCGAGCGGTTGCAGGGCATTCTGAAGCGAGAGGGTGAACAGCCAGAGGTCGTGGTCCATATCGGGACCAATGACATAGGTAGAAAGAGGGATGAGGTCCTGCAGGCAGAGTTTAAGGAACCAGGAGAGAGATTAAAAAACAGGACCTCAAGGTAGTAATCTCCGGATTACTCCCGGTGCCATGAGCTCGTGAGTATAGAATTAGGAGGATAGAGCAGATGAATGCGTGACTGGAGAGATGGTGCAGGAGGGAGGGCTTTAGATTCCTGAGGCATTGGGACCACTTCTGGGGGAGGTGGGACCTGTACAAGTCGGATGGGTTGCACCGCAACAGAGCCGGGACCAATATCCTCGTGGGGGGATTTGCTAGTGCTGTTGGGGAGAGTTTAAACTAACTTGGCAGGGGGATGGGGACCTGAGAATAGGGAGGGGAGTAAAGCTGGAATTGGAAAGCAAAAATGTAGAAAGTGAATTTGAAGGACAGAGGAAATAAGTAGGAAAAAATAGTAAAAAAATAAATTTAAAAGCTCTTTGTCTAAATGCACAGAGCATTCATAACAAAATAAATGAGTTGACGGCACAAATAGATACAAATGGGAATGATCTGATATCCATTACAGAGATGTGGTTGCAATGTGACCAGGAATGGGAACTAAATATTCAGGGGTATTTGACAATTCGGAAGGACAGACAGAAAGGAAAAGGAGGTGGGGAAGCACTGTTAACAAAGGATGAGATCAATACGTTAGTGAGAAACGGTATTGGCTCAGAAGATCAAGATGTTGAATTAGTTTGGGTGGAGATAAGGAATAATAAAGGGAAAAAGTCGCTGGTGGCAGTAGTCTATAGTCCCCCGAACAGTAGCTACACTGTTGGATGGAGTATAAATCAAGAAATAATGGAGGCTTGTAATAAAGAAATGGCAATAGCCATGTGCGATTTTAACCTTCATATTGGTTGGACAAAGCATATTAGCCAGGGTAAGCTTGAGGAAGAGTTCTTAGTCTGTATCTGGGATAGTTTCCTTGAACAGTACATTGCAGAACCAACCAGGGAGTGGGCTATCTTAGATCTGGTACTGTGTAATGAGGCAGGATTAATAAATGATCTCGTAGTAAAGGATCCTCAAGGAATAAGTGACCATAATATGATTGAATTTCAAATTCAGTTGGAGGATGAAAAAGTTGGTTCTCAAACCAGGTTCCTAAGCTTAAATAAAGGATAGAAACATAGAAACATAGAAACATAGATAATAAGTGCAGGAGCAGGCCATTCGGCCCTTCGAGCCTTCACCACCATTCAATATGATCATGGCTGATCATACAACTTCAGGTACCCGACTCCTGCCTTCTCTCCATACCTGCTGATCCCTTTAGCCGTAAGGGCCACATCTAACTCCCTTTTGAATATATCCAATGAACTGGACTCAACAACTTTCTGTGGTAGAGAATTCCACAGGTTCACTACTCTCTGGGTGAAAAAGTTTCTCCTCATCTTGGTCCTAGATGGCTTACTCCTTATCCTTAGACTGTGACCCCTGGTTCTGGACTACCCCAACATCGGGAACATTCTTCCTGCATCTAACCTGTCCAATCCCGTCAGAATTTTATATGCTTCTATGAGATCCCCTCTCATTCTTTGAAATTCCAGTGAATATAAGCCTAGTCGATCCAGTCTTTCTTCATATGTCAGTCCTGCCATCCCGGGAATCAGTCTGGTGAACCTTCGCTGCACTCCCTCAATAGCAAGAATGTCCTTCCTCAGATTTGGAGACCAAAACTGCACACAATACTCAAAGTGTGGTCTCACCAAGGCCCTGTACAACTGCAGTAAGACTTCCCTGCTCCTATACTCAAATCCTCTCGCTATGAAGGCCAACATGCCATTTGCTTTCTTAACTGCCTGCTGTACTGATACGTCCTTACTACACAGTATAAATGCACATGAGGCCCATGCTTGAGAGAAGGTCAGTCTGTGACCTGTCCTTTATTCCTTAGCACTCAAGTGATGAAGGTGGGTGGAGCTTTCCCTTTTATACATGAAGGTCCAGGTCTCCCACCTAGTGGTCAGTGTTCTCACGGTGTACAACTTAGGTCAGTTTATACATGGGTTACAATGCTGGTTGAATACATGACATCACCTCCCCCCCCCAAAGTCTTATTGGGATCAAAGGTTGAGTCTCTCTGGTGGTTTACGCTCCCTTGTAGAGCGCCTGAGTTGGGGCTCCGGTTGTTGGGCGCTGGTCTGAGTGTCTGCTGTTTGCAGTGCCTCAGGCCTGTCCGGACTGCCCACAGTGACTGGGCTCTCCTCCCTTTGGTTCCGGTGTTCGGTCACCTGTGGTGGAGTGAACTCTATATCGTGTTCTTCCTCTGCTTCTTCTATGGGGTTGCTGAACCTCCTTTTTGTTTGATCCACATGTTTGCGGCAGATTTGTCCATTGGTAAGTTTAACTACCAGAATCCTATTTCCCTCTTTGGCAACCACAGTGCCTGTGAGCCATTTGGGCCCTGCAGCGTAGTTGAGGACAAAAACAGGATAATTTACATCAATACATCACGCCCTCGCATTCCTGTCATGGTAGTGATATTGTGACTGGCGCCTGCTCTCGACAATTTATTTCATGGTGGGGTGTATAAGGGATAATCGGGTTTTGAGCGTCCTTTTCATTAGCAGCTCTGCGGGTGGAACCCCTGTGAGCGAGTGTGGTCGGGATCTATAGGCCAACAGGAGGCGTGATAAGCGGGTTTGTAGGGAACCCCCTTGGAATCTGAGCATCCCCTGTTTGATTATCTGCACTGCTCGTTCTGCCTGGCCGTTCTATCATGGTTAATACTATTGCCTGCCATGAAGTCCTGGAATTCAGTGCTTGTGAAGCACGGGCCATTGTCGCTGACCAAGATGTCCGGTAGACCGTGGGTGGCGAACATTGCCCGTAGACTTTCTACCGTGGCAGAGGATGTGCTTGAATTTAAAATGTCACACTCGATCCATTTGGAGTAGGCGTCTACTACAACCAAAAAACTTTTCCCCATGAAAGGACCTGCGTAGTCCACATGGATGCGTGACCAAGGCTTGGCGGGCCATGGCCAGGGGCTAAGGGGAGGGCTTCCCTGGGCGCATGGCCCAGCTGGGCACACGTGTTGCACCTGCGAACACAAAGTTCCAGATCTGCGTCTATCCCTGGCCACCAAACGTGTGACCTGGCAATTGCCTTCATCGTGACAATGCCCGGGTGCCCATTGTGGAGTTCTCTGATGAAAACCTCTCTGCCCATCTGGGGCATGACTATGCGGTTTCCCCACAGTAGGCAATCGGCCTGAATCGAGAGTTCATCCTTGCGCCTGTGAAATGGTTTAAATTTCTCAGGGCATGCCCTGTACGTGGCTGCCCAGTCCCCATTCAGGACACATTTCTTGACTAGAGACAATAGCCGGTCTCTATTTGTCCAGACTTTAATCTGACGGGCTGTCACGGGTGAGCCTTCGCTTCCGAAAGCTTCAACAGCCATGACCATCTCAGCCTCATGCTCGGTAGCCCCCTCAGTGGTGGCTAGTGGGAGCCTGCTGAGTGCATCGGCGCAGTTTTCGGTGCCCGGTCTGTGCCGAATTGTGTAGTCATAGACAGCTAACGTGAGTGCCCACCTCTGTATGCGGGCCGATGCGTTTGCATTTATAGCCTTGTTGTCGGCCAAAAGGGACGTTAGGGGTTTGTGATCTGTCTCCAGCTCAAATTTCCTGCCAAACAGGTACTGGTGCATTTTCTTTACCGCATATACACATGCGAGCGCCTCCTTTTCTACCATCCCGTAGCCCCTTTCTGCCTGGGACAGACTCCTGGAGGCATAAGCTACCGGCTGTAACTGACCCTTGGCATTGACATGCTGCAACACACACCCGACACCATAGGACGACGCATCGCACGTTAACACAAGTTTCTTACATGGGTCATATAGCGTTAATAAATTGTTGGAACATAACAAATTGCGTGCTCTATTAAAAGCCCTTTCCTGGCTGTCCCCCCAGACCCATTCGCGACCTTTGCGTAGGAGCACGTGTAGCGGCTCTAGCAGCGTGCTCAATTTGGGAAGAAAGTTCCCAAAATAGTTCAGGAGCCCCAGGAACGAACGCAGCTCCGTCGTGTTACGGGGTCTGGGTGCTCTCTGGATCGCTTCCGTCTTGGATGCAGTAGGGCTGATCCCGTCTGCTGCTACCCTCATCCCCAGGAATTCTACCTCTGGAGCTAGGAAGACGCACTTCGCCTTTTTCAGTCGCATACCTACCCGGTCCAGTCTGCGTAGCACCTCCTCCAGGTTGTGGAGGTGTTCTTCAGTATCGTAACCCGTAATGAGGATGTCGTCCTGAAAAACCACCGTCCCTGGAATCGACTTGAGGAGGCTTTCCATATTTCGTTGGAAGATCGCGGCGGCCGAGCGAATCCCGAACGGACATCTGTTGTACTCAAACAACCCCTTGTGTGTCGTGATGGTGGTCAGCTTCTTCGACTCACTCGCCAGCTCCTGGGTCATGTAAGCTGAGGTCAGGTCCAATTTTGAAAAAAGTTTGCCACCGGATAGCGTCGCAAAGAGGTCCTCCGCTCTCTGTAGCGGGTACTGGTCTTGGAGTGACACCCGATTGATGGTGGCCTTATAATCGCCACATATCCTGACCGACCCATCCGCCTTGAGCACCGGCACAATCAGGCTCGCCCAGTCACTGAATTCGACTGGCGAGATGATGCCTTCCCTCAACAGGCAGTCCAATTCACCTTCTATCTTTTCCCGCATCACGTACGGCACCGCTCTGGTGTACTGGTCTGGCGTCCGGGTTTATGTGAATCACTACCTTGGCCCCCATGAAAGTGCCAATGCCGGGTTGAAATAATGAGTCAAATTTGTCCAGGACCTGTGAGCATGATACTCGCTCCACAGAGGAAATTGCATTGACATCGCCCCATTTCCAGTTCATGACAGCAAGCCAACTCCTCCCCAGTAGTGCGGGACCGTCCCCTGGGACAATCCAGAGTGGCAACCTGTTCTCCGAATCTTTGTGGGTCACGACTACCGTGGCGTTGCCTAGCACCGGAATGATCTGCTTTTTGTAAGTCCGTAGCTGTGCGTCAATCAGCGATAATTTTGGCCTCCTGGCCTTGGATGCCCACAACTTTTCAAACTGTTTGATACCCATCAGGGACTGGCTGGCACCCGTGTCTAACTCCATTGATACTGGGATGCCATTGAGGAGCACTTTCATCATTATCGGTGGCGTCCTGGTGTATGAACTGTATACGTGCTCCACATGAACTCGCTGAACTTCAGCTTCCAGCGATTTCCCCCAGTGTCCATTTCTGCAATTTCTGCAGGTATTTTGCTCATCTCTGCAAACTCCGGCTGAATGTATGCCTCCACGCCTCCAGCATGAGTTGCGGTTTGAAACAAAAGGTCCCTTGCCAGTCGATCGTCCCTGACTGCCCCTGTTATTGTCCTTGAGTGCACCATTAACAGGTGTTGATGGCCCCATTACTGGCCGCATTGTCCCTTGCAATGGTGTGAATCGCTGTTCAGCTTGCCATTGTCTCTGTCGAACTCCCCCTCTGGGTTCGACTACATGTTGGGGCATGCCTGACTGCCCTTGTCTGCCTGGAGAACTGTGTGCTGCTTTAACAATGTTGAACCTCTGTCCCAACCATTCCTTAACACAGTACCTCTCATCTGTTCTGCTAGTGGCCATGCTCGCGTGGTTTAAATCCCAGTTTCTTGTCGCCATTGATAAGTCCTTACTACACAGTATAAATGCACACGAGGCCCATGCTTGAGAGAAGGTCAGTCTGTGACCTGTCCTTTATTCCTTAGCACTCAAGTGATGAAGGTGGGTGGAGCTTCCCCTTTTATACCTGAAGGTCCAGGTTAGGAGTGTCTCCCACCTAGTGGTCAGTGTTCTCACGGTGTATAACTTAGGTCAGCATGGGTTACAATGCTGGTTGAATACATGACATGTACCTGCATGCCTACTTTCAATGAATGATGTACCATGACACCCAGGTCTCGTTGCACCTCCCCTTTTACGAATCTGTCACCATTCAGATAATAATCTGCCTTCCTGTTTTTGCCACCAAAGTGGATAACCTCACACTTATCCACATTATACTGCATCTGCCATGCATTTGCCCATTCACCTAACCTGTTCAAGTCTCCCTGCAGCCTCTTAGCATCCTCCTCACAGCTCACACTGCCACCCAGCTTAGTGGCATCTGCAAACATGGGGATATTGCATTCAATTCCTTTGTCTAAATCATTAATATATATTGTAAATAGCTGGGGTCCCAGCAGTGAACCTTGCGGCACCCCAATAGACACTGCCTGCCATTCTGAAAAGGACCCGTTTATTCCCACTCTTTGCCTACTGTCTGCCAACCAGTTCTCTGTCCACATCAATACGTTACCCCCAATCCCATGTGCCTTAATTTTGCACACTAATCTCTTATGTGGGACCTTGTCAAAAGCTTTTTGAAAGTCCAAATACACCACATCCACTGGTTCTCCCTTATCCAATCTATTAGTTACATCCTCAAGAAATTCTACAAGACTTAGACCGATCCTGTCACTGCTTTCCAAATGCGCTGCTATTACATCTTTAATAATTGATTCCAGCATTTTCCCACTACTGATATCAGGCTAACCGGCCTATAATTCCCTGTTTTCTCTCTCCCTCCTTTTTTAAAAAGTGGGGTTACATTAGCTATCCTCCAATCCATAGGAACTGATCCAGAGTCCATGGAATGTTGGAAAATGACCACAAATGCATCTACTATTTCGAGGGCCACTTCCTTAAGTACTCTGGGATGCAGACTATCAGGCCCTGGGGATTTATTGGCCTTCAATCCCATCAATTTCCCTAACACCATTTCCTGACTAATAAGGATTTCCCTCAGTTCCCTCAGTTCCTCCTTCTCGCTAGACCCTCGGTCCTCTAGTATTTTCGGGAGGTTATTTGTGTTTTCCTTAGTGAAAACAGAACCAAAGTATTTATTCAATTGGTCTGCCATTTCCTTGTTCCCCATTATGAATTCACCTGATTCTGACTGCAAGGGACCTACATTTGTCTTCACTAATCTTTTTCTCTTCACATATCTATAGATGCTTTTGCAGTCAGTTTTTCTGTTCCCTGCAACCTTACTCTCATACTCTATTTTCCCCCTCCTATTTCAACTCTTAGTCCTCCTCTACTGAATTCTAAATTTCTCCCAGTCCTCAGGTTGCTGCTTTTTCTGGTGAATTTATATGCCTCTTCCATGGATTTAACACTATCCCTAATTTCCCTTCTTAGCCACGGTTGAGCCACCTACCCTGTTTTATTTTTACGCCAGACAGGGATGTACAATTGTTGTAGTTCATCCATGTGATCTTTAAATCTCTGCCATTGCCTATCGACCATCAACCCTTTAAGTATCATTCGCCAGTCTATTCTAGCCAATTCACGTCTCATACCGTCGAAGTTTCCTTTCCCTAAGTTCAGGACCCTAGTCTCTGAATTAAATGTGTTACTCTCCATCTTAATGAAGAATTCTACCATATTATGGTCACTGTTCCCCAAGGGGCCTTGCACGAAAAGATTGCTAATTAATCCTCTCTCATTAAGCAAGACCCAGTCTAGATGACCTGCTCCCTAGTTGGTTCCTCGACATATTGGCCGAGAAATCCATCCCTTATACACTCCAGGAAATCCACCTCCACAGTATTGCTACCAGTTTGGTTAGCCCAATCTATATTTAGATTAAAGTCGTCCATGATAACTGCTGTACCTTTACTGCACACATCCCTAATGTCCTGTTTGATGTCATCCCCAACCTCACTACTACTGTTTGGTGGTCTGTACAAAACTCCCATTAACGTTTTCTGCCCTTTGTTGTTTCGCAGATCTACCATATAGTTTCCACATCATCCAAGCTAATGTCCTTCCTTATTATTGCGTTAATCTCCTACAAAGTTTTGAGGGCAGAGTTGGGTAAGTGGACTGGGAAAATAGACTAAAGTATGGGATGGTTGATGATCAGTGGCAGACATTTAAGGAGATATTTCATAACTCGCAACAAAAATATATCTCAATGAGAAGGAAAGACTGTAAGAGAAAAGATAACCATCTGTGGCTAACTAAGGAAATACGGGATGGTATCAAATTGAAAACAAGGGCATACAATGTGTCCAAGACTTGTGGGAGGTCAGAGGATTGGGAAATTTTTAAAAGCCAGCAAAGAACGACTAAAAAAAATGCTAAAGAGAGGGAATATAGATTATGAAAGTAAACTAGCACAAAATATAAAAAGAGATAGTAAGAGTTTCTACAGGTAAATAAAAAGGAAAAGAGCGGCTAAAGTAAATGTTGGTCCCCTAGAGGATCAGACTGGGGAATTAACAATGGAGAAAATGAAAATGGCAGAGACTTTGAACAAATACTTTGTATCAGTCTTCACTGTAGAAGACACTAAAACATTCCAATAGTGAATAATCAAGGGGCTATAGGGAGGGAGGAACTTAATACAATCACTATCACTAATGAAGTAGTACTAGGTAAAATAATGGGACTAAAGGCGGTCAAGTCCCCTGGACCTGATGGCTTACATCCAAGGGTCTTAAAAGAAGTGGCTGCAGAGATATGGGATGCATTGTTTATAATCTACTAAAATTTCCTCGATTCTGGGGCAGTCCTAGCGGATTGGAAAATCGTAAATGTAACACCCCTATTTAAAAAAGGAGGCAGACAAAAAGCAGTAAACTATAGACCAGTTCGCCTAACATCTGTAGTTGGGAAAATGCTGGAGTCCATTATTAAGGAAGCAGTAGCAGTACATTTGGAAATGCATGATTCAATCAAGCAGAGTCAGCATGGTTTTATGAAAGGGAATATCATGTTTGACAAATTTGTTGGAGTTCTTTGAGGATGTAACGAACAGGGTAGATAAGGGGGAACCAGAGGATGTGGTGTCTTTGGATTTCCAGATGGCATTCGATAAGGTGCCACGTAAGAGGTTACTGCATAAGATAAAAGTTTACGGGATTGTGGGTAATATATTAGCATGGCTAGAGGATTGGCTAACAAACAGAAAACAAAGAGCCGGGATAAATGGTTCATTCTCGGGTTGGCACAGGGATCGATGCTTGATCCTAAACTATTTACAATCTATATTAATGACTTGGTTGAAGGGACCGAGTGTAATGTAGCCAAGTTTGCTGCTGATACAAAGATGGGTGGGAAAACAAATTGTGAGGAGGACACAAAAAAATCTGCAAAGGGATATAGACAGGCTAAGTGAGTGGGCAAAAATTTGGCAGGTGGAGTATAATGTGGGAAAATGTGAGGTTATCCACTTTGGTAGAAATAATAGAAAAGCAAATTATAATTTAAATGGAGAAAAATTGCAAAGTGCTGCAGTACAGAGGCATCTGGGGGTCCTTGTGCATGAAACACAAAAAGTTAGTATGCAGGTAGAGCAAGTAATCAGGAAGGCAAATGGAATGTTGGCCTTTATTACAAGGGGGATGGAGTATAAAAGCAGAGAAGAACCACAACTGTATAGGGTATTGGTAAGGCCGCACCTGGAGTACTGCGTATAGTTTTGGTCTCTGTATTTAAGGAATGATTTACTTGCATTGGAGGCTGTTCATTGAAGGTTCACCAGGTTATTCCAGAGATGAGGGGGTTGACTTATGAAGATAGGTTGAGTAGATTGGGCCTATACATATTGGAGTTCAGAAGAATGGGAGGTGATCGTATTGAAACATGTAAGATATAAGGGGGCTCGACAAGATGGATGCAGGGAGGATATTTCCACTCAGGGGAAACTAAAACTAGGAGGCATAGTTTTAAAATAAGGGGCCGCCCATTTGAAACTGAGACGAGGAGAAACTTCTTCTCTCAGAGGGTTGCAAATCTATGGAATTCTCTGCCCCAGAGAGCTGTGGAAGCTGGGTCATTGAATATATTTAAAGGCGGAGATAGACAGTTTCTTAAACGATAAGGGGATAAGGGGTTATGGGGAGCGAGCGGGGAAGTGGAGCTGAGCCCGTGATCAGATCAGCCATAATCTTATTGAATGGCGGAACAGGCTCGAGGGGCCAAATGGCCTACTCCTGCTTCTATTTCTTATGTTCTTATGTTCTTATAAAATGGAGTAAGCAAGAGCCTTTCCATGAGGCAAGTAATGGGTATTATGTTACAATATTTATGTGCTTTGCCAAGCTCTCAATGAATGAACTCTCCAATGGCTACTGAGCTTCTGCCTCCCCTTCACAGACGAGGTTCCCGAGCTGCGTGAATCCCGTGCTCCTGCAGTAAACTGCAAAAGTTGCCATTAAATACCCTCTTAAGGGTATCTCAACAAGCATTTAATGATTTCAATGAGGTCGCCTGCCTCTGCCGATCCGGTCCGTGTCGCGCCTTCAAAGCCACTCGAGTTAAATGCGCGAGATGACAGCGGGCTCCCGATGCGCCACAATTACCGGGATTTTTACTGCTGACCCGCCCGAAACCCGCATGCTCAGCAACGGGAAAATATGGTCACTGTAATCCAGAGTTAGTGAGAAACCATGAGAAATAAAAATAATAACCATGGACTGGTGGCAGTAAATAATGGGAGGAAAGTGAGCAGGTATTAATGAGAATCAAGAAATGCCAAGCAAGATTAACCCAAGATAATTAAATAAATCACAGAAAAGTGTTTTAAAAAGTAGTAAGATTCTCTAAACTTGGAGTAGTGCGTAAACTTCGTAATAAATCACTGGAGGCAATGTTAAAATTCTCTTTTATTTTTGATGTCACTTGTGATTTTGAGTGTTATATATGTATACTTGTATTTACTCTGTACAGCCACCAGAGGGCTCATCCCCTGGAGTCCCAAGGGATCCCATAATCCATTGGGAGCACAGGTATTTAAGGAGGCTTCACAGGTTGGAGTGGCAATCTGGAGACCTGCAATAAAAGTCTAAGGTCACACTTTACTTTGAGCTCACAGTGTTCAGTCTGACTCTTTCTCCATACACAACAACTGGCGACAAGATGCAGATAGCAAACCCAAAGATGCAGAGAACAGTGGGCATCCTGGAGAAATTCTCGGAGGGAGATGATTGGGAAACTTTTGTGGAGCGACTCGACCAATACTTCGTGGCCAACGAGCGAGATGGGGAAGAGAGCACTGCCAAACGAAAGGCGATCCATCTCACTGTCTTCATGAGACCATACGATAGTGGGGCACTAACGTATGGTCTCGTAAAGAATCTGCTAATTCCAACGAAACCCACGGAGAAATCGTATGACAAATTGTGCACACTGGTTTGAGGGCATTTGAACCCGAAGGAAAGCGTTCTGATGGCGAGGTATCAGTTCTACACCTACAAAAGGTCTGAAGGCCAGGAAGTGCCGAATTATGTCACTGAGCTAAGACGCCTTGCAGGACATTGTGAATTTGAAGGACATTTGGAGCACATACTTGGCACTGGCTAGGAAACCATACTTCGCTAACTTTTGACTGTAGAGACCCCAACCTTGAGTAAGGCCATAGCGATAGCCCAGGCATTCATTGCCACCAGTGACAATATTAAGCAAATCTCTCAGCACACAAGTGCTGCTACAAGTACTGTGAACAAAGTGATGTTGTTTTCGAATCGTAACGTACAGGGCAGGTCACACACACCTGCAGCTGCACGTCCGCAGATGTCTCAGAGTCCACCATCAAGGGTGATGAATGCAAGGCCATTAACACCTTGTTGGCGCTACGGGGGTGATCATCGTTTCCATTCATGCTGATTCAAAGAGTACATTTGCAAGGACTGTGGAACAATGGGACACCTCCAACAAGTGTGCAGGCGAGCTGCAAAGCCTGTTAAACCTGCAAACCACCATGTTACAGAGGAGGACAGATCCACAGTGGATCACGACGAACCAGAGCCTCAGATTGAGGAGGCAGGGGCACATGGGGTTTACACATTCACCACGAATTGTCCCCCGATAATGCTGAATGTTGAACTAAATGGACTAAATGGAGTTGGACACGGGCACAAGCCAATCCATCATGGGCAAAAAGACTTTCGAAAAGTTGTGGTGCAACAAGGCCTCAAGGCCAGTCTTAACTCCAGTTTGCACGAAACTAAGAACTTACATGAAAGAACTGATTCCTGTAATCGGCAGTGCTACCATAAAGATCACCTACGCTGGAGCGGTGCACAAGCTACCACTCTGGGTGGTACTGGGCGATGGTCCCATACTGCTCGACAGGAGCTGGCTGGGAAAGATACGCTGGAACTGGGACAACACCCGAGTGCTATCGCCCGCTCATGACACTTTGTGTGCCCAGATCTTAAACAAATTTCCTTCGCTGTTTGAACCAGGCATCAGGAAATTCCAAGGAGCAAAAGTACAGATCCACCTAATTCCAGGGGCGCGACCCATCCATCAGAAGACGAGAGCAGTACCATACACGATGAGAGAAAGGTAGAGATCGAGCTAGACCGGCTGCAAAGAGAAGGCATCATTTCCCCGATCGAGTTCAACGAGTGGGCCAGTCCTATCGTCCCAGTCCACAAGGGAGATGGCAAAGTCAGAATCTGTGGCGATTACAAAGTAACTATCAATCATTTCTCCCTGCAGGATCAATACCCACTAAAAAAGGCCGACGACCTCTTTGCAACGCTGGCGGGAGAAAGACGTTCACGAAGCTGGATCTGACTTCAGCCTACATGGCGCAGGAACTGGAGGAATTATCGAAGGCCCTCACCTGCATCAACACGCACAAAGGTCTTTTTGTTTATACCAGCTGCCCGTTTGGAATCCGATCTGCGGCAGCGATATTCCAGAGAAACATGGAAAGCTTACTGAAGTCGGCCCCGCACACCGTGGTCTTCCAGGATGACATCTTGGTCAAAGGTCGGAACACAGTCGAGCATCTGCAGAACCTGGAGGAGGTTCTTAGTCGACTCAACCGCGTGGGGCTCAGGTTAAAACGCCCGAAGTGCGTTTTCCTGGTGCTTGAAGTGGAGTTCCTGGGAAGGAGGATTGCGGCGGACGGGATCAGGCCTCCCAACGCAAAGACTGAGGCAATTGAAAATGCACCGAGGCCAAAGAATGTGACGAAGCTGCAGTCGTTTCTGGGACTCCTGAACTACTTTGGTAACTTCTTACCGGGTCTCAGCACACTGTTAGAACCACTGCATGTCTTGCTATGAAAAGGGGATGAATGGGTTTGGGGCAAAAGCCAAGAAAATGCCTTTGTAAAAGCGAGAAAATTATTAGCTCAAACAAATTGCTTGTGTTGTATGATCCATGTAAGCGTTTGGTACTAGCATGTGATGCATCGTCATATGGCGTCGGGTGTGTATTGCAACAAGCGAATGATTTCGGGAAACTGCAACCGGTTGCTTATGCATCCAGGAGTTCGTCTAAGGCTGAGAGAGCCTACAGCATGATTGAGAAAGAAGCGTTAGCGTGTGTCTATGGAATAAAGAAAATGCATCAATATCTGTTTGGGCTAAAATTTGAATTGGAAACTGACCATAAGCCACTTATAGCTCTGTTCTCCAAGCGTAAAGGGATAAATACCAATGAATCGGCCCGCATCCAAAGATGGGCGCTCATGTTGTCCGCTGTGAGATAATGTCGGCTAGCACGTCCGCTGCCACTACTGAAAGCTGCGGGCCATGTTTGTCACACACGGCCTACCCGATGTCCTGGTGAGCGATAACGGGCCATGTTTTACCAATGCTGAGTTCAAAGAATTCATGACCCATAACGGGATCAAACATGTCACATCTGCCCCATTTAAACCAGCGTCCAATGGTCAGGCAGAGAGAGCAGTGCAAACCATCAAGCAAGGCTTGAAGAGGGTAACTGAAGGCTCACCGCAGGCTCGCCTATCCCGAGTCCTGCTTAGCTACCGCACGAGACCACACTCACTCACTGGGATCCCATGTGCTGAACTGCTCATGAAAAGAGCACTTAAGACAAGGCTCTCGTTAGTTCACCCTGATCTACAGCTAGAGAGCAGGCGGCTTCAACAAAGTGCATACCATGATAGCGCAAATATGTCACGCGAGATTGAAATCCATGATCCTGTATTTGAATTAAATTATGGACAAGGTCCCAAGTGGCTTCCCGCACTGTCATGGCCAAAGAGGGGAGCAGAGTGTTTTGGGTCAAACTTTCAAATGGACTCGTTCACCGGAAACACTTGGATCAAATTAAACTCAGATTCACGGACTATCCTAAGCAACCCACCTTGGATCCTACCTTTTTTGATCCCCCAACATACACACCAGTGGCAACCGGCACCATGGTTGACCACGAAGCAGAACTCATCATCCACAGCAGCCCAGCAGGGCCCAACACACCAGGCAGCCCAGCAGCCCAGCGAGGGCTCAACAAATCATTCAACAACAGCAGCTTTCACACCGAGACGATCAACCAGGGCAAGAAGGGCCCCAGATCGACCTACATTGTAAATAGTTACACTATTGACTTTGAGGGGGGGCGTGTGGTTATATATGTATACTTGTAATTACTTTGTACAGTCACCAGAGGGCTCATCCCCTTGAGCCCCAAGGGATCCCTTAATCCCTTGGGAGCACAGGTATTTAAGGAGGGTTCACAGGTTGGAGTGGCACTCTGGAGACCTGCAATAAAAGACTAAGGTCACACTTTACTTTGAGCTCACAGTGTTCAGTCTGACTCTTTCTCCATACACAATAGACAGGAAGTGAGCTTTCCATGCTTCCTCAGCAGTTATTATTTTGCCTTAATGAATACCAAACTCAATTATATCTGCACAGAATTAAAATAAATCTCCAATTCTATCACAGAGGTGGCTTATACTGAAGCCATAATATCAAAGAGAAAGCTTCTTCATATGAGCACTTCTTGTCAAGACCACTTCATTATAATTAAATTTGTTCTTAATTTCCTTCTGCTCATGTTCTTTTTTAATAAAATTGATTTGTTTATTATCCTCAGCTAATGTAGAGTACCTGATGCATGAAAACACTCCTTCCTATGTCATTTATAAATTTATTATATCAGCTCCTAAAATAGATGGGATATTGAAGCTGAAACATAATTAATCAATATTGCTAATAACGAAAGACCAGTGTTCCAGTAAACACTTCTCCTGTACTTCAAAATGAATTCTAAGAAAGAATCTATCTTATTTATTTATAAATTAAAGTGCAGGTTTGTGTAGATCTTAGAGTTTTTAGAACTTTTCTACACAGGCCAGTTTGCTAATAACACCAATAATGTAACCTGTGTTAAAGTTCTTCTGTTAAAAATTCCTATGTAAATACCTCTCTAAAGAATTTTCCATTTTAAATGCATCCACTCCTACTTGTCATGTTTGTATGTTAAAATTTTGGCTATGCCTGCAACACTCCAGCAGGATTTTCCAGTGTTTTACATTTTGTGATTCTCTGTGGGTAAGCCGTGCCTCAGTTGGTAGCAATATTTTGGGGGGGGTGTGCGGCCCCTTTAATGGGCTGCACGGCCCATTCACATTTCCGTGCAGGAACGGTTTTCCATAAAAAAATTGGTGAGCCGGTCTACACATGACCTCCAGTCCACTCCAGGGTCACGAGGCTGAGCAGCTTAATAGGAATATTGGTTGGTAACACTCTCGCCTCTGAGTTAGAAGGTTGTGGGTTCAAGTCCCACTCCAGAGACTTAAGCACAAAAATCTAGGCTGACACTCCAGTGAAGTGCTGCTCTGTCGGAGTAGCAATCTTTTGCATGAGTCTGCTCTCTCAAGTAGATGTAAAATATCCCATGGCCTATTTCAAAGAAGAGCAGGGGAGTTATCCCCGGTTTTCTGGCCAAAGAAACTTAACTAACTCTGTTATAGCCATACATACACACACACAACCTTTCCCTAATTTCTATTTAGTTGATTGCCTGATAAAAATGGCACCTCAGTACAGTCAAGGAATCCATTTTTTTACTGGGTGTCCTTGTTTAGTTTTATTATATTGTCCTTTTATAGAAACAGTGCATTCTATTTTTATCATCTTTTCTCGAAGATTTTCCAATTGGTAGCATTCCAATTAATGAGCGTCAAGCATGAGGAAGTCAGGAAATGGTTCAGTGACACATTTCACAAACTCTCTGCTCTACTTGAGTATCACACAATTTCTGGGGTCCTCTGACATGGTCAATGGTACTCTCACACAAATAGTGCAAAATGCTATTACCATGTGCAATATGGTGCTAATGAATCATCGGGGCTGATTTTCATCAAGGCTCCGCCCGCCCAAGTGTCGCCCAAAGTGCTGCCGATGGCTGCCGAGGTACCGGACGATACTTTGAGTGGGATATTAATCGCTGAGGTCCCTCGAAGGTCGGCGGGCGGCAAGTGGACAATGTACGCCGCCAATCTGGGCGGCACAGGCGAGAGGTCTCATTCTCGGCGGCAGAGGTGCTTGCCGCCCAAGTGCCGCCGAGGATGGAGTTGGGCCGATGGAGGGGCGAAGACCTGAAAAAAATCATCAATTAAACGTAAAAACACTATAGGAAGACCTTCAGGTAAGTCGCTGTGGAAATTTTTTTTTTAAATGTTTGCTCACTTTTTTTTTAGGTTCTTCATACTTTCTGTTGGGGAGAGCCCAGGCTCCTCGCAGTGGTCCACCCCCGTTCTGGTGCCGATTCCTGATGATTCCCGCCCATATCAATATGGGAGCTCGGCGGGCGGGAGGTCAGTTGCGCCACTCGGCCATCCGCTGACGTCAGCAGGCGGTTTCTGGTGGCTCTCCCCTCCCGCTTGCTCCAGGCCACCTCAAAAGTGGCACTGGGCAGATCTTGCAGAGGAATGTTGGCGGCAGTGGGCGGCAGCGGGCGGTGAGTTGATGAATTTCGGCCCCATAGAATCATAGAATCGTAGATTTTTACAGCATGGAAGGATGCCATTTCGATCCATTGTGTCTGCGCCGGCTGACAAAAAGCTATCCAGCCTAATCCCACTTTCCAGCTCTTTGGCCTGGATTTTCGGGTTTTTGCATTTTCGCTGTTTTAGAGTTGAAAGTTCCGGCGCTAAAAAAATTGGCCGTTCTGCGCATGCGCAATTTTTTTCTTTTCTTTCTGCACTTCTGGTCTGCTGTCCGATCACAAACACAAATGCAGGGCCTAAACGTGCGCATGCGCAATACATACGGGCTGAATCAGCCATTTTAAAATTGGATTTTGATGATGGAGGACGAAGAGTCGAGACAGCGTGCCAGGCGATTCAGCCAGGAGGCTAACGAAGCTCTAGTGGGGGCTGTGGAGAGAAGATGGCAGGAGTTACATCGTTGGGGTGGATTTAGATCCCTGCATATGGAGGGAAATTGCTGAGGAGGTCTCTGCCTCAGACACAGTGATCAGGAATGGCAGACAGCGCCGAAAGAAGTTCAATGATCTTTCGAGGGTCATTAGAGCGAGCACAATTTTTATTCATGCACTCCTTCATTACTTCAATCATAAATCTGACACACTATTTGTTCTCATGCTTTTTATGCCTGTCAGCAGTCTGTGGGTGTTCTCATGCTGTTATTGTCTCTCAGCACTCTGTTGGTTGCCTCCTGAAATGCATGACACATAGGTAGGCTTAGTTTGGCACCCTATTTGCCATGAATGATCTTTACACATTATTAAAATTGCTTTCTAAGATCTCATAAGATGTCTCCGCATTTCGATGTCCTCCTGATGAACCATATGCAACTTCCAAGGCCATTAAACAGAGGACTCTATTACATTCAGACAGTATGGTATAAGTGCTTTGGTGACTATCTGTGTGTACCACAAGAGCAGATGGACCCTCTTGCAAGCATTCTCATTTTCATCTTTGCAGGCAAAGAAGTCACACAATCGGCATGAGCAGGTGCGGACAGGTGGCAGTCCGCCTCAGACCTTGCCACTCACGGACATTGAGGAGCGAGTGGCGGGCCTCATCGGAGTCTCAGGTCGGGCAACTGCCAGTGGAGGCGCTGACCCCCGCTTGGATACTGAGGTTAAGTGCTGCACACTCCCTGGGCTGGGTTGGGGCAATGTCCTGCAGTGTCTGTGGACTAGGGTTGGGACAATGTCATGCAGTGTCTCTGGACTAGATATAATGGAGTAGAGACAGTCCTTCAAATGAGCTTGGGCGATACGACCTTCCTCATGTCACCCTGCCCCCTATCCTGCTGCTAACCACTCGTCTGTTGCTTTCTACTTCCAGATGACCAGCCGCAGCATCCCTCAAGGCAACATTCCACATCAGGCCATCGTGTGGAGGAAGAGGAGGAGGGAGAAGCAAAGGATGAGTTTACAGATCAGCCGACCCCGGGGCAGATGCAATCTACCCCTCTTTTACCACTGGCACTCACCCCATCTGAGGATGATGATGTAACTTTCTCAGGTTTTGACAACTCTGAGGCTCCTGGGACTAATGGCGTGCAGCAACGCAGTACTGGGGTCGAATCCCATATGCCGTCTCTCCGGAGGATGTCGGCAAAGTCGGTCTGCTGACAGACAGGCAGACGCGGAACTGGACAAGGTGGGAATGTCCAGGTGGAGCATCCACCTCACCCGTCAGCTCTTTGATGTCTTGGGTAGGATTCCTGCCACCATCGTGAGTCTCATGCGACCATTACGGAGGTAGGGTCGCAGATTGTCATTGCGAGCTGTGAAACCTGCGAGGCCACCTGTGCCCACACAACACTTGTGGCAGTGATAGTGGAGTCCTGGAGAGTGTGGCGCAAACCCTTGCGGAATATGGCGCATCACAGGCACAAGCTCTGCTTCAGCTTGGACAGGTGATGCAGTCCATAAACATTCCCGCTATACCTTCTGCGTTCCCCACTGTCACACCAAAACCCAAACCAATGTGACTGTCGACGCTGATGAAGAGGCTCGTCAGTCAGAAGCCGGGCCTTTCATGCCATGAGCTGGTCTCATGTGTCCTCAGGCAGCGTCTCCATTGTTTCTCCCTCCAACACAGCAGCACTCTGGCAATGTTGCTGCACGCCATATTGGTACTGTTATATGTCGGCACCTTGTTAATGACTCCACGAGACAGGGGTATGGTACTCAAACTGTGAAGAATGTAGTCCTTTATTTGCAGCTCCTAGAGTTAGGACACCAAGGGGTGAGCTCCCTTTTATACTGGGTTACTTGCAGTGTGCACGTAACCCTTAGGTCCCCAGCAGCAGCACCCTCTGGTGTACAAGTAAGGTGTGCACAGGGTGAAGGTACATTCAGTGTTTCAGAACATCATAACAATACAAGCATGCATACATAACAACACTCCCCCCTAAGCATTTTTCATGACTTTATTACCATGACCTGGGGAGGTGAACAGCAGTGGGCTGTGGGAGGTTGTGGTGAGGGTTGTGTGGGTGCCAGGTGTGATCCCTGTGCTTGAGGCTGGCCTCATTCATTTCCCCTCCCTCACACACAGACCATGTGGGTGTCACTGTTGTGGGATCCCTCAGTGGGGTAGCCAGTGCAGCAGTGGGTAGGGTACATACTCTGTAGTGTGGGTAAGTGTGTGGTGGTGGGCAGGGCCACAGGACTGTGTGGGCTCCTTGTGCTCCATTGGTGATGAAAGTCTGGTCATCCCAGGGTTCACCAGGAAAGCTGGAAGGTACTGGCCTCTCACTCCCGGTGGTGGCCCTGGTGGCCAGGGGGTGTAGGGTCAGTCTGGGGCAGGTTGCCAGTAGTGGTGGCTGTACTGCCCATTGACTGCTGTCCCTGCAGTGGGTCTGCTCCCACTGGATGTGTGTGAGCCCTTTCTGGGGCATCACATTTGTCCCAAAAGTCCAGGCTACGTGATCAGGTAGCCCGCTGGGGTTCTCCCACGGGGGGAATCCTCTGGCATCCTCTGGTTGGAGTTAGATGTAGTCCTTACTACTAGGGGGATTAAGGGGTATGGCGAGAAAGCAGGAATGGGGTACTGAAGTTGCATGTTCAGCCATGAACTCATTGAATGGCGGTGCAGGCTAGAAGGGCCGAATGGCCTACTCCTGCACCTATTTTCTATGTTTCTATGTTTCTATGTTTCTATGTTTCTATGTTTACATTGTCCCTGTAGAACTCAGTGTCCTTTAACAGTCTTCTACCTATATACATGACATATTGGCTCTGATCAGACATAGTCGAATCTACATTATTAACTACCTTTGCATTGTTAATTACAGCATTTACATTACTTCCTTGTATCACTGTCTCTCCATACATGGTTACATTTGTCATTTTGAACTTTCTTTCAGAATCATTAGGCATTACTAACTTGTTCTTAGCCTTACTTACACAAGCAGTCATTTCATTTTTCTCCGGTATCACAATTCCACATAACATTATCATACCTACATTCGCTAACTGCATTTTTAACTTTAAAGTCCTTGTCATCTTTAGCTTGAAACTGTCCCTTTAAATTCTTTGGGTTGCCGGTCTCCTTTAAGGTGGCCTTCCAATCTGGTTCACTGCTCGGTGCCACGTGTCGCTCCTCCAATGCTGCCCCTCGTGGTCTGGTCGCGGCCATTTTTGATTTTAGGTTCTTCGTCTCGTGGTGCGGTCGCTATCTTCTCGCTCTCCTCGAGGTAGACTGTGGTGATCTTTTCCTCCTCGGGTTCGGCCATGGATGACGGGAATCCACTTTTCTCGACGATATTCGTCTCTTGGAGTCCTGCCACGGCCCGGAAGGTGAAGTTTGGACTTTCGGTTCTGGTCTTGCCACGGTGTTGTGAAGTCATCACTGCGCAGTCGAGCTGGACGGTGGGATCTCTAGGTGCAGCGATGGATCCATGTTTGGGGCTGCATAGGATGTCAATTGCTGGAGCCTGGAGGCGGTCATCACTTCGACCGACTTGGACCTGCTTCATCCAACGTCTTCCCAGCAGCGTTGGACCATCGCCGGCAACGATCCACAAGGGGAGTTTGTTCATCACACCGCCCTGGGAGACCTGGACATCCACGCTGTCAACGACTGGGATTTTACCTTTGGTGTAGGTGAGCAGCTTCGCCTGGACAGAAGACAGTTTTGGTCAGTTGGCAGGATTGATCCAAAGCTTTTCAAAGGTCGTTTGGCTCATCAAAGACTGGCTCGCCCCTGTGTCGATCTCCATCGAAACTGGAACTTCGTCGATGTCTACTTCCATCTTCCACGGGGAACTTCCGGTGGAGCAGGTATAAATTCCATACTTTTCTTGCAGGGGTTGAGCAGCTTCGTCTTCATCTGTGTCGGAGCCCAGGTGATCAGCCAACTCTTCAGCGACGCGGTGAGTAAAGCTTTTTCTGCACATTCTCTGAAGGTGCCCTTTCTCTTTCCAGCTTTTGCAGGTATAGTCTTTGTAGCGGCACTGGTGGGCCCTGTGGTTTCCTCCACAGCGCCAGCATGGGGCCAGCCGGTTTGCCCCATGTGGCGGACTCAGGGTTGTGGGACTCGGGGCAGCATTTCTGCCTTTAGAAAGTAGCCATTCGGTGCACTGCATTCGCTGGTTTAGAGTCCTGGGTCAGTATTTGCCTGGAGTCGCCGGCCGAAATCATGTAGGCCTGGCTCACTTTAATTGCCTTCTGCAGGGTGACTGTGATGTCCGCAGAGAGCAATTTGTGGAGGAGGCCCCCGTGGCCAATTCCAATAACGAAGCATTTCATTAAGGTGGTCACCAAAATCACACGGTGCAGCCAATCTTCTTAAATGTGCAGCATACTTAGCAACTTCTTGGCCTTCGGGTCGCCGGTGAGTGTAGAACCGGTGCCTGGCTGTGAGGATGCTTTCTTTTGGTTTTAGTTGCTCCTGTATTAGTGTTACAAGTTCCTCATAGCTCTTGGTTATTGTCTTCTCTGGGGCTAGCAAGTCCCTGACGAGACAATGAATAGTGGGCCCACAACTGCTAGGCAGGATGGCCCTGCGCTTGTTCAGTAGTGTAGCCGGTGTGTCCCCATTCAGGTCATTGGCTATGAAGAAATTTTCCAATCTTTCCACGAACGCGTCCCAATCTTCCCCATCGGTGAATTGTTGAAATTTGCTGAGATTCGACATGTTGTGCGTGTAGTTCGTGACCTCGTCACTAGTTGTTATATAGGTAGGTACCTTGTTAATGATTCCACGAGGCAGGGGTATGGTACTTGAACTGTGAAGACTGTAGTCCTTTATTTGCAGCTCCTACAGTCAGGACACCAAGGGGTGAGCTCCCTTTTATACTGGATTACCTGCATTGTGCAGGTAACCCTTAGGTCTCCAGCAGCAGTACCCTCTGGTGTACAGGTAAGGTGTGTACAGGTTGAAGGTACATTCAGTGTTTCAGAATATCACAACAATGCAAGTATGCATACATAACAGGTACCACTTGGGTTAGGAGCAGCAGGCAAGGGAGCAGGATAAGGTTAAGCGGGGTGGGGGGGGGGTGGTGTGGAAAAGGCGGTGGTAAAAGATAGTTGGGCAGGGGTTGCTGCATTCATATTGTTGATGCTTGATGTATCCTATGTTTTATGTTTTGTTATTATGTTCTGATTTATGTTGTTCATAATGTTGTTGTTGTTGTTGAATTATCTCACTGCTGGATGCTGCTAATTTATGTTATTTTATTAAAGTTTTCAAAGTTGACAAAGTTTATAATGTTTAATAAATTATTTTGTTCACCTTAACCATTCCTGTGTAGTGTCTCATTTGCAGAATAAGAAGTGGAATAGTCAACATGGTGGGATAGAGTCTCCAGGCAACGGTCAAACGTACCGTTCACTCTTCAAGCAATGCATTCAATTATGAACTGCTGACATAAGGCTTTTGCAATAGCGAAATTTCCACGATGCCTCCCCTGTGGTTGTGGTGGGGGTGGTGGTGGCATGGGTTCCTCGCCAGGCTCCTCTTTCTCGTCTTCCTCCTCCTCCTCCTCTTCCCCCCACCCCCCTCCTCTCCTGAGGTGGTCCTGCAATCCCCATTGGCAATCCTGTCCTCACATGATGGCTAAGTTGTGTGGCATGCAGCACACCACAATGAACTCAGAGACCTGCTGAGGGGAGTACTGCAGGCAGCCTCCAGAGTGGTCCAGGCATTGGAAGCGCTGTTTGAGCACTCCAACTGTCTGTTCGACGATGTTGCGAATGGCTGCATGATTCTCATTATAGCATTGCTTGGCTTCTGTCTGAGGGTTCCGGAGGGGGGGTCATGAGCTAGGTGGCGAGGCTGTAACCTTTGTCCCCGAGCATCCAGCTTTGGCCTTGTGGTTGATGCTGGAACATGAGTGAGACAGTGCTCTCACGCAAGATGAAAACATCATGGACGCTCCCTGGAAATTAGGCATTTACTGCCATGATGCACTGAGTATAGTCGCAGACGATTTGTACGTTCATAGAGTGGAATCCCTTTCGGCTTCGGTAAACCTCTGGATTGTGTAAAGATGCTTGCAGGGCAATATGCGGACAGTCAAGGACACTCTGAACCTTGGGGAAGCCAGAAAATCATCCAAAACCTACTCACTTTGGGTCTCCTTGGTCATTGGGAAGTTTCTGAACTCCATCCTGTGTGTATAGTGCAGTAGTCACCTGGCGAATGCAGCAATGAGTAGCATGCTGCGAGATGGAGCATCTGTTCCCCACTGATGCTTGAAAGGAGCTGGAGGCATAGAAGGCAAGTGCCACAGTCACCTTCACCTCGATGGGCAGTGCAGTCCTGTTGCCGCTAGAAATCCTGTTGCCGGTAGATATCGAAAGGTGATGTCACAGCTAAGGGGGTAAGTGATTGGCTGGTGATTGGTGAGTAGCTTTTCTTTTTTCTTTTATCAGTGAATAACATTTAGCATTGTTGTTGCCAAATTAAGTTAATCTAAGGGTTAAGTCATGGCAGGAGAGCTCCGACACGTGTTATGCTCCTCCTGTAATATGTGGGAAGTCAGGGACGCTTCCGGTGTCCCTGACGACTATGTGTGCAGGAAGTGTATCCGCCTCCAGCTCCTGATGGACCGCATTGCGGCACTGGAGCTGCGGGTGGATTCACTCTGGAGCATCCACGATGCTGAGAATGATGTGAATAACACATTTAGTGAGTTGGTCTTACCGCAGGAAAAGGGTACACAGCCAGATAGGGAATGGAAGACCAACAGGAAGAGCAGTGCAAGGAAGGTAGTGCAAGGATCCCCTGCGGTCATTCCCCTGCAAAACAGATACACCGCTTTGAGTACCGTTGATGGGGATGACTCATCAGCGGAGGCCAGCAGCAGCCAAGTTCATGGCACCGTGGCTGGCTCTGCTGCACAGGGGGGCAGGAAAAAGAGTGGGTGAGCGATAGTGATAGGGGATTCAATTGTAAGGGGAATAGATAGGCGTTTCTGCGGCCGCAACCGAGACTCCAGGATGGTATGTTGCCTCCCTGGTGCAAGGGTCAAGGATGTCTCGGAGCGCGTGCAAGACATTCTGAAAAGGGAGGGTGAACAGCCAGTTGTCGTGGTGCATATAGGTACCAATGATATCGGTAAAAAATGGGATGAGGTCCTACGAGACGAATTTAGGGAGCTAGGAGTTAAATTAAAAAGTAAGCCCTCAAAAGTAGTAATCTCAGGATTGCGACCAGTGCCACGTGCTCGTCAGAGTAGGAATCACAAAATAGCTCAGATGAATACGTGGCTTGAGCAGTGGTGCAGAAGGGAGGGATTCAAATACCTGGGGCATTGGAACCAGTTCTGGGGGAGGTGGGACCAGTATAAACCGGACGGTCTGCACCTGGGCAGGACCGGAACCAATGTCCTTGGGGGAATGTTTGCTAGTGGTGTTGGGGAGGAGTTAAACTAATATGGCAGGGGGATGGGAACCTATGCAGGGAGACAGAGGGAAATAAAATGGAGTCAGAAGCAAAAGATAGAAAGGAGAATAGTAAAAGTGCAGGGCAGAGAAACCCAAGGCAAAAGACAAAAAGGGCTACATTACAGCAACATTCTAAAGGGTCAAAGTATGTTAGAAAGACAAGCCTGAAGGCTCTGTGCCTCAATGCGAGGAGTATTCGGATAAGGTGGACGAATTAACTGCGCAGATAGCAGTTAACGGGTATGATGTAATTGGCATCACGGAGACATGGCTCCAGGGTGACCAAGGCTGGGAACTCAACATCCAAGGGTATTCAGCATTTAGGAAGGCTAGACAGAAAGGAAAAGGAAGTGGGGTGGCGTTGCTGGTTAAAGAGGAAATTAATGCAATGGTAAGGAGGGACATAAGCCTGGATGATGTGGAATCGGTATGGGTGGAGCTGCGGAATTCCAAAGGGCAGAAAACGCTAGTGGGAGTTGTGTACAGTCCACCAAACAGTAGTTGTGAGGTTGGGGACAGCATCAAACAATAAGGGATGCATGCAATAAAGGTACAGCAGTTATCATGGGCGACTTTAATCTTCATATTGATTGGGCTAACCAAACTGGTAGCAATGTGGTGGAGGAGGATTTCCTGGAGTGTATTAGGGATGGTTTTCTCGACCAATATGTCGAGGAACCAACTAGAGAGCTGGCCATCCTAGACTGAGTAATGTGTAATGAGAAGGGACTAATTAGCAATCTTGTTGTGCGAGGCCCCTTGGGGAAGAGTGACCATAATATGGTAGAATTCTTTATTAAGATGGAGAGTGACACAGTTAATTCAGAGACTAGAGTCCTGAACTTAAGGAAAGGTAACTTTGACGGTATGAGGCGTGAATTGGCTAGAATAGACTGGCAAAAGATACTTAAAGGGTTGACGGTGGATAAGCAATGGAAAACATTTCAAGATCACATGGATGAACTTCAGCAATTGTACATCCCTGTCTGGATTAATAATAAAACGGGGAAGGTGGCTCAACCATGGCTAACAAGGGAAATTAAGGATAGTGTTAAAGCCAAGGAAGAGGCATATAATTTGGCTAGAAAAAGCAACAAACCTGAGAACTGGGAGAAATTTAGAATTCAACAGAGGAAGACTATGGGTTTAATTAAGGCGGAGAAAATAGAGTATAAGAGGAAGTTTGCAGGGAACATAAAAACTGACTGCAAAAGCTTCTATAAATATGTGAAGAGAAAAAGGTTAGTGAAGACAAATATAGGACTCTTGCAGTCGGATTCAGGTGAAGTTATAATGGGGAACAAAGAAATGGCAGACCAATTGAACAAATACTTCGGTTCTATCTTCACGAAGGAAGACACAAATAACCTTCCGATTATACTAGGGGACAGTAGGTCTTATGAGAAGGAGAAACTGAAGGATATCCTTATTAGGCAGGAAATTGTGTTCGGGAAATTGATAGGATTGAAGGCTGATAAATCCCCGCGGCCTGATAATCTGCATCCCAGAGTACGAAAGGAAGTGGCCCTAGAAATAGTGGATGCATTGGTGATCATTTTCCAACAGTTTATTGACTCTGGATCAGACCCTATGGACTGGAGGGTAGCTAATGTAACACCACTTTTTAAAAAAGGAGGGAGAGAGAAAACGGGTAATTATAGACGAGTTAGCCTGACATCAGTAGTGGCGAAAATGTTGGAATCAATCATTAAGGATGAAATAGCAGCACATTTGGAAAGCAGTGACAGGATCGGGCCAAGTCAGCATGGATTTATGAAAGGGAAATCATGCTTGACGAATCTTCTGGAATTTTTTGAGGATGTATCTAGCAGAGTGGACAAAGGAGAACCAGTGGATGTGGTGTATTTGGACTTTCAAAAGGCTTTTGACAAGATCCCGCAAAAGAGATTGGTGTGCAAAATCAAAGCGCATGGTATTAGGGGTAATGTACTGACGTGGATAGAGAACTAGTTGGCAGACAGGAAGCAGAGAGTCGGGATAAACGAGTCCTTTTCAGAATGGCAGGCAGTGACTAGTGGAGTGCCGCAGGGCTCAGTGCTGGAACCCCAGCTCTTTACAATACACATTAACAATTTAGATGAAGGAATTGAGTGTAATATCTCCAAGTTTGCAGATGACAGTAAGCTGGGTGGCGTTGTGAGCTGTGAGGAGGATGCTAAGAGGCTGCAGGGTGACTTGGACAGGTTAGGTGAGTGGGCAAATGCATGGCAGATGCTGTATAATGTGGATAAATGTGAGGTTATCCATTTTGGAGGCAAAAACACGAAGGCAGAATATTATCTGGA
Source organism: Pristiophorus japonicus (assembly GCF_044704955.1). NCBI lineage: Eukaryota > Metazoa > Chordata > Chondrichthyes > Pristiophoridae > Pristiophorus > Pristiophorus japonicus. The sequence goes on from NC_091986.1 coordinate 114,866,245, forward strand.
TGGCGGCAGATTAGGAAAAGGGGAGGTGCAACGAGACCTAGGTGTCATGGTTCATCAGTCACTGAAAGTGGGCATGCAGGTACAGCAGGCGGTGAAGAAGACAAATGGTATGTTGGCCTTCATAGCTAGGGGATTTGAGTATAGGAGCAGGGAGGTCTTACTGCAGTTGTACAGGGCCTTGATGAGGCCCCACCTGGAATATTGTGTTCAGTTTTGGTCTCCCAATCTGAGGAAGGACATTCTTGCTATTAAGGGAGTGCAGCAAAGGTTCAACAGACTGATTCCAGGGATGACTGGACTGTCATATGAGGAGAGACTGGATCAATTGGGCCTGTATTCACTGGAGTTTAGAAGGGATGAGAGGGGATCTCATAGAAACGTGTAAGATTCTGATGGGACTGGACAGGTTAGATGCGGGAAGAATGTTCCCGATGTTGGGGAAGTCCAGAACCAGGGGACATAGTCTTATGATAAGGGGTAGGCCATTTAGGACTGAGATGAGGAGAAACTTCTTCACTCAGAGAGTTGTTAACCTGTGGAATTCCCTACCGCAGAGAGTTGTTGATGCCAGTTCATTGGATATATTCAAGAGGGAGTTAGATGTGGCCCTTACGGCTAAGGGGATCAAGGGTTATGGAGAGAAAGTAGGAAAGGGGTACTGAGGGAATGATCTGTCATGATCTTATTGAATGGTTGTGCAGGCTCGAAGGGCCGAATGGCCTACTCCTGCACCTATTTTCTATGTTTCTATGTTTCTATGAAAGTTCCGCCCATCTTTTGCACCTCAATTCACGGACAAAAAATTATTTTTGTGCCCCCCTGTGGGGCTAAATGGGGCGCAAATGAGCCGAAAGCCCAGCACTTGACCCATAGCCTCGTAAGTTACGGCACTCCAAGTGCACATCCAAGTACTTTTTAAAAGTGGTAAGGGTTTCTGCCTCTACCACCTTTTCAGGCAGTGGATTGCATACCCCCATCACTCTCTGGGTGCAAAACATTTCCCTCAAATCCCCATTAAAGCTCCTACCAATTACTTTAAATCTTTGCCCCTTGGTTGTTGACCATTCTGCTGAGGGAAATAGGTTCTTCTATCCACTCTATCTAGGCCCCTCCTCATCTTATGCACCTCAGTAAAGTTTCCCCTCAGCCTCTTCTGTTCCATGGATAATAAACCCAGCCTATTGCTATAATTCTCCAGTCCAAGCAACATCCTCGTAAATCTCCTCTATATCCTCTCTGGTGCAATCACATCTTTCCTGTGATGCAGTGACCAGAACTGCATGCAGTACTGTAGCTGTGACCTAATTAGTGTTTTATACAGTTCAAGCATAACCTCCCTGCTCTTATATTCTATGCCTCTGTTATGTCTGTAATGTACCGATGAATGACTCCACGAGGCAATGTATTGTACTCAAACTGTAGTGACCTTGGTCCTTTATTCGTAACTCCAGAGTGAGGCAGCCGCATGCCACCAAGGCAGGAAACCCCAGTCTCCACCAGTTGCACCCTCTAGTGGTGCCAGCGTAGTATATACAGGGTGTAAACTTTATTGACAGTACATCAGGTAAACAAGTCTCCATCTTATGCAACTATACAGTGACTACACAGAGAGTATATCTATAGTCTGCATATATAACATCACTCTCCCCCAAGTCCTTTGTGCCAATTACCTTTGCACGATGTGCTCTGGCTTAGCTCTCCCCAGACTTAAGTGACAATAGCCCTTGCACCTTGGCTGTGCTTTGGCTTGGCTCTCTCCCTGTTAACCCCAAGTCCTTTTGCCACAACGTTGGGTAGTGGTTACCAGTTTGGATGGTTCAATGATGCAGTGGAGGTTCCAGAGGGTTCTGGGTGTGATCCATGTGTGTGTCCATGGTTACATACATCCATTTCACCCCCGCCTCACCCCCTCCCCCCCCCCCAGTTACATAAACACACAGGATCAGACACAGTGCAAGTACAAAGAAAGTTTACAGTTTGTATCGTGACACCTTGGTTCAGTGACTAACATTCGTTACATTTTATGGTCGTGCGCCGGGATTGGGTAGATTGCATTCATGGTTCCGTCATGGTCAGTACTGAGGTAGCAGTACAGGTATGCGAGGACGTAGGTTCCAGAGCAACCGGACGGGGTCCTAGTCGTCTGATAGCAGCGCTGCGCCCCCTGTTAGCGGGGTGGACTTGGTTCGCTCACCTTGCCAGGGCTCAGGGCCTTCGCCATTGCCTAGTGGTGGGCAGAGCCACAGATGTGTGTGGCCTCCATTTCCTCCTTTGAGGGCTGCAGAATCTTCTGCCTGGTCTCTAACAGTGTTGGGAACCTGCCTGTTCCAGGTCCCGTTTGGGAAACTCGTTGGTTCTGACCTTTCACTCCCGGACATGGCCAAGGTAGCCACTGGGTCTGGGGGCTGTGCTGTCTCCACCCGGGTGGTGGCCAACGGTGGCTGACTGCACGTATTGGTGCCGTTTTCGTTTCCAGGTCTGTGGCGAATAGTGCCATCGGGTGCCTGCAGCGTGGGATAGATCTGGGGCAGGGTATCAGGATCAATGCCTTCACCCTTCTGAGGTCACTGGCCTATAGCTTCTGGGGACACCTGGGGCAAGGCATCAGGATCAGCACCTTTACATCCTCAATTCACTCGCTTGCTACTTTTGGGGACACTCTATCCCTGACACTTCGCAACAACATTTTGTTCTTTACATTAGGAATAGTACCGACATCTCGCAACAACATTTTGTTCACAATCTTAATCGGTTCGGTACATTGTTTGCCATGCATACAATGTCTCTTTAAGTTCAGTTGATTGCAGGTCTCCTTTAAGAGAACCCTGCTGGCTTTACCCCAATCAAATCCTTTGTTAGACACCACGTGTTGGTCCCTCAGCATTGCACCTCGTGGTATGGCCGTGGCCATCTTTTTTTTCAGCCACGCTGCACCTCGCTGCAGCAGGGACACCATATTGCCTCTGTCCTCGAGGTCGACTGCCTTGATCCTTCCCTTCAGCGATTCTGCCACAAAAGCTGGAAAAGTGCCTGTGAATTCGATCTTCCTCCCCAGGAGTCTTGCCACTCGAGCTGGGAAGGTACTTTTAGGTTGTTCATGCGGGTGGTGCCCAGAAGGCGGGAGAAGCAGCGGAGGTCGCAGTGGAGCAGGTTGGGAGCAGCAAGGCCCATAAAAGGGGCTCAGAAGGCGGGAGAAGCCAGCTGGTGCAGGGGCAAAATGTAAACAAAGAAACAAAAAGAAATCGAAGTGTGATGTCACAGCCAATCGGGTAAGTGATTGGCTGGTGGATTGGTGAGTATTTAATCTTTTTCTTTTTCTTTTATTATCAGTAAGAAACCTTTGGCTTTGTTACCAATTAGGTTAATTGAAGGGTTACATCCTGGCAGGAGAGCCCAAACCCGTGTCATGCTACCCCTATGCTATGTGGGAAGTCAGGGATGCTTCCAGTGTCCCTGACAACTACATGTGCAGGAAGTGTATCCGGCTGCAGCTTCTGACAGACCGCATTGCGGCACTGGAGCTGCGGATGGATTCACTGTGGGGCATCCACGATGCTGAGGATATCGTGAATAGCACGTTTAGTGAGTTGGTCACACTGCAGGTAAAGGTTACACAGTCAGATAGGGAATGGGTGACCAACAGGCAGAGCAGTGAAAGGAAGGTAGTGCAGGAAGGTTATTTGTGTCTTCCTTAGTGAAGACAGAACTGAAGTATTTGTTCAATTGGTCTGCCATTTCTTTGTTCCCCATTATAAATTCACCTGATTCTGACTGCAAGGGACCTACATTTGTCTTCGCTAATCGTTTTCTCTTCACATATCTATAGAAACTGTTGCAGTCAGTTTTTATGTTCACTGCAAGTTTCCTCTCAAATTTTTTTTCCCCTCCTAATTAAACCCTTTGTCCTCCTCTGCTGAATTCTAAATTTTCCCAGTCCTCAGGTTTGCTGCTTTTTCTGGCCAATTTATATGCCTCTTCCTTGCATTTAACACTATCCCTAATTTCCCTTGATAGCCACAGTTGAGCCACCTTCCCCGTTTTTTTTTACGCCAGACAGGGATGTACAATTGTTGAAGTTTATCCATGTGATCTTTAAATGTCTGCCATTGCCTATCCACCGTCAACCTTTTAAGTATCATTCACCAGTCTATTCTAGCCAATTCACGTCTCATACCATCATAGTTACCTTTCTTTAAGTTCAGGACCCTAGTTTCTGAATTAACTGTGTCACTCTCCAGCTTAATGAAAAAAGTGTCAAAGCTCTGAAAATCGATCATCCGACCGCATCTTGAATCCATGCGGCAAGATCATTAAAAATCATAGGTGGGCCAGCTTTCTTCTGCTACTATATTTTGGCCCCCGAGTACTGATCCCTGCATAACCCCACTCGAAACAGCCTGCATTCACTAAAACACCCATCAACCATTACCCTTTGCTTCCTGCCTCTGAGCCAATTTTGGATCCAACTTGCTACTTTGCCTTGGATCCCATGGGCTTTTACTTTTGTGACCAGTCTGCCATATGGGACCTTATCAAAAGTGTTGCTAAAATCCATATACACTACATCAAACACACTACCCTCATCGACCCTCCTTGTTACCTCCTCAAAAAATTCAATCAAGTTAGTCAGACATGAACTTCCCTTAACAAATCCATGCTGACTGTCCTTGATTAATCCTTGTCTTTCTAAATGAAGACTTATCGTGTTCCTCAGAGTTTTCTCAATAATTTCCCTACCACCGAGGTTAGGCTGATTGGCCTGTAATTACTCGGTCTATCCCTTTCTCCCTTTTTAAACAAAAGTACAACATTAGCAGCCCTTTAGTCCTCTGGCACCAATCCTGTAGCCAGAGGATTGGAAAATGATGGTCAGAGCCTCCGCTATTTCCTCTTTTGCCTCTCTTAATAGCCTGGCATACATTTCATCTGGGCCTGAGGGTTTATCCACTTAAACCCCTTAATACTTCCTCTCTCACTGTTTATTTCATCTAATATTTCACACTCCTCCTCTGATTGCATTGTCTGCATCACTCCTCTCTTTTATGAAAGCAGATGCAAAGTATTCATTGAGAACCATACCCATTTCTCCCGCCTCCACACACAGATTACCTTCAAGGTCTCTAATAGATTTAATATATAGGATATATATATAGGATATATCTCTAATATATCCTAATATACCTTCAAGGTCTCTAATAGATTTATTCGATTTATTAATGTATCTAATAAATACATTAGGAGCAATATCCTCTTGCTCCTAATGTATTTACAAAACATCTTTGGTTTTCCTTGATTTTACTTGTCAAAATGTTTTCTTGCCCTCTGTTTGCTTTCCTAATTTCCTTTTTAATTTCGCCCCTGCACTTTCTATACTTCTTTAGGTTTTCATCAGTATTGAGCCCTCGGTATCTGTCATAAGTCTCCCTTTTTTCTTTATCCTACTTGTATGCTCCTTGACATCCAGGGGGCTCTAGAATTGTTGGTCCCACCTTTTTTCTGTAAGGGTACATATTTGCTCTGAACCCTCAGGATCTCCTCCTTGAATGCCTCCCACTACTCTATTACTGATTTACCTTCCAGTAGCTGTTTCCATATGCCTTTGGCTAAATCACAACTCAGCTGAGTAAAAATGACTTTGCCCCCAATTGTGAACCTTTATTCCTGGTCTATCTTTGTCCTTTTCCATAACTACCCGAAATCTAACTGAATTATGATCACTAGCACCAAAATGCTTTCCCACTGATACCCCTTCCACCTGCCCAGCTTCATTCCCTAAAACTAAATCCAGAACCGCCTCCTGGCCTCATTTGATGATCCATCTAACATATCATCACTCCTCACAGCTGTAATTGTTTCTTTAATTATTACTTCCACCCACCCCCGCCCCCCCATCGACCTTTTTTTTACCCCCTCTCTATCCCGTCTGAAAACCTTGTAACCAGGAATGTTGAATTGGCATATCTGGCCATATCTCAGTAATAGCTATAATATCATACTCCAAAGTGTCCAACTGTGCTCTCAGCTCATTTGCCTTATTCCCTAGATTTCTTGCATTGAACTATATACCATTTAGCACTGCCAAAATCCCTTATTGTCTATTTTCTGTCTGTTTCCTCTGTCTTCCAAATTCACTTTCTCATTTTCTGCTTTCCAATTCCAGCTTTGCTTCTATCCCTTCTGAATCTACTCTCAGGATCCCACCTCCCTGCCAAGCTAGTTTAAACCCTCCCCAACAGCACTAGCAACCCCACCCCCCACAAGTATATTGGTGCCGGCTCTGTTAACCAGAACCCAGAAATGGTCCCAATGCTTCAGGAATCTAAAGCCTCCCTCCTGCACCATCTCTCCAGCCACGCATTCATCTGCTCTATCCTGCTATTTCTCACTAGCACTGGCCCTGGGATTAATCCAGAGATGACTACCTTTGAGGTCCTGCTTTCAATCTCTCTCTTAGCTCCCTAAAATCTGCCTGCAGGATCTCATTCTGCTTTCTACATATGATATTGCTACCAATATGAACCACAACGTCTGGCTGCTCCCCCGCCCCCCTCAGAATGTCCTGTACCCACTCAGTGTCATCCTTGATTCTGGCACCAGGGAGGCAACGTACCATCCTGGAGTCATGTCTGTAGTCTCAGAAACACGGCCCCCTAACTATCAAATTCCCTGTCACTATTGCTCTTCCATTCTTCTTCCTCCCCCCGCTGTCCCCCCACCATGCAGCTGAGCCGTGGACTTGGCTCTGGCTGCACTCCCCAAATGGGTATGATCTGATCGCCATTACAGAGACATGGTTGCAAGGTGACCAGGAGTGCGAATTAAATATTCAGAGGTATTTGGCAATCCGGAAGGACAGACAGAAAGGAAAAGGAGGTGGGGTAGCTCTATTGATAAAGGATGGAATCACTGCAATAGTGAGAAACGATATTGGCTCAAATGATCAGGATGTTGAAACAGTTTGGGTGGAGATAAGGAATAATAAGGGGTAAAAGTCACTGGTGGGTGTAGTCTATAGGCCCCATAACAGTAGCAACTCTTTTGGTCGGAGTAAAAACCAAGAAAGATTGGGGACTTGTAAAAATGGAACAGCAATAATCATGGGTGATTTTAACCTCAATATTGATTGGACAAATCAAATTGGTCAGGGTAGCCTTGAGGAAGAGTTCATAGAGTACATAAGGGACGGGTTCCTTGAGCAGTATGTAACAGAACCAACCAGGGGGCAGGCTATCTTAGATCTGGTCCTGTGCAATGAGACAGGATTAATAAACAATCTCCCAGTAAAGGATCCCCTTGGAATGAGTGATCATAGCATGATTGAATTTCAAATTCAGATGAAGGGTGAGAAAGTTGAATCTCTGACCGGCGTACTGAGCTTAAATAAAGGAGACTATGAAGGTATGAGGGCAGAGCTGGCTAAAGTGGACTGGGAAAATAGATTAAAATGTAGGACAGTTGATGAACAGTGGCGTACATTTAAGGAGATATTTCACAACGCTCAAGAAAAATATCTTCCGGTGAGGAGGAAAGGGTGTAAAAGAAAAGATGGCCATCCGTGGCTAACTAAAGAAATCAAGGATGGTATTCAATTAAAAACAAGGGCATACAAAGTGGCTAAAACTAGTGGGAGGACAGAAGATTGGAAGCTTTTAAAAGCCAGCAAAGAATGACTAAAAACATGATTAAGAAAGGGAAGCTCGACTATGAAAGTAAACCAGCATGAGATAGCAAGAGTTTCTATAGCTATATAAAAAGGAAAAGAGTGGCTAAAGTAAATGTTGGTCCTTTAGAGGACGAGACCGGGGAGTTAGTAATGGGGAACATGGAGATGGCAGAAATTCTGAACAAATATTTTGTGTCAGTCTTTACGGTAAAGGACACTAACAATATCCCAACAGTGGATAGTCAAGAAGCTATAGCGGGGGAGGAACTTTACACAATCACAATCACTAAGGAGATGGTACTCAGTAAGATAATGGGACTTGTCATGTATCCTACATGGCTACTGTTGGTACTATCACAAGGTGTGCCACCAGAGGGCACAGCAGTGGGAGACTTGAGGGTTACTTGTACAGGTGTGCCTGGCCTAGTATAAAAGGCAGGCCACCAGGTGTGATCCTCACTCTGGAGTTAACAAATAAAGGACTAAGGTCACTACAGTTCAAGTACAACACATTGCCTCATGGAGTCATTAATAGAGCAACTAAGGACACAACAATTGGCGACGAGATTACGAACTTTCACGCGAAAATGGCTACCCTTGGTACGTTGCAGCAGTTCGCCGATGGTGATGATTGGGACGCCTTTGTGGAGAGGCTCGACCATTTCTTCACAGCAAAAGACCTGGCAGGAGACGACCCGGCCACACTGGCTGATAAGTGCAGAGCTATCCTGCTAACCAGTTGTAGGCCCACCGTCTATGGCCTCATCTGGGACTTGCTGGCACCAGCGAAGACAATGGCCAAGACGTACAAAGAGCTTGTAACGCTGATCCAAGAACAACTCAAGCCCAAAGAAAGCATCCTCACAGCCAGACACCAGTTCTATACCCACCGACAGCCCGAAGGCCAGGAAATTACGAAATACGCCGCAGATCTCAGGAGGCTGGTGGCACCGTGCGAGTTCGGCACCTACTTCAACGAAGCGCTGCGGGACATTTTTGTAATTGGAATTGGCCATGAGGGCCTTCTTCATAAGCTACTGTCAGCAGATACCACAGTCACATTGCAGAAGGCCATTTCTGTGAGCCAGTCATTCATGACTTCGACCTGCGGTTCTTGGCAGATGACTCGCCCTCAGGACTCAAACCCGGCAGGTACTGTGCACAGAGTAGCGCCGTTTAGGGGCTGGACTGTAGAGTGCGAACCCTCTCAGGGAAGAGAGAACAGGCCCCCCGAGTCCCTTAACTCAGAGTCCGCCGAGGGGGGCTAATCGGGTAGCACCATGCTGGCGTTGCGGAGGGAATCACAGGGCTCACCAGTGCCGCTTTAAAGACTATGTGTGCAAAGACTACAGCACAATGGGCCACCTCCAGCGAATGTGTAAGAGAAATATGACTCACTGTGTCGATGAAGAGTCTGCAGATGGCTAGGAATCCAGTACGGATTATGAATTGATAGGCAGAGAGGCAGCCCAGCCCCACGGGGAGGTACATAGCAAGTTTACCTGCACCACCGAGTGTTCCCCGCTGAAGATGTAAGTCGAGGTAGAGGGCATTCAAGTCTTCATGGAAATGGACACGGGTGCGAGCCAGTCAGTGATGTATCCAGAAGCCTTTGAGAGGCTATGGGTCAATCAAGCTGAACGACCCAAGTTGGTCCCGGTTCAGACAAAGCTGCGCACCTACACCGATGAAATCATCCCAGTCGTTGGTAGCGCGAATGTAAAGGTACTCCATAATGGCACAGTGCACAAGTTACCTCTGTGGATTGTTGCAGGTGATGGACCAACACTGCTTGGCAGAAGGTGGATGGAGAAGCTCCATTGGAAGTGGGAAGACTTCACCCCTCCAGCGATCGATGCCCTCTGTGCTCAGAGGCAAAGCAAGCCCTCACCTGAGGGTGGACCTAGCACCAGAGAGCAGACCAGCATGGCACCTGAGACACAGACCGCTCAACACGACTGTATGGAAATGATCCAGCTGAGACGACCAGAACGCACCTTCCAGGCTCCAGTGGCAGAACTCTGGAGGAAGAAAATCGGATCCAGAAGCGACTTCCCAGTTTCGGAGGCAGAACCCGGGGAGAAGAGGATCACCGCAATCGACATCGTGGATGGAGGAAAGTTGGTGCCCAAACCACGAGGTGAGGCACTGAAGACAAAGATGGCCGCGGCCAGACCACGAGGTGCAGCGCTGATGGAGCAACATGTGACACTAAACGGAGAAGCGGATTGGGGTAAAGAAAGCAAGGCTCTTTTAAAGGAGGCCTGCAACCCACCACAATTAAAGGGACAGTTCCACACACTTAAGCAATGTAATAGTAATTGTAAATCAGATACAAAAGGTGTAATTGATCATGTAAAATGTGCAACTGATAATCTGAATTGTGTACATGCAACCAGCGAGGAAAAGTTGTGCGATTATGTAAAATGTGTAATTGTTGATCTGAATTGTGCACAAACAACCAGTGAGAAAACGTCGCGCAATCACATTCGGACCCATGGTGTGTCCAGCATAAGTAATGAAAAGTTGTGCGATGCAGTGTTTCAACTGCACACAGCCAATGCAGCGGGCAGACACCCATTGGGAGCACATAGGTCCAGCGAGCTACCCAATGCTGTAGCCTGCGTCCCGGGGACCAGAATCATGCACCATGGAGTGTGGCCACAAGCAGCCAATACACACAAGCTGCAGAGCAAGCGACGTCAGCAGGGCAACGGCACCGGTATTGATACCCTGCTCCTGATTGGCTCCATCTCTCAGGCACCCGATGTCACCAACCGTCGTCATGAGCCTGAAGGAGCAGACTGCATTAAGGCGCAGTCCCCAGACCCCATCGCCACCAAGGCCATACCCGTAAACGAAGGGTCACCCACCACAGTTTCCCCAAAGGGAACCGGCACCAGCCAGGATCCCAAACCAAACAACGCCCAGGCCAGCGAGTCAGCAGTTCCCTGTGCACTGCTAGATGACAGCTCCTCAGGAAGCAGCAGCGACCCAGGGTGCAAAGAAAGGACAGGGGGGGTCACAGGCATCTGTGAACCGGCCGGATGCTAGGGACCACGGCAACAGTCCTGAGAGCAGGCAACTCAAGCCAACCGGGTTCCCACTGCCAGCACCAGGGACTGAGCTGCCACCAGACTGCAGGGACACAACCCAACTAGTTTGTCCTCATGAACCGGTTACTGCATTGATAAGGCATCTAACGTACTTGTCTCTCAACGGAACCACAAATGTAATGCAAAACCCATTTTCCTGAACTTGAATGTACATGAATGCTAGGAGCCCCCGCCATAATCAACGTGGGGGTGGGGGTGGGGGGTGGAGAATGGAGTGGTCAGGGACACACACACACACAAACAGCAACCATCAGCACTCTACTGCACCAACCACTCACCCAAGAGACAGAGCCCACAGAGCTAAGCCCAGAGCACAGTCAATGCAGAGGCGATTTGCACTAAAGGCTCAGGGGAGAGTTATGTCATGTATCCTACATGGCTACTGTTGATACTATCACAAGGTGTGCCACCTGAGGGCACAGCAGTGGGAGACTTGTAGGTTACCTGTACAGGTGTGCCTGGCCTAGTATAAAAGGCAGGCCAGCAGGTGTGATCCTCACTATGGAGTTAACGATAAGAAGTACGGTCACTACAGGTTAAGTACAACACACTGCCTCGTGGAGTCATTATTAGAGACACATCAGGACTAAAGGCGGATAAATCCCCTGGACCTGATGGCTTGCATCCGAGGTGTTATGTGTTGAATAAAGCAATGTGACTGAGTACTGTAGATGTGAATAAGTGTGACCTTAGTCTCTTTATTCTAACTCCAGAGTGCCGGTACAGCATGGGAGGCCTGCTTATATACAGTTCTCCCAAGGGATGCTGGGATCCCTTGGGGTTCAAACAGATACGCCCTCTGGTGGTGGTAGAATGCTGGTTACATAGGGTTGCATACATAACATCACTCCCTCCCAAAATCAATAGTGCATTAATTTATAGGATGAGACGATCTGGGGCTTTTCGCTCCCTAGTCGATCATCTCGGTACAAATGCAGGCGCAGGTGAGTTAGTTGGTTCTTCGCTGGGCTGCTGCACAGCTGGCTTTGCTGGGCTGCTGGGGATGGTGAGTTCAGTTTTGTGGTCAATCGTGATGTCGGTTGCAACTTGGTATATGTCGGAGGGTTGAAATTAGTAGTGTTCTCTTCAGGTTGCTCGTGGCTGTCTGTGAATCGCAGTTTGGTTTGGTCCAAATGCTTTCTGCAAGTTAGTCCATTTGTGAGTTTGACTTGAAATACCCAACTGCCCTCTTTGGCTATGTCAGTGCCAGCAAGCCATTTGGGACCATGCCCATAGTGAGTACAAATACATGCTTTGTTGATGCCACCTGCCCTCGACATTATCATGGAGAGCGGGGTGGACGAGAGAGAGCCTTGTTTTGAGCGACTCGGGATAGGCGGGTCTGCAGGTAGTCTTCCGCCACGCATTTCAAGCTTTGTTTGATGGTTTGGACTGCCCGTTCTGCCTGGCCGTTAGATGTAGGCTTGAACGGGGCAGATTTGACGTGCTTGATCCCATTGCGGATCAGGAATTCCTTGAATTCAGCGCTGGTGAAGCATGGCCCATTGTCGCTGACAAGGAAATCTCAGGCAGGTCGTGCGTGGCAAACATGGCTCGTAGGTTTTCGATGGTGGCAGTGGACGTACTCACAGACTTTATTACACACTCAATCCATTTTGAATAAGCATCCACAACAACCAAGAACATTTACCCTAGAAACGGGCCAGCGAAGTCAATGTGGATCCTAGACCACGGTTTGGAGGGCCTTGACCACAAACTTAGCGGTGCCTTCCTGGGTGCATTGCTCAGTTGAGAGCAAGTGTTGCATTGGCGCACGCAAGACTCCAAATCTGAGTCGATGCCGGGCCACCACACATGGGATCTGGCAAAAGCTTTCAGCATTACTATGCCTGGGTGGATACTGTGGAGGTCGCATATGAACATTTCCCTGCCTTTCTTGGGCAAAACCACGCGATTACCCCACAAAAGACAGTCCGCCTGTATATACATTTCGTCTTTACGCCACTGGAACGGCTTGATCTCTTCCGCTGCATTTCCGCTGGGACGCTGGACCAGCTCCCATGGACAGTAAAGGATCCTGGCTGGTCCAGGTCCTGATCTGGTGGGCCATAACGGGTGACTTTTCGTTTTCAAATGCATCCATCACCAAGAGCAAGTCTGCAGGCTGTGCCATTTGTACCCTGGAGGTGGGCAACGGTAGCTGACTGAGGGATTCAGCACAGTTCTCTGTGCCTGGCCTGTGGCGAATCGCATAGTTATATGCAGACAGCGTGAGCGCCCATCTTTGGATGCGAGCAGAGGCATTGGTATTGACACCTTTGCTCTCTGAGAATAGTGATATGAGCGGCTTATGGTCAGTTTCTAACTCAAACTTGAGCCCAAACAGATACTGATGCATTTTTTTTACCCCATAAACGCATGCCAGAGCTTCTTTTTCAATCATGCTGTCGGCCCTTTCGGCCTTGGACAAGCTCCTGGACGCATAAGCAACCGGTTGCAATGTTCTCGATTCGTTTGCTTGTTGTAACACGCACCCGACCCCGTATGAAGACGCATCGCAAGCTAGCATTAAACGTTTACCAGGATCATACAGGACAAGCAGTTTGTTGGAACATAACAGATTTCGGGCTTTCTCAAAAGCTGTCCACTTGTGATTTCCCCCATACCCAGTCATCTCCCTTGTGTAGCAACACATGTAGAGGTTCTAGCAAGGTGCTTAACCCGGGTAGGAAATTACCAAAATAATTGAGGAGCCCCAGGAACGACCACAGCTCCGTCACATTCTGTGGTCTCGGCGCGTTCTTGATGGCCTCCGTCTTGGTGTCGGTGGGTCTGATGCCGTCTGCCGCAATTCTTCCCCCTAAGAACTCGACCTCTGGCGCCAGGAAAACACATTTTGAGTGTTTCAACCTGAGTCCCACACGATCTAGCCGACTTAGAACCTCTTCCAGGTTCTGCAAGTGTTCGATGCTGTCCCGACCTGTGATTAGATGCTGTCCCGACCTGTGATTAAATGTCGTCCTGGAAAACCACGATGCGTGGAACCGACTTTAGCAGACTCTCCATGTTCCTTTGAAAAATAGCCATGGCCGATCGAATCCCAAATGGGCATCTATTATAGATGACCAGACCTTTGTGTGTGTTGATGCAGGTGAGGCCTTTCGAAGATTCCGCCAGTTCCTGCGTCATGTAGGCCGAGGTCAGGTCCAACTTGGTGAACGTCTTTCCTCCTGCCAGCATCGCAAATAGGTCGTCTGCCTTGGGTAGCGGGTACTGGTCTTGCAGCGAAAAATAGTTAATCGTTACTTTATAGTCCCCACAAATTCTGACCGTGCCGTCGCCCTTGAGAATCAGAACAATCGGACTGGCCCACTCGTTGAGCTCCACCGGCACAATGATGCCCTCTCATTGCAGCCTGTCCAGCTCGATCTCCACTTTTTCTCGCATCATATATGGCACCGCCCGTGCCTTGTGGTGGATGGGTCGTGTACCGGGAACCAAGTGGATCTGCACCTTCCGATGCCTGGTCCAAACAACGACGGAAACATGCTCAGAATCTGGGCACATGAGGCATTGTCGACGCATGAAAGCACTCAGATGTCGTCCCAGTTCCTGCGGATTTTTCCCAGCCAGCTTCTGTCGAACAGTGTGGGGCCATCTCCTGGTACAATCCATAGTGGGAGTTCGTGCACTGCTCCATCATAGGAGACTTTTACTGCTGCGCTGCCCATTACAGGGATCAGCTCTTTAGTGTAAGTTCTCAGCTTGGTATGAATAGGGCTCAGCTTGGGCCTGTGTGCCTTGTTGCTCCACAGCCTGTCAAAGGCCTTTTTGCTCATGATAGACTGACTCGCACCCATGTCCAATTCCATGGATACTGGAATTCTGTTCAGTTCAACTTTTAACATGGTCAGTGGACATTTCGTGGTGAAGGTGTGTACCCCGTACACTTCTGCCTCCTCGGTTTGAGTCTCTCGTTCAGTTTGATCCGCCATGGATTGGTCTTCCTCTGCAACGTGGTGGTTTGCAGGGCTTGCAGCTCGTCTGCACATTTGCTGGGGGTTCCCATTGTTCCACAGCCTTTGCACGCATAGTGTTTGAAGTGGCATTGATGGGCTCGATGATCACCTCCGCAGCGCCAACAAGGTGTTAATTGCCTCACATTCACACTTGATGGTGGACTCTGAGTCATCTGAGGTCGTGCAGCTGCAGGCATGTTCGTTCTGCCATATGCATTCCTGCCTGAAAACAACGTTACTTTGTGTACAATACTTGCCAAAACACCTTTATGCTGTGAAATTTGTTTGGTGTTATCGCTGGTGGACATAAATGGCTGGGCTATCGTTATGGCTTTGCTCAGATTCGGTGTTTCAACAGTCAGTAGTTTGCGAAGGATAACCTCATGGCCAATGCCAAGCACAAAAAAGTCTCTTAGCATTTGCTCCAGGAACCCATCAAATTCGCAATGTCTTGCATGGAGCCTTAGTTCGGCGATGTAGCTCGCCACTTCCTGGCCTTCAGACCGTTGACATGTTTAAAATCGATTCCTTGCCATCAGAACGCTCTCCTTCAGATTTAGGTGCTTCTGGACCAGCGTACACAGTTCTTCATACGATTTGGTTGTTGGTTTCACCGGAGCAAGAAGATTCTTCATGAGGCCGCAGATGGTGAGGAGGATCGCCCTTCGTTTGGCAGCGTTCACACTCCCTTCCAGCTTATTGGCCACGAAGTGTTGATCGAGTCGCTCCATGAAGGCCTCCCAATCGTCCCCTTCTGAGAATTTCTCCAGGATATCAACAGTTCTCTGCATTCTCTGCATGGTTCGTTATCTCGTCGCCAGTTGTTATGTCTTGAATAAAACAATGTGACTGAGTACTGTAGACATGAGTAAGTGTGACCTTAGTCTCTTTATTCTAACTCCAGAGTGCCGGTACAGCATGGGAGGCCTCCTTATGTACAGTGCTCCCAAGGGATGCTGGGATCCCTTGGAACTCCAACAGAAACATCCTCTGGTGGCGGTAGAATTCTGGTTGCATAGGGTTGCATTCATAACACTAGGGTCTGAAGAGAAGTAGCTGCAGGGATAGTAGATGCATTGGTTGTAATTTATCAAAATTCCCTGGATTCTGGATAGGTCTCAGCAGATTGGAAAACTGCAAATGTAACACCACTATTTAAAAAAGGAGGCAGACAAAAAGCAGGTAACTATAGACCAGTTAGCCTAACATCTATGGTAGGGAAAATGTTGAAGTCCATTATTAAAGAAGCAGTAACAGGACATTTGGAAAAGCATAATTCGGTCAGGCAGAGTCAGCATGGATTTATGAAGGGGAAATCATGTTTGACAAATTTGCTGAAATTCTTTGAGGATGTAAAGAACAGGGTGGATAAAGGAGAACCAGTGAATGTGGTGCATTTGGATTTCCAGAAGGCATTTGACAAGGTGCCACATAAAAGGTTACCACACAAGATAAAAGTTCACGGGGTTGGGGGTAATATATTAGCATGGCTAGAGGATTGGCTAACTAACAGAAAACAAAGAGTCGGGATAAATGGTTCATTCTCGGGTTGGCAATCAGTAACTAGTGGGGTGCCACAGGGATCAGTGCTGGGACTCCAACTATTTACAGTCTATATTAACGACTTGGAAGAAAGGACCGAGTGTAACATAGCCAAGTTTGCTGATGATACCAAAGATGGGAGGAAAAGCACTGTGAGAGGAGGACACAAAAAATCTGCAAAAGGACATGGACAGGTTAAACGAGTGGGAAAAAATTTGGCAGATGGAGTATAATGTTGGAAAGTGTGAGGTCATGCACTTTTGCAGAAAAAAATCAAAAGGCAAGTTATTATTTAAATGGAGAAAAATTGCAAAGTGCTGCAGTATAGTGGGATCTGGGGGTACTTGTGCATGAAACACAAAAGGTTAGCAAGTGATCAGAAAGGCCAATGGAATCTTGGCCTTTATTGCAAAGGGGATGGAGTATAATAGCAGGGAAGTCTTGCCACAGTTATACAGGGTATTGGTGAGGCCACACCTGGAATACTACGTACAGTTTTGGTTTCCTTATTTACGAAAGGATATATTTGCTTTGAAAGCAGTTCAGAGAAGGTTCACTAGGTTCCGGAGGTGAGGGGTTTGACTTATGAGGAAAGGGTGAGTAGGTTGGGCCTCTACTCATTGGAATTCAGAAGAATGAGAGGTGACCTTATTGAAATGTATAAGATTATTAGGGGGCTTGACAAGGTGGATGCAGAGAGGATGTTTCCACTGATAGGGGAGACTAGAACTCGGGGGCATAATCTTAGAATAAGGGACCGCCCATTTAAAACTGAGACGAGGAGGAATTTCTTCTCTCAGAGGGTTGTAAATCTGTGGAATTCGCTGCCTCAGAGAGCTGTGAAAGCTGGGACAGTGAATAAAGTTAGACCGTTTCTTAACCGATAAGGGATTAAGGGGTTACGGGGAGCAGGCAGGGAAGTCAACCTGAGTCTATGATCGGATCAGCCATGATCATATTAAATGGCAGAGCAGGCTCGAGGGGCCGTATGGTCTACTCCTGCTCCTATTTCTTATGTTATGTTCTTATGAACCAGCGCCCCCACCAGTACTCAGAACAGATTACTGGTTGGAGAGTGAGATGCGCTCAGGGGACTCCTGCACTACCTGTCTGGTCCTCCTCTTCTATCTGGCGGTCACGCACTCCCTCTCTGCCTGCACAATCTTCAGCTGCTGGGAGACCACCTCCTGAAACGTGCTCGATATGAAGTTCTCAGCCTTGTGGATGCACTGCAGTGACTACAGCTGCCGCACAAGCTCCGAAAAACGGATCTCGAGCCGCCTTAGCTGGCGACACTTCCCGCACATGTGGTCGTCCAGGTCATGAGAAGCGTCCAGGACTTCC
Organism: Pristiophorus japonicus; assembly: GCF_044704955.1. NCBI lineage: Eukaryota > Metazoa > Chordata > Chondrichthyes > Pristiophoridae > Pristiophorus > Pristiophorus japonicus. The sequence goes on from NC_091986.1 coordinate 114,883,890, forward strand.
CACATGGCACAGGATGTGCATCCCATGGGACTGAGCTGCCCTGTCATGCCTTTATTTAATAGACTATAAACTAACTTAACAGAAATAAACTTAAAACTGAAAAAAGGCACGTCCCATCTTCTCATCTCTTTCCCTTGTCCCGATGTTATGTTTTTTACTCTGACATCACTCTTTTGAATTTTGCCGCTCCCACACAGGTCCGCCTCCTCCAGTGTTGGGCCTCCTCTCCTGTGTTCCTTTTATCGCCGCTCCATCTCCTCTCTGGTCCTGCTGCCGCTCCCACTCTGGTCCGCCTCCTCCAGTCTCCATGAATGCCATGAAATTTCATGATGCTAGCAATTGATTCGCCCAGCACACACTGATTCTGCCTATATAACATGGGCATTAAAGGTCAGACATATTATACACTCAGGAAATAGCTACTAAAAAGTGAACTGTTTGCTGCAGGCACTCTGCCCACAGTACCATTATTAGTTGGAAGCCAGAGGATTGGGAAACTTTTAAAAACCAACAAAGAATGACTAAAACAATAATAAAGAGAGGGAAGATAGATTATGAGAGTAAACTAGCAAGAAATATAAAAACAGATAGTAAGAGTTTCTACAGGTATATAAAAAGGAAAAGAATGGCTACAGTAAATGTTGGTCCCTTAGAGGATGAGACTGGAAAATTAATAATGGGGAATGGGGAAATGGCAGAGACTTTGAACAAATATTTTGTATCAGTCTTCACTGTAGAAGACACTAAAACATTCCAATAATGGATAATCAAGGGACAATAGGGAGCGAGGAACTTAAAACAATCACTGTCACTAAAGAAGAAGAACTGGATAAAATAATGGGACTAAAGGTGCATAAGTCCCCTGGACCTGATGGCTTGCATCCTAGGGTCTTAAAAGAAGTGGCTGCAGAGATAGTGGATGCATTGGTTGTAATCTACCAAAATTTCCTGGATTCTGGGAGTATCCCAGCAGATTGGAAAAGCAAAAATGTATCTAAAAAAGGAGGCAGACAGAAAGCAGGAAACTATAGACCAGTTAGCCTAACATCTGTCGTTGGGAAAATGCTGGAGTCCATTATTAAGGAAGCAGTAGCAAGACGTTTGAAAAAGCATAATTCAATGAAGCAGAATCCGCATGGTTTTATGAAATGGAAATCATGTTTTACAAATTTGCTGGCATTCTTTGAGGATGTAACGAGCAGGGTGGATAAGGGGGAACCAGTGGATGTTGTATATTTGGATTTCCAGAAGGCATTTGATAAGGTGCCACATAAAATGTCTTGCTTCCACTCTAAAAGTGAGTTCTCAGGTGACTGTACAGTCCAATACGGGAATTACAGTCCCTGTCACAGGTGGGACAGACAGTGGTTGGAGGAAAGGGTGGGTGGGGAGTCTGGTTTGCTGTACGCTCCTTCTGCTGCCTGCGCTTGTTTACTGCATGCTCTCGGTGACGAGACTCGAGGTGCTCAGCGCCCTCCCGGATGCTCTTCTTTCACTTAGGGTGGTCTTGGGCCAAGGATTCCCAGTTGCTGGTGGGGATGTTGCACTTTATCAAGGAGGCTTTGAGGCTGCCCTTGAAACATTTCCTCTGCCCACCTGGGGCTCACTTGCCGTGTAGGAGTTCCGAATAGAGCGCTTGCTTTGGGAGTCTCATGTCGGGCATGCGGACGATGTGGCCCGCCCAATGGAGCTGGTCGAGTGTGGTCAGTGCTTCGATGCTGGGGATGTTGGCCTGATCGAGAACACAGATGTTGCTGCGTCTATCCTCCTAGTGGATTTGCAGGATCTTGCGGATGCAGCGTTGGTGGTATTTCTCTAGCGCTTTGAGGTGTATACTATATCTGATCCACGTCTCTGAGCCTTATAGGAGGGCGGGTATCACTACAGCTCTGTAGACCATAAGTTTGGTGTCAGATTTGAGGTCCTGGTCTTCGAACACTCTCCTCCTCAGGTGACCGAAGGCTGCGCTGGCGCATTGGAGGCGGTGTTGGACCTCGTCGTCGATGTCTGCCTTGCAGATAATAGGCTCCCGAGGTACGGAAAATGGTCCACGTTATCCAAGGTCACGCCATGGATTTTGATGACCAAGGGGCAGTGCTGTGTGGCGAGGTCAGGTTGGTGGAGAACCTTTGTCTTACGGATGTTTAGTGTAAGGCCCATGCTTTCGTATGCCTCGGTGAAGATGTTGACGATGGCTTGGGCTGAATGTGCGCAGACACAAACGTTGTCCGTGTACTGTAGTTCGACGACAGAGGATGGGACGGTCTTGGATCTAGCCTGGAGGTGACAAAGGTTGAACAGGTTCCCACTGGTTCTATAGTTTAGTTCCACTCCAGCGGGGAGCTTGTTGAGCGTGAGATGGAGCAGTGCAGCGAGGATGATCGAGAAGAGGGTTGGCGCAATGATGCAGCCCTGCTTGACCCCGGTCCGGACGTGGATTGAGTCTGTGGTGGATCCGTTGGTCAGGATCATGGCTTGCATGTTGTCGGGGAGCAGGCAGAGGATGATGACAAATTTTTGGGGGCGGCCGAAATGGAGGAGGATGCTCCATAGTCCCTCGTGGTTGACAGTGTCAAAGGCTTTTGTGAGGTCAAAGAAGGCCATGTACAAGGGTTGGTGCTGTTCCCTGCATTTCTCTTGAAGTTGTCACATGGTGAAGATCATGCCCGTTGTACCCCTTAGTGGACGGAATCCGCATTGTGACTGGGAGGAGCTCTTCAGTCACGGGGAGAAGATGGTTGAAGAGGATTCTTGCGATGCCTTTCCCAGTGGTCGACAGCAGGGAGATTCCTCTGCAGTTGCCGCAGTCAGATTTGTTCCCTTTTTTAAAGATTATCATGATTACGGCATCTCTGAGATCTCCCAGCATGCTCTCCTCCTTCCAGATAAGAGAGATGAGGTCATGCATTCGTGCCAATAGTGTTTCTCCACTATACTTTAGTGCCTTAGCAGGGATTCCATCTGCTCCTGAATGCCTTGTACTTGAGCTGATGGATGGCCTTTTCTACCTCGTGCAGGGCTGGGGTTTTGCTGAGATGGCGGCGGGTAGCATGCTGCGGGATGGAGTCGAGGACACTCGGGTCAAAGGCAGAGTCTCGATTAAGGAGATTTTCGAAGTGCTCTTTCCAGCGGGCACTGACTGCCTCGGTGTCCTTAATGAGTGTCTCTCCATTCGGCCAGCAGTGGGGTGGGGCCTTGGGTGCTTAGGCCGTAGCTGGACTTAACTGCGATGAAGAATCCTTGCATGTCATGGCTGTCGGCCAGCTGCTGAATCTCCTGTGCTTTCTTCACCCACCACCTATTCTTTAGGTTGTGGGTTTTTTGTTGTACCTCGGCCTGCAGCCGTCTACAGAGCTGCTTTGCTGCTCCCGAATTGGGTTGCTGCTTTAAGTTCAGAAATGCCCTGTGCTTGCGGTTTATTAGCTCCTGATCATTCGCATCAAACCAGTCCTGGTGTTTCCTGGTTGAGTGATCGAGTGTCTCTTCGCAGGCACTGGTTATGGTGGCCTGGAGGGCAGACCAAGTGCTGTGGGCACTCTGCATCTCGGGGTCATTGAGGTCGCCAGGTTGGCAGTGAGGTGCTGACGTATAGGGCTCTCTTTGCTGGGTCTTTGAGTGCACCCGGCGTTAATTTTTCTGCGACATTGCTTCTGTTGCCATCACTGCTTTGGGGCTATGTTAATATTGATGACAGAACGGATTAGATGGTGGTCTGTCCAGCGATCGTCAGTTCCTGTCATATTGCGGGTGATATGCATGTCCTTGTAGTCCCTCACTCGGACGATGACGTAGTCGAGCAGATGCCAATCCTTGGAGCAAGAGTGTTGCCACGATGCCTTGTACTTGTCCCTCTGGCGGAACAAGGTTTTGGTGATGACAAGGTCGTGTTTTAGGCATTTTGCCAGGAGCAGGTTACCACTGGAGTTGGTTTTCCCTACCCCCTCTCTGCCGATCACGCCTCCCCAGAGTTCTGTGACCTTACCGACTCTGACGTTGAATTCGCCAAGGAGGATCAGTTTGTCGTCCGTAGGGACTCGGGACAGGGATTGATCGAGGCTGGAGTATAATTCCTCTTTGGTCTCATCTGTTGCATCGAGTGTAGGGGCTTACACGCTGATGACTGTGGTGCACTGGTTCCGGGCTAGGGTGAGCTGGAGAATCATAAGACGTTCGTTTATCCCGCAGGGGGAGTCTCTGAGACGGCCCACTAGATAATTCTTGATGGCGAAGCCAACACTGTGGAAGCGGCGTTCTTCTTCTGGTTTGCCTTTCCAGAAGCAAGAAGTCGCCAAGGAGGATCAGTTTTTCGTCCCTAGGGACTCGGGACAGGGATTGTTTGAGGCTGGAGTAACTAGAGGGGTGCCACTGGGATTGTTGCTGGGGCCTCAACTATTTACAATCTATATTAATGATTTGGATGAAGGGACCGAGTGTAATGTAGCCAAGTTTGCTAATGATACAAAGATGGGTAGGAAAGCAAGTTATGAGGAGGACACAAAAACTCTGCAAAGGGATATAGACAGGCTAAGTGAGTGGGAAAACATTTGACAGATGGAGTATAATATAAAAAAGTGTGAGGTTATCCACTTTGGCAGGAAAAATAAAAAAGCAAATGATTATTTAAATGGAGAAAAATTACAAAATGCTGCAGTACAGAGGGACCTGGGAGCCCTTGTGCATGAAACAAAAAAAGTTAGTATGCAGGTACAGCAAGTCATCAGTAAGGTAAATGGAATGTTGGTCTGTATTACAAGGGGGATGGAGTATAAAAGCATAGAAGTCCTGCTACAACTGTACAGGGTATTAGTGAGGCCACACGTAGAGTACTGCGTACAGTTTTGTTCTCCTTATTTAAGGAAGGATATACTTGCATTGGAGGCTGTTCAGCGAAGGTTCGCGAG